>NC_048219.1:32021634-32326315 GCF_002007445.2 Ailuropoda melanoleuca | reverse complement strand
AAAAAAAACAAAGCAAACGAACAAAAAACAAGTGTTGGCAAAGATGTGGCTAAATTGGAGCCCTTATATATTGTCAATGAGAATGTAAAATAGTGCAACTGCTATGGAAAAAAATAAAGATTTCTCAAAATATTAAAAATACAACTACTGTATGATCCAGCAATTATACTTCTGCTAAAATAGCCAAACAATAGAAGCAGACAATAGAATGGTGTTTACCAGCGGTCACGTGAAGGAAAAATGGGAGTGATTGTTCAGTTAGTATAAAGTCTTAGTTAACTAGTTTTGGAGATCTTCTATACACTGTAATGCCTGTCAACAGAATTGTATGCACTTTAAAATTTGGTAAGAGGGTAGAGCTCATGTTAAGTTCTTAACACACACAGACACACACACACACACACACACACACACACACGCACGCACACAGAAAGAGACACAGAAAACTTCTGGAGCTGATGGATATGTCTGTTACCGTGATTGTGGTGATGGTTTCATGNTAATCCTTTGAATAACGAAGCTCTTCTCCACTTTCACTGGGCTAATACTTCCCAAACTCTTCCCAGGCCTACCCCGAGATATTGTTAACTAGACAACATGTTGCTCCACTCCTTATTAAAATAGTCATTTCATTTGCATATGATTTTCTCATTATTCTACCATTAGCAGAAATAGTCAATCTAGAGTGGTACAAGTGCCTCTTATCTATTTTGGTCGAAATTCATCTAAATGAGGAGTACCTCATTCTTATGTTGCAAGAAAGTAAATAAGCTGCAGTCTCCTTCTTTTCCTGTTTTCCTGAAATTCTTGGTGTGCTGGATATATTCTCTTAACTAAGTCCCCTCTTGATCTTCTCCACTCTCCTTCCCCGCCCTGGGAGACTGACCTGTGTGAAGTGCCTCGAGGGGCTCTGGTGCCCTCAGTCTTCTGCATGAAGTGGGAAGGGAGGAGAGTGAGGTCAAGGTGTTTTGTTTTTTCCTGATTCTGTCCCTGGGAGGTCACCTTGGACTATGTCCCAGATATCACTAATCCTTTCAAGGGGGCTGTGCTACAGAATTCCTTCTTTAACTTTAAGAGTTCTGGTAATGGCTCTCTCCCACCTCTTCCTTTACCACTGGGGGTGTTGAAGTCTAGTAATGCCAGTTCTGGGAAACTACCCTACCTTTCAGTGTTCCCATCCCTTTCCTACACCTTTATAATTAGTCTCTCCTTCAGCTGTTCTCATCTGAGTGTGTCACCAGTTTCTTGCCGAGACCCTGACAGGTATACCTGGTGATCTATAAATGTTCCCCATCTTACTACATTTTATCTGTAGTAATTAGACCTCATACATTACCTTCCTTTGACACAACTGATTATTTTCTGATCGATACTACTCAACTGAGTAGTAGAAAGTCTATCTTGCCCTTGGAGGGTGCGGTTCTGAAGCCAAACTGACCTATCTTGTAATCTGAATTAGACAATGGCCAAGTGCCTTCACTTCCTGGCATTTCATTTTCCACGAGATCTTGTCCATTTTTGAATGGGATTTAAGTGACTGATATAGATTGATGCATAGGAAGCACACTGCAAATACTTATTCCTTCCCCTTCACCTTGGTGCATTTGTTTTTTTAGCTTTTTTTTTTTCCTGTTTCGTTTTGATTAATGCAATACCTCAACTTCAGTAGAGCCTGTGGAGTAGCTCAGTATGTAATTTGCAGTCGGATAATTTCCTCATCAGTGGGAGTTGCTCTGGTGCTAATTTGGGCTGTATCCTCTATTTCAGTCCTTTGTCTCATTTGTAAAGAGCATACTGTATTGTTCCAACTTCCACACTTTTCTTCAGGAGATTGTACATCGTGACTGAAAGTGAGACTAGAAAACCCATTCCAACCTCAGAGTCATCAGTTGCAGGGCATGTATACAAAAGGGCACCAATGGGGTACCTGGGTGGCACAGCGGTTAAGTGTCATCCTTCGGCTCAGGGTGTGATCCCGGTGTTGTGGGGCTCATCAGGCTCCTCCGCTATGAGCCTGCTTCTTCCTCTCCCACTCCCCCTGCTTGTGTTCCCTCTCTCGCTGGCTGTCTCTATCTCTGTCAAATAAATAAATAAAATCTTTAAAAACAAAACACACAAACAAACAAACAAAAAAGGGCACCATTATCAGGAAAAATCTAAATGTACCAATTTCTGAATAGAGGATTCAGAAATTGGTACATGTGCTTGGGTATAACCTTGATTTACACTTGGTGGAGACAGCATGGAAAGAACTGGACTAAGTCAGCTCAATTGGGATCCTTGATTCACCTCAACTACCTTCCCTTCTAGGGCTGGAGTCCAGTTCATGACAAGCAATGTCCACTGGGCCTGTTAAGAGAGAGATAGCTGAAATAATGCAAGAGAGATTCAATCAGGAGGGAGGAAATGAGCCCCAAGCCTCAAGATACATAGCACATCAGAAAGGCTAAAAGCTGGAACAATGAATACCAGAATTCAAGATGGAGGTGGAAATAGAACAGGTTGTATATCCTAAGGTGAGAGCATAAAGAATTATCTTCAAACATAAAGAAGGTAGTGTCAAAATAAGGTATGAATATAAGCCACAGTCACTGTGCCTCTCTACAGGAAGCCTTCACATGGTTCCACCAAATTAAAGACCAAAGCCAAAAGTGGGACCTTTGCCTCTCTGCGCCCCGGGACTCATTTCAGTTAATAGGGGATAATCCTCCCTGCCTTGTTTGTCACCCAGGGCTGTTGTAAAGATAAAATGAGGTAATAGGTAAAAAAGCATTTGATAAACTTCGAAGCACTACACAAAAGCAGGGATCCAGCAGACATTTCACCATGGAGACCTGAACTTTTCTCTTAGAGGTCACATGCCTGGTCAGTTGGAGTCAAACCAATCCTGAACTCCATCTCTATGAGGGATGTATGAATCCAGAGAGAACCTATACTCAAGGAATGTAAGCAAAAAAGTCAACTAAAGTAAACTGCAGGAAGGTTGGTAGGTGTCTGGGCATTCAAACTGAAGGAAAGCTGGTCTTCAAACACAGACCATCGTTCCTCCATGTAGACTCTGCTTCCTATGGTTCAGCCTCACTGGGCTTCTGTCACAGCCCAACGTTCTGCTTGAGGCTGAAACATGGTCACTGCAACTCCTAGGCATGCCAGTTCCCAACATCACCACCCAAAAGGAAGGGGCCCTCTTCCCTTAGTTCCATTTCAAAAACTCCTGAGAGAATTTGCACAGGCTTGAGCCACATGCCCGTTCTGTGACCCAGGCAAGGGGCACTGTGATTGATACTTCTGCATGCTTTGGGTCAAGAAAGAAGCTGTTCCTCAACTATTCCTGGAAGCTGGGGTGGGGGAGGGTGCTGAAAGGACAGAGAACTAGATGCTCATAGTGAAATACTACATCCTGTACACTAGGTTTTGAAGACTAAGGTATCTGGGCTATTTAGAATGCCCCCTCCTGCCCCACTGGAAGTCCATTAGGAAGAGCACTAATAGTGAATTAGTCAGGGTCCTGGCAGGGAACATAGTATAGTCAGAAAGGGGATCTGAGGAGACTTTAGAGAAGGGAGTTTTTACAGGTGCGAGAAAAGTTAAGAAAAAACAAAAAGGTATGATGAAATATCCAAACCAGTGGGAAAGCATTGCTGTTCCTTGGCCTGAAAGGGAGAGGGTCAAGGGATGGCTACCTGAACGCCCTGAGACCAGTAGCTATAGGGGAGGACCCGCAGCCAGTGGCTGCGGCCTTCAGTATAGGGACCCAGCCTCTGCAACTGGCAGACCAATAAGGTAGGAAACTTTTTGTCCTTCCACCTGCTGTTTCATGCTGTGCCTCTCATTAGCCAGAAGTGAAGGTGCCCAGCCTGATGCCAGAAGTGAAGGTGCCCAGCCTGATGCAGATTCCCAGGGCAGAGCAAGGTGGAAAGGGATGGAGAGATGATCTGGAGGATGAAAGGGAGGACATCCAGCACAAAGTTCCCTTTGGCTCAAAGGCGAGGCCTAGTTAGAGTCCACTTTGTAAAATGGGACTTTTTAAAAGCATGACAAAATTTTAGGACTAGCGGGGGCCTCAGGCTCACTCAGACCAAAAGTCACAACCTTGTCTATATCTAGCCTCCAGATGGGCTGTGCATGGCAGACACAGCTTTAAAACCAAAAACCAAAACCAAGCCAGCAATAGGCAAAAACCCTCAATCCTTAACATTAACATCTTTATGTTCCAGTTCCCCACACTCATCATCATTCCCTTTCATCTAATACCTGCCACTGTATATATACATGATTGTATACAGTACATACTGTACACATATATACATACATACATTTAATTTGAGGACCTGTAATTAGAAAAGTCAAACTTCTTCATTTTTCAGATAAAGAAACCGGGCCTAGAAAGGAAACTTACTTGCCCATGGCTACATAGCCTTGATGGGAATTCTGTCTGTCTGCACAGACAAAATTAGAAATGTATAAATAGGAGGAAAGAATAAAAAAGTTGTTCATCTGTGTAAGGTGGGAGCCACCTTCATACATGGGAGCAGTTCTCCTTTGAAGCAAGGATTATGCAAGGATTCTATTCCTTCCCTGTGGCCCCGGGAGGTGGAATTTGGACAAGAGGGAAAAGTGATTACCATCCATGCAAGTCAGAGCTTCCACGGGCTCTTCAAAATGAGCTGGGCTGCCTCTCTTCATCTGTGCAGATGGCGCATTAACAGAAAGTGAACCAGCCCTTAGTGAGGATGTGTTGGACTCTGTCTGTTGAGCCCTCCTACTCTGTGAGTTGAGCTAGTGCTGAATTGAATTGGAATGACAGGGAATATGTCTTCTTGGTTCTTTTTCCTAACTTATCTTTAATTTTATTCCTGTCTTTTTTGGTGGCCTGTAGGTGGGGAGGCTCTATTTCACCCTCAATTCAGAATCCCTAGCCTTCCTCTCACCAAGATTCTAGAAGCCAGGGTCCTCTCTTTGCCTTTACCCGTTCCTCTTTCATTACCCTCTTCCCCACTCAGAGCAATCTCTGCTCTGTCGCATACATGTCAGGCTCATTTCTACCCCCACATATTTCCTCACGGTGTGGTTAGTTAGGGTATTGGTTTGGTCGTAAGAACAGAAATCCAACAGCAGTGACTTAATGAGAAGGAAGATGTATTGCTCTCTCATAAAATTGGAGCTGCTGGGCTGTCCAGATGGGCAGTTTGGCTGTGTTCAAGGTCACCAAGAACCCAGTCCTTCCGTCCCATTGCTTCCACACCCTCATTGTCTGTATGAACAAAGATGACCCTTCTCCACCAAAACCCCATGCCAGTTCTCTCAAAGGAGGAAGAAGACATGTAGAACAAGCAGATTCACCTCAGGAAGTGAACCATAGCAACACTTCTTGTCATGCACCATCATTTGTAACTTACTCATGTGGCAAAGAAGACGGGAAGTAGAATTTCTAGCTGGACATCTACGTTCCCAGTTACCTAGAGGGGGAGGTGTACTGACAAAAGGAAAAAGGAACACGGATTCCAGTAGCATATTTAGGATGTATTTTCAAACCAGAATGACCTCCTTTTGCCCTTTATGAAACCAAAGTTGATCATCTTTCAAATAACAGTACATCTCTCTCTCTTCTTAACATTTTCCCAAGAGAACCATTCTTCAAGACTGTCTTCAGCATTCTGAGAAGACTTGGCTGATTGTCATGCCTGTACGTATAGAATACATGGAGAGCTGGTTCAAAAGCAACCCCACCCCCACCCCTGACCCACTTTTCTGTTGTCGCCAGCTTAGGAAAGGGATGGAATGATTCTACAAGAAAACATTTGCTGGTCACCTACCAAGTACCAGGTGCTGTGCTAACTGCATTATGAACGTTACGTCATTCGATCATTGCAATTGACCTATGAATTAGGTACTGTTATTCAATTGCCAGATGAGGAAACTAATACTCTCTGAAGTCACTTTCCCAAAGCTCTCCATCTAGGAAGTGCCAAATTCATCCTTTAAACATAAAACCTCTTGCTCCAAGCTTTATCGTGACTTTTCTGTAATAGAGAAACTTCACGGGCCTAAAACTTATTTCTTCCCCCTGTTTTCATCCTTCCTTGATGCTTTCCATGATTTTCTCTTGGGGAAGAGGAGCAGATTGAAAACGGTGGTTATATGTGTAACCATTAAAATAGATGCACTGCCTATAAAGATGAACTTGTGCCAGGGTCTACTCAATTACATGCTAATATGCCGGCTCCCCAGTCTGCAGGAAATTCTAATCATTCTCCTGATTGGAGTAGCATTAATTCCAAGCTTTTCTATTTGCTAGTGCCTTAACCCACCGAAGCTGAGGACCTCAACTGCATTTAATTCAACATTCTCAAGTACCACAAGGTGCCTTGTTATGAACTAGGAATTGCAGATCAAAAGTGAAGAAAATACAGCCCTTGCCCCCAGGGAGCTAAGAGTCTACTGGAGAAGGACAAAACAAGGAAAACAAATAACTGTAGTTATTTTGTAGTGTGAAGAGATTGGCCCAACAGGTAACGTGTGTAGAGGGTGTCATTGGTTTAAAAGAAAGGGGCTTGACCCTGGGTTGAAATGAATAGGGGAGGAATATCTGAGCTCAGTTTCGAAATATAAGTCAGATGCAGGAGAGAACATTCCAGGGAAAGGGAACAGAATATGCAAAGATAAGGGGGCATGAAACACATCATATGTTTTGGAAACCATCAGTGGATCAATAATTTCACAGTATAAGTTGATTGTGTCTATTTATGAACTTTTTTTGGTGGGTGATGGGTTCAAGTGAGGGGTTTTAAGCAGAAAAATCCAAGTGATCGCATTTATGTTTTAAAAATACCCTGACATTGCCAGGGAAGCCTGGAGAAATCAAAGACACCTGTTAGAAAACATTTGTGATGATCAAAGATTAGAAGAGATGAAATACAAGGTGTGTGATGTCTGGCAAATGATTCTAGAGAGTGGATATGGGACAACAGTTGGCATTTATTGAGGATTTACTATGTGCCAGGCCCTGTGCTATGTTATTTGGTATAGTAACTTCTTCCATCTTCACACCTCTCCAAGGAAGTAGGTACTACTGTTGTCCTCATTTTATCCTCATTTCGTATCAGACCCAGCTAAGAAATGGCAGAACCAAGACATGAACCCAGTCAAGCCCCACAGCCTTACCCCTTCAGCACTGAAGGGATGCTTTAATTTTATTTTCTTATTAAAATGTTAGGCTTCCTAAGTTTCTCTTTGAAGGGCATAAAATAAGCTGTCTGGCAGTGGATTAGGAAGTGGATGAACAGAACATCCCTGCATTTGACCAGCTTGATAACCTTGAAAGCATGAAAGCCTATGTTCTCATCTGTGAAATGGAGAAAATCATACCCACTTCATAGGATTTTTCTGTGGAGGTAAGGGACAGTGCGCATACAGGGACTATCATAGTTGCTGAAACGTAGAAAGCCGTTCTCAAATACTAGTTTATTTTTCCTTCCTTCCCCTTGGAGAATGCTGGCACTTTTGCAACTCCTGTTAAAATTCTTTATAAAAAGAGATGAAAATTCTTGGAGTGCTAAAGATAAATGAACTACAGCTACCTATAACAACACAGATGAATCTTAGAGACTAATGTTGGGTGGAAAAAGCAATTCTTAGAAGACCATGTACATGTGATTCCATTTTTATAAAGCATAAAAACAACCAAGTCTGAAGAATGTATTGTTTAGGGATATGTACATATGTGCTAAATTTTTTCTTATAAAGAAAAGTATTGTTTGATACAACTTTAAGGATGGCAATAGCTGCTGGAGGGGAAGACAGGGAGATGGGGTAAGGAGGGGCACATTGTTGGTGCAGTGATAAGCACAGTGGTGTGTTGGTGGTGAGTACATGGATGTTCATTTTAGTAGTAGTAGTAATCTTTAGTAAGTATTAAATATTATATGCATAATATGTAAATAGATAAAGGGAAAGAGTATCCAGGGAAGCTTCAGGCCTGGCTTGATTCAGGACCCAAACAAGAACCCAAGTCTCTCTGTGTTGGCTCTGTTTCTTCTAGGTTAACAGCTTCCTTAATCTGGACAGGGTGGCTCTCCTGGCAGCTCCAGGCTCATGTCATTCTAGTACTCAGTCCAGGAAAAAGAGAAAGGGTCTGCTTCCCCATCAACCCAAGTTAAAGACTCAGCACTGAATCTCATCCTCCCTGATCAGTCTGCTGGGTCACGCTCAGTGCTGGAATCAAGCTCTGAGGCTATGGTTTGCATTGATTGATTTAGTCTCGGCTCCATGCTGAACCAGTGTGGCCTGGGCTGGAGTCAAGCTGACTCAAGGCACATTGGTGAAAAAGGAAGGAAACGCAGGCACAACAAAGCCAAATCAGGATGTTAATGTTATACCAAGAAGTGGTATGTCAATGGTAAAAACAGCCAATGCTCACAGGAGCCATTTAAAATACCTTGTATTAAAAAAAAAATACCTTCTATTTTCATGATTACACAGTAATGCAGTTTACTATTGGCATTTTTTAAATTTTATAAAATCACAAAGGCAAAAATAAAAGCCACCAGCAATCTTAGAACCCTAAGAAAACCAATGTTGACATTTGGACTTACTTCTTTCCCATCTTTTCTCTATTTGTCTTGTTGCATTGGCAATTGTAGATTGTAAATTCAGCTCTATCTTCACCTATCTTCACTTCACAAATACATCGTTAGTGTTTTCACAGGCTATTAAAAATTTTTGTGACTATTTCATTCATTTCAGTTTTTATTCATTAGCCATAACTGAGCCCCTGTTTAGTTCCAGGTGCTTTGTTAAATGTTTGAAATACTGAAATGATTGTTGCAGTTCTTGTCCTCAAGCTAAAGTCATAATCTACTACTGAGTAGTTGTGGGAAAAAAATATGTGTGTATAAACATTATCATGAGAGTGTAGTGCATGGAGTAGGGCCTCCTTAGAGCTCAGTCTCTTAAGAAGTGTAGGATTTCAGCAAGCTTGGGAGGCAAGTGAAAGAGAGAGGTTGGAAGGTAGTGGAGGATGGGGCGAAGAGGAGAGCATAATCAAGGACACAGAGGTGAAAACACCATCCTATGTCGTGACCCCAAAGTCCAAGACACAGCAAAGAGGTGAAGCTGGAGATGAGGGGTTTGGAAGGCCTTGCATTGCCTGCAAGTGAAGCTGGACTTTTCGAAGGGAGGTCACAGCTTATCTAGTTTGAGAATGTGATCTGTGTTCCTGCTCGGCACACACCACTACCTGAATTGCCTTTCTTATAGGCCCTCTGAGGCCCTTCAGCATCTTACACATCCTTTAAGGCAAAAAAGTGAGCGGCCCCCTCTGTAAAACCTTCTTCATCCAGCTAAGGGGAAGCCAATTCCCTCTCCCTCTGCAGGCATCGACCTCTCCCTCTTCTGCTCTCTCAGGCACTTTGAAGGTGGGTGTGTTTGACCTGCATATGGGAGGTCGTTGTATGCACACCTCTAGATTGTCCTCCCCAGACAGAGTCATGCTGAGGGTCTTGGTTGAAACATCTTTGTGTTTTCTGCCATATCTGACGCATAGAATGTGAGTCAGTTAAACACAATGGAATCGAATTGTATATCAGTAGTTTTCAACCAAGACAGACTTTTCCCACACAAAACATTTGGCAGGCTTGGCAACATTTTTGGTTGTCATAACTGGTCAAGGGGGTTTTACTTGGTGTCTAGCAGGTGGATGAGGCAGCCCCCACAACAAAAACTCATTCAGCCTGAACTATCAATAGTTCTACTTTTGAGGAACCCTAGAATATTCTGAGTGAAGTAGAGAGTCATTGTCCAGAGTGCTCGTTTCTGGCCTTGGCCCTGCAGCTATTTCCCTAGGTGCCTTTGGGCTAGTGTACTCTCTCTGGGTCTCAGGCCCATCATCTGAAGAACGTCTAGTATGAAGATCGTATGCTTTGGAATCTGATAAAGCTGGGCTCAAATTTTCACTCAACTGCCTACCACCTGTGAGGTTCAGGGCCATATCCTTTATGCCTCTGTTTCCTCTTTTGTAAACAGGGACTGTGTTGTTACTTTGGGAAAGTATAAAGAATTGAGATGATTTATATAAAGCAGGACCTTAGCACTTGAACACATAGAAGATGCTCAATAATCAGCATTGTTATGACACTACTACCATTGCTCATCGTAGAATGAAGGGAAGGGACTCTAAGGTCTTTTCCAGCTCTAATAATCTAAGAGTCCTTGATTTGTTTTCTGTTCATATAAATGCTAAGCATCTTTGCTCAGATGGAATAAGGGTAGAGACCAGGCATCAGGTGGTGTCCCAGCAAGTAACATATGGCACACTCAAACTAGGAAAGTTTATTAGAAGGATTATTATGAAGGTGTTAAGTAGGTTTAAGGAAATCAACCAGGGGTAATGCAGGACCCTGGGCTACACCCCCTAGAACTGGAAGGGTAAGGAGAGGGAGAGTTACCAGAATCCCAAAGGAATTAACTCTGAGGAGAGGACCCCCTTACAGAGTGTGGTGAACCTTTGCACAAAGCCAGGGAATAAATATCAGACTTAATCTTCTTCCTCCACCTCCTTCTCTTGCTGGTGCCTTCAACTGAATTTTATAGGAAGTCGGAGGGCAAAAAGCCTGTTGATGCAGCCTTTATGTCAATTTCCCAGGACACAGATCCTGGTAAGAAGGTGGAGAGAGCAGATCTGAAGAGGCAAAGAAAATATCAATTATGGTATGATCTTAGAGTTCGTGGAATAGAAACTGTCTGGGTTTTAGACACGTAGCCTGCTATCACAGTCAACGTGTTAGTACTGTAGATCTTCACAAGTGAGAGATAGCCTACTTGTGGCTATCTGCCCCCACCTGGAGTGCATCTCGTTCCCAGGACTCAGGGGGAAACACAGTTCAGTTCCGATAAAAGTTTCTATGTCTCCTTTGAGTAATATGTGCCTCAAGAAAGAGAAAGTTGCAGGGAAGCTCCATGCTGGGAGGTGGAAAACAGTGGATGGCTGCTTTGGGAAGTATCATGAGCTGGCAGGACCCTGGTATGTGGGTCCCAGTTCTGACTCTATCACTTGCCAGCTTGGTGATCTCTGGGACTCACTGTATTTACCTGTAACCTGGAGTAGCAGTCTCCAACCTGCTTTGTGGATTAGAAGTACTTGAAAGAATGCAGTCCAGTCTTTGGCACCTTATGAAGCTCATCAACACCACATTTCATTGATTTAACAATTATTTAATGAGCAGTTGCCAAGTGCCAGTCTTGTGCTGGTCTCTGGAGTAAAATCATGACTAAGTAAGGCCCTCACTTAAAGGAATCACAGGCCAGAATAAGAGTTTCTATTTGGGGATTGGTAGGTAGGCTTTGGTGATTGTATAAACACCTTGAAATTGAATGCAGAAGTTTGTATATAGGTAAGTATGTGCATGCATTTTTCTAGATGTATTTCATTAGATTCTCCCAGGTAAAAATCATGGAGGGAGAACTTTCAGAGGAAGGTTCCTAGCAAAGTGCATTTAGTACAATAGAAGTAAAAACAAACAAAAAACCATGCAGTATTTAGTGTATGGAAAATGCAATTAGAGGAGAAGTTCATCCTCACCTCTCTGTGGCCGTGCTGGAAATTGAGCTGGAAGGTAAAAGCTGTAGGCAGGAGATATCAGCTCCATACAATTAATAACTTTACAATAATCAGAAAGTTGTTTGGGAGGACAGACATTCAAGAAGATACTGAGAGATTGCTAATATGGCTTTCTATATAGGAGTAAATAGCCTACAAAGTCTTTTTCGACTCCGATGTTTCAATAAATCAGCATGATGGAGTGTAAAGATGGTGGTGCCCAGAGTAGAGAGACAGAAGGTGTGTGTTTGTATGTGTCTGTGCTTGCTGTGCCTTCTCCGTGAAGCAGCATGATTACATGATTCAATGAGATGTTGTAACAAGCTTGGGAGTGGACAAATGGATCACTGACCAGGTAGGTATAGGGAGATGGATGAGATAATGCATTTTAGAGTATCTTGCCAAGCTCCGAAGTGTGTCCATGTGGAAAGCTGTTTCCACTAAGCAGATGTTATTAGACACTCCCGAGCCAACTTGATAACATTGACCCTGACCAAGGCTAGGAAGCCAGGAAGCTGCTCTTCTCAGAGGTCCTCTAGTTCCAAAACCTGGGTCAATGATAAGTAGTATCTTCAAAGCACTGTTGCAAAGTAAATCCCAAATCACAAGTAACATTATTGATTTATTCGTCCATCTGATAATTATTGAGCACATACAGTATGGCAGAAACTATACTGAGCAGTAGATATACAGGCATGGATAAGGGGAAGGAATCAAGATAATATTTGTTGAATGAAAGGCACTTAATAATCGTTATCAGATTTAATGAGGATACCAATCTTGCAAGATGGATATCATCTGCATCTTACATGTACAGGAAACAGGTTCAGCAACTTGTCCAAGGTTTTGCAGCTGTTGAGTGTTGGATTTCAGATTTGAATTCAAGATGGAATCATTCCAAAGCCTGTGTTTTCTTCCTAACGTCAAAGTCTCTGCCATTAAGGTGCCTACAGCATCGTCTGGGTCCCACACACGCATAAAGAAACATCTGCAGGCCTATGTGTACTGTAGTAACATGGGGGAGTAAGGGATGGGCTGAGTGAGTGCTAAAGAGCCAGCCAGTTCGAGGAGACTTGTTTAGGAGCTGGTATTCGAGCTGAACTTCAAAGCATCCATAGATACAGAAAGGCTGGAGTCCGGGGGTGGAGAAGGAAATCCCAGGCCGAGGCAGCAGGATATTATAGACAACATATGAAAGGCAATCTTGGTTTAAGGAAAGATAAAGTCCGTGTGGCGCACATGGAAATGACTGTGGAATCTGAGCTGGTAGAGTCAGTTGGGAAAAGATTATGAAGAACTTTGAGTGTCTTGGCTTGCAATACAGGCTTGTATCTGAGTCCATAGGAAACCTGTGAAGGTGGCCAGCATTTGTCTGATGTGGCCAATTTGTGTTTTAGAACCGCTTCCTGTGTCTCCAAGTAGAATGGTGGGCACTAGAGCCCAGCATTAACTCGCATCTCTCTCCATCCTCTCCTCAGGCAGGATCAGGCCCAGTCCCTAATGGCTTGTTCTTCCTGCAGCAGGACTCTCACTGGGCCTTTCTCCTATTCTGCACGTCTCCCTATAAATCAGGAGAAAATGCCGCGGGCCCATGCATGGCTCTCTTGTTACCATAAATCTCAGATGTGAGTGTGGTGGATGGTGGGTTTAGGTAATTACATAATATAAAACTGTTCTTGCCTTTCTCAAGTCTAAAGAATTGTTATCTGTGTATCTCCTTCTGCAATTTATGGCCTTTCTGGACGAGGGGGAGCATTCTCACAGTCACTGCCTGTAAATTATGTGCTTTTCCCATAATTCCCACTGGTGAATATTCCTGATGGTAAATGACTATTATTTCTATTTCTATAGGCTGTACTCATATATCCATAATAAATATAGGCATGTTGGATGATGAGGGCCAATTTATCATGACTCCTTATTTAGAGGGCAGGGCCAATGGAGGGGGGCGGGCAAAGGCAGGGTTTGTGCTTCTCTGAATAAGTTCCTCCAATGCAATAGGGACCTCTTCCAATGGAACCTCAGGAATGCTTTGCTTTGGGAAACACACCAGCCTACTGCAAGGTGGCTCAGCTGTAGTGGCTCAAATCATTGCTTGTGTTGATTTTTACTGTGCAGTTGGGTTTATTCTTGCATTATTTTCTCATTGTTTCTTGGTTCTTAAACACAGAATTATTTCTTAAAATGAAGACAATGTCTTATCATGCAATATCTCCAGCTCTTGTTCGGTGCTATGTAGGTATAGTGGAAGGAGTGTAACTTTCTTTTAGACAAGCAGAAGCCTTTCATTTTTGTCCCTGACCAGCCCTTTATTAGCTGTGTGACCTCCAGAAAGTTACTACCTAGCTCTGAATGACCATCTCCTTATCTTTATAGTGAAGATGGCAGTAATCTCTGGCTTCACATTGCTATAAGGATTAACTGTGGTAATGTATGTCAGAGTGCCTTGCACAGTGCCTGATAGTATAGAGATGGCAAGTAAATGTTTATGAATGATTGCATGAAGGAATGGGCCATGAATGCAAGCTATCTATAGATTAATACATAACACATCATTTTAGGGCAACAGCTAAGCCCGAAGTACAATGATTCCAGCAAAATAGAACTTTCTCACTTAATAAGAGTGAACAGGCTGTTCAAGATAGGTAGATTGCTCTGTTCTATGTCACCCAGGGCCATTATTCCCTCTACCTTGTGGCTCAGCCATTCCTCAGGACAATATTCTCTTCTGAATCGTCAAAGTTGTTTCATCGCTACCACATCCAGATTCCAACCCACAGGAAAAAAGAAAGAGGAAGTGGAAGGCACAAACAGCTTCTTTAAAAGAATGGGATCTGGAAGAGGCACACATCATTTCCACCTTGGAACTCCATTTTATGACCATACTGAGCTGCAACATAGCTGGGTACTGTTGTCCTCTGTCGGGTGGTCATATGCCCAGATTAAACTTGGGAGATCGTGTTAGTAAACACAAGAGAAAAAGGGATATGGGGGTAATTAACTTTCTCTGTCTCGTTTGGAGGTCAGCTTTAACTCAACCCAAAGATAGCGTGCTAACTTGTATAGTTAGTTGAGGTTTCATATGCATCTGCCTTATCCCTTTACTGGATTAAAAGCTTCTTGAAGGGGTTTGGATCTTGCTTACTCCTCTTTGGGTATCCTCCTGAGCCTTGCATAAGATCTGGGCCATTGCAGCTGCACGGTGTTTGTTGACTGACTGACTAATTGATTATAGTGTGCCCTGAGGTGGATGCTAAGTCAGCCTATAGCCTGGCTTGTGAGGAATGATGCAACAGACATTTCCTGCTTCTCAGTGGCCATTCTTTCCTAGCTTCTTGAGCAGTTGGTTTCATGGAGCAGGCCCTGGGGTTCCCATCTGATGTACTTCCTGACTGCCTTTTGTCTTTGGAAAAGGAGGGCGCTAGTGCCCTGGCTGCAGGCGTGTCTCTTGGCCAGCGGGTTCAGTGGCCATGGGATTGACACGTAATGTTGCCCACAGGCAGAGATGGGCTCCTGTTCAGATGGCCCCAAAGTGAGGGCTAGCTGGCTTTGTCCAGAGACCATTCTGGGCCTCCAGCTGTGACTTGAGCTAAGCAGAATTAATCAACTCCTCCTGTCCTGGAAATCCCTTTGCACGTGATGCTGCGGATTTAGAGTTAGAGATGTTTGGGCTCCATTTCTCACTGGCTGTGTAATTCTGGGCAGGGCACAGGACCTGTCTGACCTTCAGCTGTTTCTCGTGCAGTAGAGATAAAAGCACTTTGCAGGTCTATCTCCCCCAGTGGTTGGAAGATGAGAGGTACTCCATTATTGAACATGTCACCTTGCTGCTGAGGTATCTGTTCTCAAATCTGCCTTGGGAGCCTCTTGAGGGCAGGGACAATTTCTTAGGACATTGGGAGGCATTTGATGAATGCTCATTGCAGGGTTTTAAATGCATGTGAAATATAGTTGTGATCAAGACTGATTCCAGACAGTATATATCAGTAGGACCACACTGGTGCGACACCATGTGAGCCTTCCATTCTCAAGGCTGATGATTTTTTCAAGGGCTACTATCTTCTTTGAAGTAACCTGCCAATAGGGCTTTGCATTTCACTATGTAGTTGCTTTTGTGATCCTCCAAAATATGCCCATTTTCTAGATAAGAAAATCAAGACTCAAGTTGACCAAGTAACTGTCCCAGGGTCACACTTCAGGAAACATATGAAGCCTGAGATTAAAAACAGGTCTTTCAACAATTGAGCCCATCCTTTTCTTTCTAAATCTTTCTTTCATGCTGTGTTCTATCTACTGTAAAAATTGAGATCTGTTTTAAGTTTCCTGGCTCCACCTGCCAAGTCAAACAGAGTCAGTCCCCAGCATTTCCAGCAGCCATGGACAGCCTGACACAGCACCTGCCTAGGGGAGATTTTTACACAGTCTTTTTTTTTTTTTTTTTTGGTGGTGATCCTGTGACCCCTTATTGCCCTTGGTAGTGTTACTTGACCTTCTGTGACTTGCTTTCCTCATCTGTAAAATGGGAATACTAACTACCCTCCTAGAATCATTAAAAATATTAATGAAGGTAATCTAGCATTTAGTTGATGTTGAATAAATGTTCATTCTCTTTTTCTCCTTCTCTTAAATTGACCAATAGACACTCACTACCCTGGCAGTAACACTCACTCACTTGATAATCCTCTCCAATGAAGAATAGACACCAGTAAACAATAACCATAATGATACTGGACATTTCTTGATCACTAGTTCATGAACTGTGGTGAATATTTTAGTCATTATCTCCATTAATCGTCACAAGAGCTCCATGATGCGATTGAGATCGTTATGCCCATTTTACAGATGCAGAAAGTGAGTATTAGTGAGATAACACAGTTTACCGAGATGTAACACAGCTAGGATGTGATCGAGTCAGAAGTCAAATGCAGGTCCCTTTGACTCCAGAAGAGATGCTCCTAGCCATGCATCCCCTGCCTCCCAAGCAAGACTAGCTGTGCTGTGACAAGTGTCGTGCTGCCTCACTAATTAGCCTCTGTGGCAGACGTTAGTCAGCACAGGGCCTGAAGCTGGCGGCAGGAGATGTATATCTCAATTAGGCCTCGAGTTAACTTCCAGAGAAGGAACAGAGGTTGAGTCTCAGAAGTTGCTAAGTGAATGAAATTGAAACAGCCAGAAATGACTTGCCTTAGGGGAGACAGACTCATTGCTTCCTAGGTCCCAGGAATTTTGTTTCCTCTCTCTGGCAGAGTGCTGAGCCAGCAAAAGTCATACCCCTGCCGTACAGTTTGCTCAGGTGAAAACCTTAAAGAGGCTTGGCAATTTGAGCCAAATGCAGAGAGAAGGATCCACGACTTGACGTCTTCTGTCTCTGGGTGACCATGCAGCAGGGAGGCGGTGTGGTGCCATGCCCCCTCTGAGCGTGGGTCACAGAGTTAGACCAACACGGGTTCAGATCCTGGCCCCGGTCGTGCACTGGTCTCAGGCAAGTCAGATTCTTCATCTATGGAAAATGGCATGCGATACTGACTCAGCAGAGTTGTAGCGAAGATTAAATTAGATCTGTAAAGTGCTAGGTGCTTAGCACATAGTAACCACTCAATATATGCTAGTTACTGGGGTTTTATGCATGTAAAGAGCTTGGAAGTGTCCCTGGAACAGAAGCATATTATATCAGCTATACTTATTATTATCTCAGTGTTTTGACAATGTCAGAATACAGCTTCTCTTGCTGTTAACCCTCTAGTTCACCACACATCTAAAAATAATACAACTAGAAATATAACTCCCTGAAATATATTATGGCTCGTAGAGGTTTCATTTAAATTATTTTCAGAAAACTTTAAGTCTTTTAAAAAATCCATTCTCACTCAATGAGATAATACAACACACCACAAAAATGGCTAAAATTAAAGAGACCAATAACCCCAAATGTTGGCAAGGACATGGATCTACTACCGCTTCCATAAATCATTGGTAAGAGTGCAAAACAGTATATCCACATTGGAAAAGGGCTTGTTAATTGAACACACACCTAACCTATGACCTAGCAGATCTGCAACTCTATCAAAGAGAAGGAAAACTCATACCTGAGAAAGACTTTTATCAGAATATTCATAGCAGACTTATTCATTCTAGCCCCAAACTGGAAATAGCCAGGTGTCCATGAATGCGAAAGAGACAATCAAACAGTGGTGTATTAATACATATGAATACTGATCGACAATAAAAAGGAACAACTTATTGATACACACAATATGGGTGAATCTCAAAAACATGCTGAATAAAAGAAGCCTTACACAAAAAAAGCACATACTGTTTGATCCCATTTATATAGAAGTTCTAGAAGACGCAAAACCTATCACGGGGGGCAAAAAAAGGAAAAGTGGTTGTCTCTGGAGTCTGAATGGGAGTGGACTTCTGGGGGCAATGGCAATGTTTCTTATCTCAGCAAGAGCTTTGGTTAGACAAGCATATGCATTTGTCAAAACTTAGCATGAAAGTTCACATAAGATTCGTGCCTTCCACTGTATCTAATCTTTACCTCCAAAGAAAACAAATAGCTAATGTTAAACAAAAGACACAAATGTTGAACTCTAGTTAATGATATTCATGCTAAAGTATTTAGGGAGAAAATGCACAGACGTCTTCAAATTAATCTAAAATGCATGAAAAAATAAGATGAATTGGTGAATGACAAAAGAGATGGATAGATGGTTAGATAGGTGATAAAATAAGTAGAGTAAAATTTTAAACAGTGGGCATGTGGTGTTCATTATAGAATTTTCTGTGTTTGAAAGTTTGCATCATGTTGGGGAAAAAGAAAAAAAATTCTTCGACAGTTATTAGTCTTTCCAAATAAAGAGATAATTCTAATGACCGTATTGGAAGCCTAAATCAAGTGTATCGTATTAAGGAATGTATCTTGAAGTTTGTTGTTAAGTTTTAAGTTGGTAGCCCTGACTTACCACTGAGGATCAGAATGAAATGTGATTTACTGAAGGAATTGAATTGACAGCTTATGGTCTGCATTCATTGCCACCAGAGAATTTTTTTAAAGACTTTCTTTTTTAGAGCAGTTTTAGGTTCAGAGCAAAACCAAACGGAAGGTACAGAGAGCTCCCATCTATCCCCTGCCCCCACGCTTGCATAGCCCGCCCCATCTTCAATATCCCCCACCAGAGTGGTACACTTATTATACTGATAAGCCTACATTGACCCATCATTATCACCCCAAGTCAGTAGTGTACATTAGGGTTCACTCTAAGTCTTGTACATTCTGTGGCTTTGGGTAAATTGTGTAATGACATATATCCGCCATTATGGTATCATAGAGAGTAGTTTCACTGCAGTAGATAATTTTTTTCTACTGGTTTGCCTTCTGTTGACTTAGGAGGTGACTCTGGTCACCATGTATGGTTCCTTTTAACCTGATGATTACGATTCGTTTACCCATAGGTAGAGCCAACAAGGGAGACTGAGACCAGACCTCTCCCCCATGGGGTAGCTGCTCTCTATCCCCACACCTCAGACTCCTCAAGAGAGATTACTGTGGAGCTGTGGAAAGGCACCTTCTTTATGCAAATGAAGAGAGTTAGCAAGTTCTTCATGTACAGGAAGGGAACTGCCCTGGGCATGGTACCTAGCTGAGCTTCATTTAACAGTCCCTCTGTGGTCATCATCGACCACATTTCACAGATGAGGAGACTGAAGCTAAGAGAGGTTCATTCACTTGTCTGTAGTCCCATAACTAGGGAATGGCAGAAGTGGGGACTTGAGTTCAACCTG
The DNA here is from genome assembly GCF_002007445.2 of Ailuropoda melanoleuca. Taxonomy (NCBI): domain Eukaryota; kingdom Metazoa; phylum Chordata; class Mammalia; order Carnivora; family Ursidae; genus Ailuropoda; species Ailuropoda melanoleuca. Next base: position 32,306,934 of record NC_048219.1, on the reverse strand, counting down.
TCTGGTTTCCAAGTTTGTGACCTCCTACCACTTAAAGTTGCTGAAAAGGGAGATGTCTTCTGGGGGACTTAGCATCCAGAATGCATTTTCTCTGAGAAACTAAATTATCAAAGGCAATTGGGTACAATAGAAATTGTATCTTTTATACCTGTACTTTTGTACCTGTACAATTTGGAGCTAAGTAGGATTCTCTCAGCTTGCGTGAGAACCTAACTCCTACACATGACATTATATGAGGAGAGTTGACATCCCAAGATCTCAGCCCATGACTTGCAAACTTTTGAGACAAGATTTCCATGAGCTAGAAGCCATCTGTATTAGTTACACCTGATTCTTATATATGGCTTTGCTATTTACAAAGTGCCTTCATATCTGCTTTCTTGTGGGGGCCCCATGGCCATTCTGCAACACAGAGAAAACAAGGATAGGATCATTATCTCTACGAGATGAGTGCCAGGGAGGTCAGGAGAGAGGTCCAGACGTTTGCTACATAGCTAGGCGAGGGACAGAGCCAATTTGAGAATCCAAGCCCCAGGACACCTAGTTCAGTAGGGTTCGCACCTCACCTGCTTTTTATTCCATTTTGGCTGCTGGCCTGCAGGCGAAGGCTAATTTACATGTGAAATCTTGCAAGTTCTTGGTAGGTGACCAGGATACAATGTGTAGCTAATGAGATAAAGTACAGTTTCACTTTTGTTACCAAGGAAGGGGAACTCTCAAGGGGATCATAATAATCAGGCCTTTCTCAGCGGAACTCAGAGAGTTTTATGGGCACGGAGAAACAATCCATCCTCACAATGGACCAGTGTGCCTGGGAACTCCCATTGTCCTCGCCATTCTGTGGAGGAGGAAAGAACATTAAGAGATTTGGCCCAGGGTCACTAGCACCCAGGCTGTCAATCATACCGTCTCAGTGACAGAGCAAGGAGCGGGACTGTGAGTCCCGTGTAACCATCCATGAGAATGTGCTCCAGCCATCACATTGTGTAATGTATTTTTAAATACCCCAAAGAGCTCTTGTCAAGGAGCAGAAATGGACGTTCCATACTAGAGCCTTGAGACTCATCAGCAAGCCCCATGTCCAAAGTCAAAAGGAAATCAGGGTAGGCCCTAGAGAAACCCCAGACCTCTTTATATCATCAGCCTATGAGCATTTGTAATTTTTTTTATCTGTGAAGGATCACGCCTTTGCTAAGACATCTAATCAAGCCTGCCGTTAACTTACTTTGTGTCCTTGGGTGAGTCACTTTACATCTTTGGGCCTCAGTTTATTCCTCTGGAAAATGACATTTGGAGCAGATGACGTATATTCTTTAGAGTCATGAAAAAAGAAGATCCCTACCTGGAGAACTTGAGAGCATTTTTCTAGTCTGAATCTCTCTGAGAGCAAGCACTGTGTTCTGTTCTCTGTGGCCCCAGTGTCTAACCCATTTCCTGACACATAAATGTGGCTTGATGAATGTTGAGTGAGTGAATAAAAATGGCACAGCCCCTTTGCTTAGGATGAGCAATGTTATCATAAATTCTGTACATCGCTTGCATGTATTTCAAGCGTGGCCCATTTCATGCTGGAAATGCTGGTTGTTAATCATCCTAGAGGCCTGTCAGAATATAATCACTGGCTCCAAGAGGTTCTCATGACACAGAAGGCCAAGCCTTTCCGTTACTGCAGAGTTCTGAATAAGAGCTGGTGGGCAAAGCTAGAGAGTGAGAGAGGGACTCAAGTCAAGGCATACTTTTCTAATTGTGACAGGTGCTTAAGGGTTAATTTTTAAAGCCGGGAGTAAAGGATCTCGATGAAAGGCCATACACCACTAGACACTAGAAGAAAAACTAGAACCTCCTTCCACACCCATGATTCTGTGTTTATCAGCCCACTTTTCATATGGGTGGTGCTTAGATATTTGTCTTAGAGCACATGGGTTTGAATCCCATCCTGAAACTTATTAATCATGTGACCTTAAGTATATCTAATACTAGTACTATTAATAATAACATTAAGAAAACTTATGATGATGAGCTTATGAAAATGGCCCTTATTAAGAAGCCGTACATGTCAGCTGCTTTGTGGACTTCTGTTTCCTTTACAATTAACTCGTTTAATGTGTTTGAAGAAGGACCAATAATTGCACTCCATCAGATAAGTAAACTGAGGCAGAGAGAATTTAGGTAAGTCACCCCGGGTCCTCCACTGAGAAGGTGGCAGATCCAGTGACTCACTGTCCTGACTCCGAAGTGGGCGTTCTCTATCAGTAAAACTCTGTCCTTCAGTTTATTAAGACTGTGATATTGACATTGTAATATTTGATCATTCTTGCAGGGTAGTTATGAAAGTAAAGTAAGTTTCAAATCTGACAGTCTGCAAGGTTCATGGTTCACCTGGGTAACCTTCAAAGTGGTGGATTCATCAACGGTGCTCAGTAACTGTTTGCTGAATAAATATACAAGTTGATGGAGAGAATAATAAAACTACCTTATAAAGAGGAAAGTGGTAGGCAAAGGTTATTTACTTATTTTTTGATATTTCAAATTTGTTGTATGCAACTTCTCAGATCTTTTATTATGCTTGTGGGCATCATGTATTTCCACAAGGGTGTAATCGAGATGTACATTTCTCAACTTGCTTGTCCATGGACGCTTTTTTCCTGGAACAAATATGAACATTTCATAGGATGGTGATTCCTCGGGGCAAAGCTCCTTCAGACATCAGGCTCTCAGGCTGTGCACTTTATCCAGTTTCTATTTTTTTAGTTCCTTTCTCTCCCTTATGCAATGATTTCTGGACTTCCTCCTTCCTTTTTTCCTCCCTCCCTCCCTCCTTCTGTCTTTCTTTCTCTCCTTCCCCATCTCCTAACGGTAGACCTGTGCTACGTGCTACAAAGATAACTGATTGGTCGCGGGCCCACAACTTTGAGGAGCTCAGCATCAATGAGGAAGACAGACATGTAAGCTTTACGTGATGTCATTGTTTTGGGTGTTATAACGGAGGAAGGTGTGGGATACAGTGAAGATATAAAGAAGTCGATCAGAAGGAGTCAAGAGGAGGTCATTTTTATTTTTTATTTTTANTCTGTCTTTCTTTCTCTCCTTCCCCATCTCCTAACGGTAGACCTGTGCTACGTGCTACAAAGATAACTGATTGGTCGCGGGCCCACAACTTTGAGGAGCTCAGCATCAATGAGGAAGACAGACATGTAAGCTTTACGTGATGTCATTGTTTTGGGTGTTATAACGGAGGAAGGTGTGGGATACAGTGAAGATATAAAGAAGTCGATCAGAAGGAGTCAAAGAGGAGGTCATTTTTAAGCTAAGTTTTGAGAAATGAGTAAAGAGCAGTGACAGAAAATGAGGGGAAGTTAATTTCCATCAATAACAACAAAAAGTACAAAGCCATGGGTTACAGAACAGCCTGGAATATCTGGAGAGCTGCACATTTGACTGGAGTACAGCCTTTAGGGTATAAATGGAATAGTGGAGGGGGGTGATGCTGTGAGAAGGAGGACACGGGCCTCATGTTTGCATGTTTGAAGCCATGATTAAGTTCTTTCTCCATGTATCATAAATCAAAAACTTTTCTAACCGCCTTTCGTCAGAGTGAGGAAATTAGTATTATGCGCTGACCTTGTTGTGACTGTGAATCCACCTCGTCCAGCCTTTTCCAACATGTATTCTGCTGAGTTCTCGTATTGTGAGATGAGCTACATATATGTACCCACACATGCATGCAAACACATACATACATACACACAAATTCTAAGGAAAAATTAATTTGGAAAATAAGCATTAAAAATTGAAGGGTTTTTGTTTGTTTGGGGGTTTTTTGTTGTTTTTTTTTTTAAACCTTGGAGCTCTTTATTTGTTGAGGAACATATATTAGCATCCCATAAAATACGCTTTACAAAATCTGACACTTTGAAATACTGGAAATGACACTGCTATTACAACTTCAGAAATTGCCAGGAGCCTAGAGATACTGGCCTGGAAGCCATTGCTACCATGTGAGTCTTAGAGAAGTGACAAGAACTGCTTAATGTCAAAGGTCATGACTGATGGAGAACCAGAGTTCAGGTCTTCTTGTTCCAGTCCAGGTCTCATTGTATTACACTAACAAATAGTCCAACTAAACTCAACTGGCATTTATTAAGGACTCCATGTGCCTGTCACTGTGGCATCAGCTGAGGATGATGTCAAAGTTTGCTCTCTAGTAGGAGAGATGAGGCTTCACCAACAGATGGACAAATAGTGTCGGGGGCGATGTTGTCATGTAGGAGAACAAGGCAAGATGAGGGAATGAAGGGTCGTAGAGGTGCTATTTTGTAAAAGCGGGGAAGGAAGGGCTAGGGTGACATGTAAGGACACGAGAGACAGCTGTAGAGATCTGTGAGGGCAGTACCTTCCAGGCTGAGGGCAAAGCTGGTGCAGAGGTGGGAGAGTCCGAGGAACATGACAGGGCCATGCGGAAGGAACAGAATGAGCAGGGAAAGTGAAGTTAGGACATGGGGCTTGAGGACTGACTGGGGCCATGTGAATGCTTTGGGGCCCTGGTAGGGACATTGATGCTATTTGGGGGTTTTGAGTGGACAATTGACCTGATCTGACTTAGGTTTTAAAAAAGCTCAGTAGTGCTTGTTCCTCTGTGGGGAGGAGACCAAGAGACCTGTAGGGAGGGTAGTACTGAGGTCCAAGTGAGAGATGACAGTGAGTCAGCCCAGGGAGGGAGCAGCACAGGGGCAAGAAGCAATCTGATTCTGGATCGATGTGAAAAGTACGGTGGAGAGGAGTTGCTAACAATCAGATGAAAGAGAAAAGACAGCACAGCTCTGAGGATTGGACTGGTGGCATGGAGGGGCCGTCTTTTGATATGAGGAAAGTGATGTGCTTCTGAACCTTTGGAACTTAATGTTTAGTAAGAAAGTCAGCATTTTTAGGGTCCTTTTATTTCTTTTGCTAAAAAAGGGACACATATCCTGGTAAAAACAATTAAAACAATACAAAATGCATACAGTAAGATGTCAGTTCCCTGATTTCCTTCCCAAGATGCTATTTTTCCAGATATAGTCTAACAGTCCATGTGTATATGTGTGTATGTGAATATATTACATCACTTTTCTTTTTCATTACAGTGGTTCAGTCCATATACCTTGTAATGAAGTTTACTTTTTCCACTAAATAATCTATCTTAAAGATTAGTCCATACCAATATGTGTGTGTGTGTGTGTGTATATATATATATATATATATATATATATATAAAGACTTCATTCTTCTAACAATACAACAGTGTAGCCCATTGTATTGCTGTATTGTGATGTGTCTAATTAATTCCCTACTGAAGAACGTTGAGATTGTTTCCAGTGTTTTTAATTCACTAATGATACAGATGAATAATATCTTTGAACGTGTGCATTATACAGATGTGGACTTAGATCTGTAGAATAAATTCCTAGAAATAGATTTTGTGGCTCAAAAGGAATGTGTATATTTAAATGTTTGTCCATCAGAAGGGTTGTGCCAATTCATTGTCCAGCAACAATGCGTGATGATACCTGTCAAGATGAAAAACCTTTATTATAACAGTGAAACCAATGACAACTTATCTGTGTGTTGCTTTGTATTTGCCAGAGAGCCTTGCTATCTACTATTCGTTTAGTCACCAAAACAACTCTAGAAAGTAGATATCTTGCATTCTAATTTCATACGTGAGTATAGGGAGACTGTGAGAGATTGATCATTTGCCCAGCTAGCGAATGGTAAAGCCGAGATTTGAACCCAGATTTCTCAGCTGTCAAAGCCCAGATAGATTCTAGTTTAGCCTTGTCAGAAAAAGGCTCTCCCAAGCCCACAGTCAGACTTCTGTCTCTTACAGGCTGAACAGCCTGTCCCAGAAAACAACCAGACATTAGCTGGATGAGACCTTGGCAGAAATGCTGTTGAGAGCATTGTAGCCACAGCATAGAGGTCAGACTAAATGACCTTCAGGACCCTTTCCGCCCTACCAGTTCCACGGTCCAAGCTAACTCACTTCTCAGCCTTAACGGCTGCGACGATAAAATGAAAATAATATCGCCTGCTTCTAAGTATATGGGAACGTCATAAAGGTAAAGGAGATAGTACACCCGAACATCATAAAGGTAAAGGTGGTAGTACACAAGAACAAACTCTATAAATCCACGTTAGGCTGGTAGTGGGGAAGGGGTGTGCCTCGGTGTGGAGCTGTCCAGGCTGCTGGGCCTCCCCAGGCCTTCATCAGGGATACGTTCCCTCAAACAGGTCTGCATTCGATACAGATACAAGTACGCACATGTGCTCACGTGGAACTACAACTTCCAACTCACTCACTACTCACTTCCAGCTCACTTCCCAATGCACAGTATGTAGAGATTCACAGACTTTTTAAATTTTTATTTTGAGTAAGAACCCCCCTACTCTGACATCTAGCTCAGTCCCTAAACTCACTCACTCTATGCTTCACACTTTTGTCCATTGACCCCTGTAGCTTTCACAACAATCTCACAAGTGAAGCATTACTTCTTACCTCCTTTTTCTGAGAGGGTGAACTGCCAAAGCTCAGAAGAGGTGATGTTTCTTTGTCAAGGTCACACAGCAAATAGGGGGGCAGAGCGGGGATTTGAACCTGGGTTGTCTGATGTGGGGTTTGTGTGCTTTTATCTTCCAAAGCTTAGCTCAAGCTTACTCCCCCTGGGCTCTGGGAATACATCCCCGGCTGCCGCTCCCCCCATGCTGCATGCTTTGCTAGCACCTGTGCTTACCTGTCCGTGAGGCCGTATATACAAAATGTGCATTTCTATAAGCTCCAGTAAAGTGTGGAGCTCTTTGAGGGCAGTGATAGCGGCTTCTTCATTTCAACATCTCCTGCCCTTAACATGGGGCTTCAGCCATAGTGCTGGAGAGGGAAAGGAACTGCCAACTTTGAGTGCCTATGTGTGTCAGGAAGCATAGCACACAGTGAACAGAATGACCCAGGATTCAAATGAGGTCTGTCTTACCCCAAAGCCTGGGGTCTTACATAATATACCATCACCCCCTCACACACCCTGTGTCATTAGCATGAAGTCCAAAATCCATTTTCATGTAAATAGAGTTTTATTGGAATATAGCCACACCCATTTGTTCACACATTATTTATTGAAGGTGCTTTAAAAAAAAAAACAGCTTCATTGAGATATAATTCACATAACCTACAATTCACCCATTTAAAGTATAAACCCAGTTTAAAAAGATCATATCCCATTCTTTTTTTTTTTAAAGCTTTTATTTATTTATTTGACAGAGATAGCCAGCTAGAGAGGGAACACAAGCAGAGGAGTGGGAGAGGAAGAAGCAGGCTCTCAGTGGAAGAGCCTGATGTGGGGCTCGATCCCAGAACGCTGGGATCATGCCCTGAGCCGAAAGCAGACGCTCAACGACTGCACCACCCAGGCACCCCGATCATGTCCCATTCTTACAGGATAGTAGGAAACGGTCTCCTTATTGGTGTCTTGAAAGTGAAGCAATGTCCAGGTGCTGGACAATGGGAGAGGTGGGGGAAGGGGAACCACTGGGCAGTTTGAGTTGGCCCCTGATTTCAGCTTTAACCTAAAGATGAAGCAGATGAGTCCCCAGAAGTACATGGATAACTGATTTCAGAGCACCCAAGGTCTCCCCTCTGAAAAAGAAAACATACCCAAACAACCCACCTATCTAGGTGCATGTCTCTTTAATGTCCAGCTAGAGACAGGGTAACGGTGGGGAGGAAACAGGAATGCTAGTGGGCATAATCAAGTTAAAAAGAAGTATTAGTAAAACATTCTGTGTGAGTTCAAAGGTAGATGTGATCACAGAAGTTTTCAAAGCCCTTTGTGTCCGTTTCTTACTTAACCTTTATTCTGACAGTATGGGGCAGGACTATTGTTCCCAGTTTACAGGTAAGGAGCCCGGATGAATCTTTCTCTTTCAAGATTGAATAGACTCCAAGTCTCTGTTCCTAAAGCATTCAGTCAAACCCCAGGGCTCTCTGGGCTCCCATCGGGACAACTCCATCCAAGACTGCCCTATGCTGCCGAGAAGGGAGGATGGCCTGGAAACTAAGATCTGGCCGTGGGCCTGGGGACTGACACATCGCACTTACTCCATGAGGAGGAGGGGAGCATGAGAGAGAATGGCGGGGAAGAGGACAGACACATTTAGAGAAGAGTGTTCAGATTGGCCCCGCTGGTGGGGACCATGCCTCCTAGGGATGAATGAGCAGCAAGTATACACGTGTGGGCTGTGGAGTCATGCTGCTGTCTCCCAACACTGGCTCTCCCATTTATTAACTGTATAACCTTGCACAGGTTGACCTGTGCCTCAGTTTCCTATCCTCACTACTGTTTTTTCCTAGGGTTATTTCAAGAACTAAATGAACTACTTTTTCAAAGCCTGAAGAACATTGCCTAGTATGTAGTGAGCACTTAGGGCACGTTGACTGTTAGGATTACACATTCAGAAATATTGGCTGGAGCTAGAATATAAATGGACTTGGATGCCAGGCTGTAAAGCTCATCTTCGATTCTATAGCTCTTGGTGTTTTGAACCTGCTGAAATCTGGGCTTTGGGAAGCTTTACCTATGTTAGGATGGATTCAAGTAGCAGGAGGACTGGAGCTGAGAGATGGGGAAGGGACTGCTGCCAAGGGTTTTATGGTAATTCCATTGTCTGGGAGGCAGGAGGGCCGGCCCGCTGATGACAGAGAAGCTTCGTCAGAGCCTGTGGAACCACCGCTCTGAGGTGCTGGTTTGGCTGTCATGGTCCAGATTGCTCTGTCGGGGAGCCCTTTTGCCCACTACTTTATAGGATATAGGGACCATTTTCTTTCACCTGCGTGAGAGAGTGACTGTCTTTATGGAGCACTGAGGAAGAAGGCCCGGGGTCTCCACATGGAGCTGCCAGCTCAGGATCTGGAAGCAGGGGGGGAAGCACGTCTCCAATCAGCAGCCCAGCAGAACCTGGCTCTATTTTAAGCATGTCAAAGGGCTCACCTAAAATTCTCCTCTTAGGAGACAGCCTAATAGCATGTATTATGCCCTTTCTGGGTGGTGGTAGGTTCCAGGCTCGGCTCCGCAGAGTCTCCCCCAAGATGAAGCACTGGAACACTTGCCATCTTCCCTCTTGCTCCCATGACAATAATTGTGCAGTCTGTGGGGGAGTTGGACTCCGGGGGCTCCGGGCTCATGGGCCATTTGACTCCCTTTCGTCTTTGTGTCACGCACACACCCAAGCCTTTCATATACTGCACATGGGCTTTCTCTGAGTCTGCCTCTCCATCCTGAACAAGGCTTTGGCTAAATGTGGTGCCCAATAACTTCAAGGGATCAAGTGCTTTCAAGAAATTTTTCTCCTAAGAAGATGAGCTGGGGGGAATTGAAAGCAAGGCTGCCAGCTTTGATGTCTTAAGTATGAAATTTCAGTGGCTTACCAGCCGCCGAGCTCTGGTTTTAGTGCAGACGGGGTAAGATTTAAGGAAATGATCACATCACCTGCCCCATGGGAGATAAGTAATGATGGCAGAGCAGCCCAAGGCACCCAGAAGGGAAGAGGGAGATTCTGACCTGGCGTTTTCTATTGGCCTAGGTGATCTACTGAATCTTTTTTTTCTTTTTAGAGATAATTTGGTTTGGCATTTTTCCACTGCAAAATATAGGCTTATTATCAGAAATTCAGAAAATACTGAAAATCAGAAAAACGAAGACAATTTCTTGCAATTCCCCAAAGAAAAACATGTTGGTGTATTTCCTCCCAGTTCTTTTTCTAAGATCAAAAAAGATCGTTATATTAGTTCTTTATCTGTTTACCTTCCTACACATCTACCTATCTAATTTAATTATATGGTTGTTCCTGTTTTTTTTTTTTAAATTTATTTGGTTGGTTTTACTTTTGTTTTGCCCAATCAACATGATAAAATACATTTTTTAGTTAGGGCAGAATCTCCGCCATTTGCATAAATGCTTGTTGGATCAGGGATTGCCAGGAGCCAGGGTGCATGAAGAGCTTATGAAAATGTGGGAGTGGTGCCTGGGAATCTGAATTTTAATCATAATTTCAGATGATTTGCAAGCATGTGGCTCATAGGCCACACTTTAAAGAGCATTTACTACATTTTTAAAAAAGAGATTATTTTTAAGTAATCTCTGCACCCAATGTGGGGCTCAAACACAACCCCAAGATCTAGAGTCGTATGCTCTCCCAACCGAGCCAGCCAGGCGCCCTGTAAAACATTTATATGAAGCTAAATACCATGGTTCTGTTGACTCACTGAGTGGATTTTTCTTATTCTTATCCATTTTTATATAGCGAATATCTCTAGGTCGTTTACAGTTTTCATTAGGCATAAACAGTGCCACAGTGAATATCTTTGGTTGTTCAATTATTCATTCATTTAACAGACATTTTGTAAGCACCATACAAGGTAAGCCTTTTTCTAGGTCCTGGAAAGACCAGTGACCAAACAGACCCCTTTTCTGCTCTTAATTGAGCTTTTATCTAATGGAGAGAAGGACAAACAGAATCACAAAGTTAGATTGTTGTAAATTGTGATGAATGCTATGAAGGAAAGATTCAGGCTGCTATGGGCAGATGAGTCATTCAGATTTAGAGGCCCGAGAAGCCTCTATGAGAAGGTGACAGGTCAGTGAAGCTTAAGGGAAGAACAGAAGTTAGCTGACATCACTTTTAAGATTTGCAGTAGAATTATTGGATTAAAGGGCACTGACTTTTCACACAACCTTCTTAATTCCCCCCTCAGGTTTCAGCGTCCATGTTCACATATGCAAGCTGTATCTTGGGTAGGGTCCAGTCAGGAAAAGACGAACCCTCTTTGGTATTTCACGCAGAGGGGGTTTGATACAGGGGATTGGTTATAAAATAGTTCGAAAGGTTGAAAGAACAAAAGGAAAAGGTGAGTAGGCCAGAGATTAGTAAGCACAGGAAGTAGCTACCACATCTAGGCTCGAGTGAACATAAGGAAAGTTGCAATATTTCTAGTGCCTGGCAGTCCATTCCTGCTAAGCCACACTGTGAAGGGCCAGGGAGACCAGTCCACACGCTGGAATCAGTGAGAAGCGATTGCCAAGGCTGATGCCAGAGCCAGAGAGAAGGCATCACATGGCTTGTGCTGGGACATCCAGGTGCTGAGTTAACACTGCACAGCTGACACTGGAGGTCAGGGGCCACCACTTGGGTCGTGCTGAGACTATGGAGTTGCTGCTCAGCTCCAGTCCTGGGATTCAGGAAGAGGCTTTGCCCTATAGAGACGGAAACTGCCCAAGATTCCAGAGATCCTAGCTGTCCACTGCTGCTGGAAGGTTGCTGGTAGAAACCGGAAACAGGAAGGGAGTTCCTCCTCCCTTCCTCCTGCCATGCAGTATCCTACCAGGTCTCCCTATTGACAAAACCTAAGCCAAAGCCACTAGGCAAAAGAACATGAAATGCAGGTTTGGGGGTCATAGGTAGAGAAGGGCAGAAATGGGACCTGAGATGAAATAGGCATATGGCCAGTACACAGAAAAAGGAGACATCCTTTTACTAGTATCCTTCCTTCTCTGACCTTGTGTACTGCCCCTGGGGGACATTAGACCAATTCAGTAGTTACCCATTCCATGGCTCCTCTTTCCCCGTCCCCAATCCTTTCTTTTCTAAATGTCTTTGTGCAGAAATCTGACTCTGAATTCTCAGAGTCAACACTCTCTGGATTGGATAGATAAATGACAAATGAATAAATTATAGCTGCTCCTAGGCATTGCTAAGAATCTGGTACTGGGGGGCACCTGGGTGGCACAGCGGTTAAGCGTCTGCCTTTGGCTCAGGGCGTAATCCTGGCGTTATGGGATCGAGCCCCACATCAGGCTTCTCTGCTATGAGCCTGCTTCTTCCTCTCCCACTCCCCCTGCTTGTGTTCCCTCTCTCGCTGGCTGTCTCTCTCTCTGTCAAATAAATAAATAAAATATTTTAAAAAAAAAAGAATCTGGTACCAGGCGAAGTGTCGACCCTCCCATTTGTCAGTGAGCCTGAAACTCCAAGAAGTGAAGAGACTGGCTTACCATCACACATTCCCTAAATAGTGTTGAGATCCCAACCCAGGTCCCCTGGCCTCCGTACCTGCTATTCCTTTAGAAACTTCCATGGTGTAGGCCAACATTTAAAGGCATTCTTTGACGATTCTTAGAGGCAGGTGGAGAGCAGCTTGTTGAACATACTGAGTTTCTGTGAGGATATATTGGTAGTAACCTAGAAGCTAACTGACCCTGAAAGTCCAGTGGAAATGACAGCCTTGCCATTCGAGGCCATGATATGGCTCCGGGCTCCTGTCTGAAACCCTCCACTGACCTTTTCCTAACACTTGGCATTTTAGTGTTCCGTTGATTACAGAACACTTACATGCAGCACAGAGTTGACTGTTTGTTAAAATGGAAAGTGGTAAAAAAAATAGAAAAGAAAGTACATGCTTGCCAGAGCAGTGCTGTGGAACGGCTGTTCCCTAGGTATTCATCTCAGTACGTCTAAACACCTATAATTAAACTAGCTTTGGAGCAGTGCCTCTTGGAGAGGGTGGGAGAATCAATTCTGCAGCATTTGGATTTTGTTCTTTGTATACAGTGTTCAGCAGTGAAGATGTTCGAAAAAGACCAGATGCTGTGGCTCAAGAATGCAATTACCCAGCTATCAGGGTGAATGGATGATGGTCTGGTCTTGGGGACATCCAAGCTCAGGGCAGCAGAGGGAAAGAGACAAGTGATGAATATGGTGACCTCCAATTCTCTATGTCTGTACCCCAGTCTCATTTCTTTGCTGGGAATTGTATTTTTACCCCTGGGTGCGGTGATCACTGGGTAGCTTTGTGTTAAACAGCTAATTAATGGGAACTCAAGTCAGCTGTCCTATTTATGAGACTCCGGAGCAGGCAGAGACACTTCACTCATCTGGAAAAATAAGTTGGGATCGAGCTGCATCTTCTATATAAGTATGTGAGGCACTGCTGTCAGACGCCAGTACCAGCCAGCACTGTCTGGCTTCACATGAATCATCGAAATGACCCGAACCTTCAGTCTGAGTTGATGGTAGCTAATGTGTGCCATATAATCTCATATGCTCGGAATGTCTTGTGAACCAAACACGCTATCAAGATACAGTTTTAATTAACATTTGCTTTTTAGATAATAAACGCAATTTATTTTGGCAAGAGTTCATTGAATGTAAAATCTACATAATTAAGATACTAAACCTGCAATATTTTTTCTTTGCAGTAATTTTTGCTAAATGACACAGATTCAGCAACATTTATTATCCAGCGATAGCTGCAGTGGGCAATCGCAATTTCATACCTTCTTTTTTTTTTTTCTTTGCTTCTCTAACCAAAGGATCCAAAGTCATATAATCACTTTTTAAATTCGAGGGTATCAGATCTTTTTCTTCATTCAATGTGATGTTAAAAATAAAGCGAAGAAAACATGTTCATGATTCTCCTGCACAGAAATCTGCTATAAAAATCGGGCTTATTTTAGATTTTAATATTACTTTGTGAGTTTATTTCGGTAAGTTTTTCATCATCGTGACGGGATTCTGGGGCATGATCAACCAAGAGAACGCTGGAAGAGACCTTAGCGATCATTAAGATAACCCCTCATTTTACAAAGACAGCCGTGACCACTGAGTCTCCGAGTGGAAATGTGACTTGCCCAAGGTCTTATAACACATCAGAGCCAAGACCAAGACTAGACCCTTGACTAGCCCAGCTCATTTTCTACTGTCCCAGCAGCTTCCCTTTAAGAAACATCTGACTTCTTCCCACAAAGAGCCTCTTCTGCCATCATTGACTATGGCTTGTAAACTTGGAAATGCCTCCATATCATGTAAAATAGACATGTTTGGGGGAGGGGGAGCAAAATAGACCTGGTTCCCAAAACCCTTGCCTATAGTGAAAAACAGCACAATGGCCGAATCCCGATTGCTTTGTTCTTTGTGATAATCCGTATAATTGGGTCAGAGGGCTAATGATTTGGCTTCATGAATCTGAGCCATATGCCTCCATGATTTGCAGCCAGCTGCATGCCTGTGAAGAGAGTGTTCATGATGGAAGCCCAGGGCCTCAGCTGAGCGAAGCAGCAGCCAGACCAAAGCTGGAAGTGGGAAACAGAATGGCCCCTGGTTATGAGGCCATTTTCTAGATGCTCCCTCCACCCCTTCCAATCTGCTTGGTTTCTGAGCTGCCAAGTTCCTCCCAGACAGGCCCTTGACAAGGGCCTTTCCCAAAGACTCTGACTGCACTCAGAATGTGGTAGGCAGGGATTGCAGCAGTGTCAGCCTCTTCTCTCAGATCTGTAGTAAGCTGCTAATTAGTGTCAGTAATTGCTGGAGGAGAGGATAGCTGGCTGCCCATCAGTATTGGGAAGGAGGGGGTGCCCGTGCCCTCCCTCTCTCCTGACTCCCTCCTCTCTAGCGTTGAGCCATAAATCTATATTGGTTAAATCGGCTGTTGGGCTGCTTGTTGCAAAGGACGTCGGTGGAGTCGCGTCAAGTTAATGGGTTTAGCTAATATATGGGCATAAGGATGAATAACCCGATCATGCATCATAGCCAAAGGCGGGGGGATGGAGGTCTTTGAGAGTCATCAGAGCAGAGGGCTCACAGGTACACTTCCGGGGGAGGATCTCAAGAAATCCCTTTCTTGGGCAACTCTGTTAAAGGAACAAGAAAACAGTACTTTCTGTCTGTGAGCCACAGGCCAACAGATGGTGTAAAGGAATGGAAGGCTCAGAGTTCGTGCAGATCCACAGATTGACGTTCTACTACCGGTGCTGCCACAAATGGCTACAACCGGGGGCAAAAGATGAGCTTCTCTAAGCCTCTGCTTTCCCATCACCTCAATGGGACTAGAAAGAGCGTCTATCTTACAGCATCGTTTAGAGGTTGAAATGAGCAAAATATACAGACAATGTTCACTACAATGCTGGGTATATCATCATTATTCATAAAGTGAGCACTTAATAAATACTGCGAATTAAACTATGTAATACACCAGGCACAGGGGTGCTTGTGTGCTAATATGTTTCAGTGGAATTTCATACAGATCCTGCTATCCTTTTGCAGTCAGCTCAGGGGACCTACTGGTTTCTCACTGCCCCTGGTCACTTCCCTCTTTACCACCCCTCTCCCACCTTTTCGGCATTGGTATATGAGGAAGGGGTGGAGGAACTGTGGCCACCCGCTATCTGTGCAACGAGTAGCCTTCTGTACCATATGTGCACCATGCATTAATGCCCAGTGTGGCCGTGTTGAGAGCCCTGCTTATCTGCCAATAAAGCATTCTAAGACATACTGCAAAGCTTCTATAGCTTAGATACAGAATATCCAATGATACAGAGCAATTGTACTTACTTTATTTGCATGTGGGGTAATTATAAAATAATACTATTGATATATGTGCGTAGGTATATGTTTTTACCTTCTATTTCCCAGAGATCTAGGTATTTTCTTTGCCTGCAATATTCATTTGCTTAGCAAATATGTAATGTATATTATATTCTTATTTTTATATGTATGTTTGCTAAGACAATGTGTATTGCCCATGTGCATACACATCTCTTCATTTATTCATTCAACCAATATTTACTGAGCACCAAGTGAATCACAGAATTGTAGAGCTAGAAAGAAAGGATATGCAATCATCCTATTTAGGGTCCTTAATTTAGAGAAGAGGAAGATGGGATCTTAACATGATAAATCCCACCTTCCCTCTAGGTACGCTTCTCCCCTGTCTTCACTTAAAGCCCATGGACCATCAGTATAATTACCTTATTATCAGGCCTCAGTAGCTCTCCTCTCCCTCCATGTCCTGCCGGACTGTCCAGACCACAGTTCTGGAAAGCCTAGCTGTCTTCCCCTCTGTCTTCCCCTCTGTCTTCCCCCTTCCCCTCTGTTTTCCTCCCTTGCCCCTTCCCCAGAGCAACTACATGTAGCCGAATAAAAGCACAGCCTGATTGTACTTCATGACCTCACACCTCCATCTCAGGGAGTATGGCAGAACAGTTAGGAGCTAAGGCACATGGCCTAGGTTTCTATACTAGTTCTGCCATGTTCTAGCTGTGGAACCGTGGGCAAGATACTTAACCTCCTTGTGCCTTATTTTTGTCATATAGAATAAGGATAACAATCTTTATCTCATAAGGTTAAGGGTTAAAGAATTAAAAATATATGAGACATTTAGAGCAGTGCCTGGCAGTATAGAGGTATATGTTCATTATTATTACTGAATACTCTGCATTGTTGTGCCAACTCTTCTATATACACAGTGGCTGCTGGGTCTCCAACCATCCAAACCACATCCCAGGCAGCTGGAAGGGGAAGGGGCTTCTGCCTACCGAGTTAGCTCCTTTAGGAGTCCTTTCCAGAGGGTTCATACAGCACTTCTGTTTTCAGCGTCTGGCTTCATGGATGTGCCTGGCTGTAAGAGAGACTGGGAAATGAGATCTTTATTCCAAACTATATTGCACCCCAGTGGGGATGCTGGTACTAAGGGAAAAGCTAGCATGGAATCTCGTCAGACAATGGCAGACCCAACTATATCCACAAGGCCAAATTTAATGGAGTCTTCTTTGACTTCTCCTTCAGCTGCCCAGGAACATCCATTCCACTCCTCCATGTATACTTGTCTCTCTTGGCTTCTCTGAGGCCACACCCTGTTGGTTTTCCTCCTATTTCTCTGGCCACTGTCTTTCCCTCTATTTTGTCTGCTTCTTCTCTTCTTCCCAATCTGTGTATGTGATATGTCCTAGTTTACTACTGAACTCCCTTCTCCAGTTCCACTCATTCCCATGGTGGGTGAATGCTCCACTCATGCTGCCGATTCCCAGATCTACATGCCTAACCCAGCCTTTCCTCTAAACTCCACACTCATACCTACTTGCCGTCTCCTCTCCACTTGTGTACTGAAAAACCATCTCAAAACTTACATTGTAGAACATAACTCTTGATTTCCCACCTAATGGGTTTCTTTCCCAGCCTTCCCCATCTCAGCACATGGACACACTCCCAGTGGGCTTGCAGTTCAACAATTTAGAGACTACCCTTGATGGCTCCTCATCCTTTAACCTTCTACTCCCATTTGCAACACCAAAGAATTCTGAAATCTGTCCCCCTCTTCCCACCTCGGCGGGCAGGACTCTGGTTCAAGCCAGCAACATCCTGCGCCTTGACTGCTATGAGCCCATCTTAATGCACCGCTCTACCTGCATGCTTTGCCCTACAGCAGAGTGCAGTGGCTGAGTGCCCTAACTCTGGAGCCAGATGCCTGGGTTCAAATCTTAGCTCCAACGTGTGCTAGCTATGTGACCTGGACAAGTTTCTTAACTTCTTTTGTCTCAATTTGTTCATCTATAAAATGAGAATAATAATAGTACCTGTTTTTTTTTTGGTTATTATGAGCACTAAATGAGTTAATATATGTAAGCACTCAGAGCAATGCCTGGCATATAATAAGCACAATCAATAAATGTTAGCTATTATCATCAGCTATTATTACCATGCATTTTTCATAGAGTAGCCAGAGTGATCTTTTAAAAACATGAATTAAATCCTATCATTCCTGTGCTTAAAACTCTCCAGTGATTTCTCTTTTCAGTTGTAATAAAATTCTAACACATTACCAGGGCCAAAGGTCCCACATTACCTAACCCGTAGCTCCTCCAATCCCTGCTCATAGCTCTGTCCCCATCATATACTATCCTCAAGCCACATCTGCTTCATTTTCAGTCCTTTAACATTCCAAGCTCCTTGCTTTCGCTGGCTCATCGTCCTTGTTCTTCCCTCTGTCTGGAATGAACATCCCTTTCTCCAACTGTGCATAAGGCTGACTTCTCTTTTTTTTTTCAGATCTCGGCAACATGACCACCCCCTCTGAAAAACCTTCCCTGACCACGTGCCTGAAGGAGTGTCCCTGCCCTGGTCATTCTCCCTCTTCCTTTTCCTTGCTACGTAGCATAATTTTCAGTTATCTTATTGGTTTGTTAGCTTATTTTGTAGTCTCCTTCTCTTTCCCTCTACTACAGTGCGGGGTTTCTGAGACCACAGACCTCTCTTATCTTGAACAGTCATAGATCTGAGGACCTAAAACAGTGATGGCACATAGTAGGTGTTCACAAACCAGCTGGCAAATGAAAGCAATGACCCTTGAGCAAGAAATTAAGGAATAAACAGGAATTTTTCACATACACAAGGAGAATAAGAATTTGAAACAAAGAGAACAGCATTTGCAAATGCATCCAGTTGTGAAACAGAGTAGTGCCTTGCTATCAAAAAAAGTGTGGTGTGGTCCTTAAAACAGCAGCATTGGCCTCACCTGAAAGCTTATTGGAAATGCAGACCCTCAGGTCTCCAGCCTAGACCCACTGAATCAGAATCTGCATTTGAAGAAGACCCCCAGGTGATTCCTTTGAGAAGCACTGGAGTAATATGTTCAAGAAGCCAGAGACTATGGACTCTGAGAAACAAACTGAGGGCTTCAGAGGGGAGGGGGGTGGGGGAATGGGATAGACCAGTGATGGGTAGTAAGGAGGGCACGTATTGCATGGTGCACTGGGTGTTATACGCAACTAATGAATCATCGAACTTTACATAAAAAGCCAGGGATGTTCTGTATGGTGACTAACATAATAAAAAAATATTATTATAATTAAAAAAAAAAAAGAAACCAGAAATCACCATTATGACTAGAGCATAAAGTACAAAGGGGAATATATTATCTAGGATATCAGGTCAGCTGCATGATACAGACAGAGAATAATGGTGGCTTAAAAACACCAGATAAGTCTATCTGTATCTCACGTCAACAGCCAAGCTAATTGACTACTTTTTGCTAAGTTTATCGGAGGCCTGGACCATTCTAAGTAGTCTGGCGAGGTGAACTTTCTTTCCCTGTCCCCTGGTAAAGGCTGTCTGAGATATTGAGCTGCCACTTTGTGCTTGGTTGAAGCACTCGTTGCTGGGCTGCATTGCACAGTAACCGGTGAGCGCCTACCCCATGCCAGGCAGCGTAATGGGGACACAGAGATGAGGGGATATAACCCCATCCCTCAAGGAGCTCAGCATGAAAATGGGTTTTCTAATACAGTTCCAGAACCCTCTATGTGACTTCCCAGGTTTCCCTGTCAGGAATAAAGGTCAGCAGGGTGAAGAGGGGGGGTCATGGAGGGAAGCCTCAGAGGACTTAGGTTGAGCAGAAACAGGATGGGAGGGAGTTAGAAGGCTTAAAATGTTTTCCTTTAGGAGATCATTGGAGCAACAGAGTAAGAACACCAAAGGATTCTAATACACCAAGTAACAGAAAAAGGAATCCATGAATCTAGAGTGATACTAACAACTGTCGAGGGAGAGAGAAAGCTCTTTGTATGGAAAACACCAACCACTGTATGAGGAATGGTAGAATTAGAAAACCGCCATTTTGCAACTACCAGTATAATAATTGGTTTAGATAAGTATTACCAAAGGATGCTAAAACCACTGTATTAAAAGTTATTTGGGAAAAGGACGTACATATGCTCTCAAACAGCATCCCACAGACCACTGATTAATTACTCAGGGAAAAGGGATAACCTTTTACTTTAAAATGAAGAAATCTTTACATCAAAAACTAGAGATGTATTGTATGGTGACTAACAATATAATAAAAATATTATTAAAAAAATAAAATGAAGAAATCTGGTAGACACTGTATTCATCGTATGATAATTTTAAAGTCATCAGTGATAGGGCTAACTGAAATCATGTGATTCAAGCTGAAGATTATTCTGATATAGCTGGCTTATGCTGTTTAAAAGTGTCAGTATCATGGAGGAGAAAAGGCTGAGGACCAGTTTTAGATTATGGGTTAATAAGAAATGACATTAAATGCAACACATGATCCTTGATTGGATCCTGCATGGCAAAGAAATGTTCAAAGGACATTATTGGAACAATTGGGGATATCTGAATATGGACTGTATATTAGATAACAGTTCTCTAATATTCTGAGTGAGATCTTAGTATTATGGCAAGAAAATATTCTTTTTCTTAGAAGATACATGCTAAAGAATTTAGGGGTAAAGGGTCATGAGGTTGCCAACTTACTGTCCAATGGCTTAAGGGGGGGAGTATATAGAGAAAGAGATAGGATGAATATGGCAAGATATTAAGGGTTGGTGCACCTAGGTAAAGGGTAATTAGGTATTCATTGTGTTATAATTGCAACTTTAACAGAAGGGGAAATGAACCATGAGAGACTGTGGACTCTGGGAAACAAACTGAGGGCTTCAGAGGGGAGAGGGGTGGGGGACTGGGATAGGCCGGTGATGGGTATTAAGGAGGGCACATATTGCACGGTGCACTGGGTGTTATACGCAAATAATGAATCATGGAACATTACATCAAAAACTAAGGATATACTGTATGGTGACTAACATAACATACTAAAAAATTATTATAAAAAATAAAAATAAAGTAGGTTTAGGGGCACCTGGGTGGCTCAGTTGGTTAAGCGACCAACTCTTGATTTCTGCTCAGGTCATCATCTTGGGGTGGTGAGATCAGGTCCCCTATTGGGCTCAGCACTCAGCAGGGAGTCCTGCTTGAGATTCTCTCTCTCTCTCTCTGTGCCACACACCCCCCCCCTGCCAACCTGTGTGCTCTCTCTCTCTCTAAAATGGGTGGATAAATAATTTTTTAAAAGTAGGTTTAAATTTTGTTTTAAATAAAAAGAGTGTTTTACTGTCTCTGGTGGCTGATCCTTATACAGACCAAGTTCAGTGTATACTGTGGACTCTCAAAACTCGCATCATTTGGGATTCGGTTTAGCCTAGCTGCTGCCCCATCAGCTTGTACCCCAGGAAGTGGGGTCCGCTCTGAGCAGAAGGGAGGGGAGCTGGGGTTCTGCGGGCTCAGATTTAGCCTCTGTCTGAAGCTTACATCATCTGCTTCCCTTTGGAGCGTCGGCACTAACAAGCCATGAATACACAGCGCCTGACAGACTGGGGAACACTGAGGATGAAGCCTAGTTTCCTTTTCAGCAAAAACTGAGACTGAAAGCCACCCACCACATCGAGGCCCCCTTTCCTGCCAATTGAGGAGGGTCTGGGAAAGAGGGCAGAGGATGTTCTGGGGTTTTCTTTGCAGGGGTGGGGGTGTTATTAGGGTGGGCAGGGGAGCTAAAGATGAGATGAAATCTGATTGGGGAGAGTGAATTTAAAGAACATTTTTAGTCACAGATGGTTGAAGAGAAATACAGAGAACAGGCCCCAGCACCTCGTCTTCCTAGCTGATTGCAGGGAGGGGGAGCTTGCTAATGAACACATTGATTTCCCAGCTCCTCGGAACAATAGCAAATGCTTTTTGCAGTTATTAATTGGGATCCCACAGCAGGTGTGGGGGATGGAAGGTTCTGGAGATTCTAAGTTTATCTTGGGGGTTTAGCAGAATAGAAGAATTTAAAGAGCAAGGAGGAAGTTCACAGAATATCACAGCAAGAGAGCTGGACTGGACTATCACAGGGTGACTTCAACTCTCACCTTGCTGTGAGCAGCTGAACTGCTTTAATATTTGGTAAAAGTTAGGATAATCATTTTCCTTCATATGGATCACATGAAAACCAAGCGTACTAGCTAATACAGTTACGAAGTGCTTTGTAAGCTTTCCAGGTTACACGCTATTTGTTTTTCTTGTCAATCATTTATTTTAAAAGTATTTATTAAGCACCTACAGTGTACCAGGCTCTGTGCTAGGTTCAAGGAATGTGTCAGTGAACTGGAAAATACATCCCTGTCCCCATGGAACCTGTGGTCTAGCAAAGAAGAGGGTATTGGTCAAGTGATTACAAAGGCACTGAGATATGCCAGCTGCTGTTCCAACAGGAATCATAGAACAGGTTAACCCAAAAAGTCAGGAACGTCTCCGACAGGAAGGAGTCACATTAAGGTGACCCATCGTAAACAATAACACTACCAGCCTTCCCTATGGACCAGGGACAGAGACTTAAATACCTAGGTTGGCCAGATGGACAAAGGTCTGAAACCTTGTGAAGGAAGGATTGACTTTTATCTCCACACTGAGGTTAGACAAGCCAATGTGTCCTCAGAGTAACCCCAGCAGTCCTGCTAAGATTGCTTAGCCTTGTCCTCTAGGCAATCCTAGAACAGGGTATTTATTACTCATTCTTATGAGGCTGACATGCTGATAATAAAGCTCGAGCTTTCCCAGGGTGGTCAGGCAAATCTCCCCCCTCCCATATCAAGAGGTAGCAGGAAACTGAGGTCTCCTCTGATCCCCCCGTGCACCACAGTGCATGGTCCAATGTACCACCTCTCTGTGGGAGACTCATCCATCCCACTAGCTCAGTGCCTGCCATGTTCCATAATGACTGCCATGAGCCTGTGCCCAGCAGTACCGGTATCTGTCCCCAGTCCTAGCCCAATACCACCTTTTATAAAATCACCCTTGAAAAACAGGGCTTCTGGGGGTGCCTGTGTGGCTCAGTCAGTTAAGCATCTGCCTTCGGCTCAGGTCATGATCCCAGGGTCCTGGGATCTAGCCCCACATCAGGCTCCCTGCTCAGTGGAGAGACTTGCTTCTCCCTCTCCCTCTGCCACTCCCCCTGCTTCTGATCTCTCTCTCTCTCTGTCAAATAAATAAATAAAATCTAAAAAAAAAAAAAAAAGACAAACATAACTTCTGGATGCAGACAGGATAGTCTAGGATAGAAAGCATATGTCAGCAAGGGAGGTTTGCATTCGCTTCCACTGGGAGTGTGGTTCCTGAGCAGCCGCTAGGAGAGAAAGTGGGTGCTGAGCTCGGAGTGCGCAGAGGTACATCTACTTCTAGTAGAGTCCAGGGCAGGACCGTGAAACAAATGCCATGCACTGTGCAAGGGTTAAGACAAAAGTTGGATGAAAGGTGGCTTCCGAAGGACCCTTGTTTTGCCTGCCATTCATCTGTGGATGGCTTTGTGTAAATCAGCAAAACATTGCTGCTTTGTGGACTTTGGTTTCCTTCTCAAGGGATGGTGGGGGTGGGGGAGTAGTAATGATGGAGGTGTGGTCTGTGCATGTGAGTGGTGGTTGGGAATCTGGAGCTGATGGGGGAGAGGAGTGGGGGGAGTAACCCCTAAGACACCTTCAGCTTCCTGGACCTTTATTCTTTTAAGCCTCTGTCTGCTGTAATCATTTACAAGTCAGTAAAATGAATATAAACACTGCTTGTGTTCTTTAGAGAGACATTTCTTAAATAGGACAAAATGAGAGAATTTTCTAAGGATTTCCACATCTAACAATGGGATTAGATCATACACTTTCCACTTTACCTCCAGGATCCAGATGAAATTAGGAAATAGCTTCTATTTCATGAGGAAACTTTTTTTTTTATCATGTACTATACACTCTATTCAAGACTTCACAAAAGAAAAAAAGGAATAAAATTCACACGTTTGCAAGAAACTGCTGATGCCTTTGAATATCTTCCCACAAGCAGGAAAATCTGGTATTAAAAAAAGTTGAATTTCCCACATATGAAAGAACACATTTATTGATGATACGGATGAATAAAACCATTAAGTAAATGTTGTTTAGGTTAAAACAAAAAAGCTGCACCCTTATTCCCAGTCCCTGGAACAAACCGGTCCCCACCCCCACCCTACCCACAAAGGGCAAGGAATAGGTGGAGAAAGATTGTATTTGTTTCTTCAGTTAATGCACATATATGCAAAATGTAGATATATTCCAGGAATATCAAAGACCAGCTGGTTATATGTTCTAAGCACTTTATGTGCATTAACCCATTTAATCCCACAACAATCCTGTAAGGGACCTCACTATGATCATCCTTTTCTCACAAGTGTAGGGACAAAGAGTCCACAGGGGATCATAAAGCCGAGAGGTGGCGGCACTGGGAGTTGAACCCAGGCAACAGAGCTTTAATGTTCACAGACTTAAAAAAATATACAGGCCACTTGCATATATAAGACTTGTAAAGTCTAATAAATATAGGCCACAGATTTGCTGCCTGACGTGTTTCTTTTTACTAAGGCCTTTTGTTCCAAAGTCTTTTATATTTGATATTTGATATAACGCCTTCATCCAAAATTTGACTATCATGTACATGGGACCTCATTATGATTTCTTACAACTCCATGTGGCTCTACAATTATCTCAATACAAAGTTGAGAAAAGTTGACTAGCATCACACGTGCCTATAAACAGTTTATAATATATCAGTGAATTAAAATTTCAGTTATAAAACGACCTATTTTAGAGTTAAAGTCACTCTGCAAATGTAGCGAAATACTGTATGGAAATATCCTAGCCATTGGGAGCGGTAAGCTTGAAAATAAGACGGGTCAAGGTCCCGGTAAAACTCCGTCTGGGGAAAGTCCCTTGACCTGTCTGAGCCTCAGATTCCTAAATATGTAAAAGGGGACAGTGGTGCCTACTCTATTGCTTTTTGGAAAAGGGCAGGCTTGCAGTCAGGGCTGTCTCATTCCCAAGCTGCTTGCTCTTAGTCACTGCATGCACCCTGAGAGCAATGGTGGTAGGTGTCCGCTGCAGGGAAGAGAGCCTTATGGGGCTTGTCTGTGGTCCCTGCCAGTTACCCATTTAGCTGGTTTTCCGGCCCAAAACATGAAGAACCCATAGCAGGGTGCAGGGGCATCTCCCAGGTGCTCGGAGCCTCACCTCCCCTCATGTTCCCCCCCTCCCACTCAGGGAGTGAGAAACGCCCCCTCCCACCTCTTTGTGCAGTCCCAAAGCTGCATTCTCCCACCATTTCCCTTTCCCTTTGAAAACACTGGCCTGGGGGGTGGAGAGGGGTGCAGTTTCGAGACTGTATTGTATGTGAAGGGGCACTAGCTGGGCAGCCCAACCCTAAAATGGATCAGGTTTCCATCATGAAGGCCCGAGGCAGCCTCTGGCCTAGGGAAATTGAGAAGATGCTATAATTGGCGAAAGTCAGTGTTGCTAAACGAAAAAATTTTGTGAAATCAATTGAGAGAAAAATCAATATGGGATTTTTTTTTTCCCACAATGAAAAGACAAGATTCCCACACAATTAAGAACTGGGCCGCAGTTTCCACACTGCCTGTCATCTTCTCTCGTTTCTGTGCCACAACTGTTCATCAGAAATAATTAAACATTTTCCCATGGGCAACAATTACTTGCTTAAAATATTATGAGTAAGGAGAATACATTTATAATTACCTAACCTTTCTGAAGGTGAAAATATATATTATCCTTTGATAGAACAGAAAAAGGAGTGCCTGGATATGCCTGAGCTCTGTGCTGTATCTATCCAGATTACACTAATTGCCTTAAGGAATGGAACAATACTGTTTTACACACCCAAACCTTCCCTTTCATTTTCTGTAACTTTTAGGCATCAAACAATGGTTTCTCTTTCTTGTTGTTTTTGTAAGTCATTCAATAGCCAGCCTGTAGCTATTAGGATTGTCAAACAGCATCTCTGAATTTTCCCAATGCTAGAATATAATGAGAGTGGCAATGTCTCTCTTTTCTTTCTTTCTTTTTTTAAATTGAATCATAATCGGCATACAATATCTTGTTAGTTTCAGGTGTACTTCATAGTGATTCAATATTTTTATACATTACAAAATGATCCCAAGAAGTCTAGTTACCATCGGTCACCATACAAAGTTATTACAATATTTTTAACTATATTCCCTCTGCTGTACATTACATCCCTATGACTTATATATCCTATAACCAGAAGTTGGTACCTCTAACTCTCCTTCACCTATTTCACCTGCCCCCCCACACCTCCCCACTCTGATAAACCAACAGTTTGCTTTCTGCATCTAGGAGTCTGTTTTGTTTGTTTGTTTTGTTTTTAGATTCTACATATAAGTGAAATCACACAGTATTTATCTTTCTCTGTCTGACTTACTTCACTTAGCATAATCCCCTGAAGGTATATCCATGTTTTCACGAATGGCAAGATTTCATTATTTTTTATGGGTAATAGTCACACACACACACACACACACACACACACACACACACACACACACCCTCTTCTTCTTTACCCATTCATCTATCAATGGACTTAGGTTGCTTCCCTACTTTGGCTATTGTAAATAATGCTGCAATGAACATAGGGGTGTTTTCATTTTCTTCAGATAATTACCCAGAAGTGGAATTGCTGGGTTGTATGGTAGTTCTATTTTTAATTTTTGAGGAACTTCCATATTGTTTTCCACAGTGGCTGCAGCAGTTTATTCCCTCCAACAGTGTGCAAGGGTTCCCTTTTCTCCACATCCTCACCAACACTTGCTGTCTTTTGGTAGCAAGTCTTTTTGATAATAGTCAATCTGACTGGTGTGAGATGATATGGTTTTGACTGTGGTTTTGACTTGCATTTCCCTGTGGTTTTGACTTGCATTTCCCTGATGATGAGTGACGTTGAGCATCTGTCCATGTGTCTGTTGGCCATCTGGGTGTCTTCATTGGGAAAATATCTATTCAGGTCCTCTGTCCACTTAAAATCACGTTGTGGTTTATATGTATATATAATATTGTATATATAAAGTTATGTACATTTTTATATATTTTAGATATCAATTCCTTATATATATAAAATATATATATATAACGTTGTGTACATTTTTATATATTTTAGATATCAATTCCTTATCAGATGTATGATTTGCAAATATCTCCTTCCATTCAGTAGGTTTCCTTTACATTTGGATAATGGTTTCCTTCACTGTGCAGAAGCTTTTTAGTTCCATGTAATCCCATGTTAATTTTTGCTTTTGTTGCCCTTGCTTGAAGGGATTGATCCAAAAAAGAAATATTGCTAAGACTGATGTCAAAGAGCTTACTGTCTGTGTTCTTTTCCAGGATTTTTATAGTTTCAGATCTTACATTTAAGTCTGGAATCTATTTTGAATTTGCTTTTGTATATGGTATAAGAAAGCGGTCCAGTTTCATTGTTTTGCATGTAGCTGTCCAGTTTTCCCAACACCATTTATTGAAGAGACTGTCTTTTCTCTGTTCTTGCTTCTTTTGTCATAGATTAATTGACCACATGTGTGACCACATATATAATATATATGTGGGCTTTCTATTCTATTCTATTGATCCGTGCGTCCATTTTCATGCCAGTACTATAATGTTTTGATTATGATAGCTTTGTAATATAGTTTGAAATAGTATCTCTTTCTTTGGAGTTGATTACTTTGTTAACCACATGCAGACACAAACCATGAACCCAGTTTTTCGCATATCTTTACAAATATGTAAAATTGCCTTAAACATACTTTGCCTTAAACATACACCATGAAAACAACGTAATAATCACAGTAGTCAACACTCTGAGTGCTCACATCCTTTTAGGCATTTCTAAATGCATTATGTATGCAATCTCATTTATTACTCACAACGATTCCATGAAGCAGATTACTATTAACATTCCCATCTTACAGATGAGAGAACTGAGGCCCAGGCATGTTCAGTAACTCACCTAAGATCATATAGCTAGTAAGTGGTGAAGCTGAGCTTTGGTCCAGAGTCTATTCTTTAACCATGACATTGAACTGTCAGATTTCTCTACCAAGTCATTTTGGTTCTATATTTTTTGTTAACTGGAAAAGAATATATATATGTATATATATATGAATATATATATACATATATATATGTATTTTTTTTTTGTAAAATACTTCTCAAAAGGCTGACTGCAATTGTGCTTTTATGTTAAGGACTTTGTTTTTCTAACTGTTTGGCCTTCATGCTAGTTTTCAAGGCTTAAACAAGTAAACCAATAGAGTAGCAGTTACCCCTTACTGAGTCTATATTCTGGGCTAAGCACTGATCTAGGATCTTCACCTCCTTCCCGCCCCTTTCCCCATATACATGATAATGATGCAGGGTAGATAATATCTTTGATGTGCACCTGGATAAACTGAAGCCCAGATCGGTTAAGTTATATAACCAAGGTCACGTAGCTAGTAAGCTGTACAACAGGGACTTCAAGCTATATGCCCATTTCATGCAGCCGATTTTGTCACAAGTATTGTGTGCCAGGCACTGTCCTTGGCTCTGGCAGTGCCACCTTGAATTAGGTCTCAACCCCGCTACCAGCTCTGGGCATGGTTGGCTCACACAACCAGTGTGTGGTGTGGTCAGTAGTTGGTATAGCTATCTGCATTCTTTCTTCTGAAACGTTCTCTCCCTCAATTTAGGAAAACTGAGTTTTGATATCTGTTCCATAGGATCTAAAGTAAAATTTTATTGAGCTTCTACAGAGTCTTTTAAAAACAGAAGTAGGGGCAGCCTGGGTGGCTGAGTCAGTTGGGTGCCTGACCTTTGGTTTCAGCTCAGGTCATGATCTCGGGGTCCTGGGATTGAGCCCCGTGTGGGTCTCTGTGCTCACTGCAGAGTCGGCTTGGGATTCTCTCCCTCTCCTCCCCCTCCCCCTGCCCCACTCGATCTCTCTCTCTCTTAGAAAAATAAAATATTTAAAAATAAATAAATACTAATAAAAACAGCAGTATGCCTTTTGTGTTTGCATACGGCATGAGGCTATTGTCTCAGAACTCTATTTCTGTCTCTGATTTTGTCTCTTTTCTTTACTGTAAAACAGCAGACAGCAAAGCCCAGTATCCAGTATCAGCTCACTGTCAGAGCTAGACTACTCTGTCCCAGGAATTATGTTGATAATACAACAAAAATTATAATGTGGGGTTTCCCTCTCAGTGGCTACAGTTACTTTTTCTTATTTTGCAAATTCTCTAGAAGCAACAGTATGATGGTTAAGGCCGCAACTCCAGAGCCAGACCACCTGATTTCAAGCCTCATCTCTGTCTGACACCTACCCCCTTTATAATCTTGGGCAAATTATTTACCCTCTCTGTGCCTCAGACTTTCTTATCTATGAAAGAAGGTTGGTGGAATCATAGCGCCTGCCTCATGGGTGGACTGAGTGTGTAAATATATGTCGGTATTTAGGACAACAGGGCTCCATACGTGGGCCAAGTGTTGGCCATTGTTACTGACAGTCATCTATAGACTTGACTTTCATTTATAATTTGGAAAGGCCTTATATTTTAAGACAGAAAAATAGTGCCTCCTGATCTACTTTTTCAGCTCTCAAAGGGCCACCAAGTTCTTTAAATCTTTCCCTTCTGGGGGATTCTACAGGGCCCTTCTGGTAAGGATGCTCTCAGTTCAAGTCTTCCGTGGACTTTTCCAGCAAGCTAGAGGTCTGCATTGCAGCAACTTGCTACAATTAGCCCCAACTGGTTTATGGATGTTGTCTTTAAACAGTGTGATGCAAGTGGATTATTTGAACAGGCTGTAAAGTTTTAATTGGCGCAGCCGATAAACCTCTCCCCGCTCCCACCCCGTATAAGCTGTTAGGTGTTTCACGTTGCACATTGCATAGTATGATTAACTCCTGACTGATCCCTTCCCTTTTCCTGTTGCCCCTTACAAACCTTTCTCCACAGGGCAGCCTGAGTGATCTCTTTCAAATGCAAATCATACATGACACTTTTTTTCTGAAACCCTTCTAGTTCCTTCCTATTGCACTGAGAATACAATCCAGACTTTCCCAGCAGTACAAGGCCTGCCTCACACCTATGCTTCAAGCACACTGGGCTTCTTAAGGGTTCTAAAACGTGCCAGGCTCCTTCTGAGACCAGGGTGCTTACCTTTGTGATTCCCTCTGTCTGGAATATTCTTTCCTGGCTAGTCACAGGATGGCATTTTCTCATTCTTGTGGGCTTAATTGAAGATCTTGCTCTCTTAAAGAGGCCTGCACAACCTCCCTGTCTTCAATGAGCACTGCCTCCCCCCACCATTATCCTCTCCTTGAGCATATTGCTTATTTCCTTACTAGAACATTTCCCTAACTGTAATTATTTTCTTTCTTTATATGTTTGCATATTTTTTGCCAGCCTTTCCTGCTAGACTATATACTTCCAGAGGCCTGTCATTCACTGTATCCTGAGTGCTTAGCATAGAGCATCAAAGTGAAACATACACAATACACAGAAGGCTGACTCAGCTGCCTCTGGAGTATCTAGAACCACATTCTCCATTTGATTTTGATTTCTGCTTTCAATGACCTTTGCTAATTTGCTTGATTTTTTTTCCAACAGAAAATAAAACAAGTCTCTGAGTTGTTAGTAAACTGCTATGATATTTATTTTATGCTTTGTTTATGCCCCTGAATAGGAGAGGTAAACATTCTCTCAGGTCACGGTTTTCCTTATCTCCCCCTGATATGGGACATCCTGTGTACTGCCTTAGGATCCCTTATGAAAGAAAGCTGATTACGGGCGAGGAGGTAAATAAAGCAGTGGTTCTCAAAGTGTGGTCCTCAGACCAGCAGCATCACTACCACCTGGGAACCTTTTAGAATGCAAGCTTTCAGGAGCCACACTCAACTTACTGAAGCAGACTCTGGGGGTGGGTCCCAGCAGTCGGCATTTTAACAAGCCCTGCATGTGATCCTGATGCACGCTCTTAGGTTTCAAAGCCCCTGGAGTCAAAGTCACCTTTGTCAGAGAGGGAGGGAAAAATTGTAAGTTCTATGAATGTTTATGCAACTCCGTATCTTAGAACTATGCCATTAGCATCGACTGGATGACAAGGATTGCTGGGGTGCCTAGGATTCAGAGTTAAACCAGAAAGGATCCCAGTCTCGAAGAATTCACTGTTGTGGGAGAGTGGCAAGGATACAGTCTACTCTAATGTATTATTGTGTGTGGTGGGACAGAGGAAAGCAGAAAGAGCTGAGGGAGTGCAGGCAGGACTCTCTGTCAGTTGGGAATCTTCCAGAGTAGCATAGGACAGTGGTAAAAATATGTGGGCTCCAGAGACAACTGGCCTGAGTTTAAGCCACCCTCCCCTCTTTACCAGCTTCGTGGCCCTGGGTAAGTTACTCAGCCTCTGTGTGCCTCAGTTTCCTATCTTAAAAACGACAGTGATGATTCTAACATAGGGTGGTTGTGCTGAACAAATGAGTTCTAAAGCAGAAGCCCTTGGAACATGCCGGGTTCATTCTGAGCACTCAGTATTAACCGCTATCATCATCATCATCTGATTGCAGGCAGAGGCTTTCAGATGTACCTAATTCTTGAGCGCAGGCCAGTGAGGGCGAGGGGAGGTTGTTTAGGCAAGGCTTCCCGTGTAAGTGATAGCAGATCTTGCTACTCAAAGCATAGTCCCTTCCTCAGCAGCGTCAGCATCATCTGGGGGCTTATTAGGAAGGAAGCAGCTCGGGCCTCACCCCAGATCTACTGAATCAGAACCTGCATTTTAACAAGAGGCATAGGTAATTTTTTTAAAGCCAATTTTAAAAGTTGAGAAACACTGGTGTAGAATAGTGATTCGGGGTCCCGGCTGCACATCCCTGGCAAAGGCACTGAGGTCAGAAGACATCCCCTTGCAGGTCTGGGTTGTGGGGCTGTGCGTTTGCAACAGGAAGCGGTGGGAGAGGAGAGGAGAAGAGAGGAGCTGTGCACAAGCAAGGCCGGGGAGGAAGACGCAACCTCAGCCTTTGGCAGGTTCGCAGCCGCGAAGCGGGTGGGCGTGGGGGAGGGGCGTTGCTCCTTCTGTGTGAAGGCGCTCAACATGGCGGCCACGCGAGGGCTAGAGGGCGGGGAACCCGTGCAGGTGGAGGCCACGGAGGGATTTCTCAAAGAAAAGGCGAGACTCAGAGGCAGTGCAGGTGGAGAGGAGGAAAGGAGTTTGAGGATTATCAGAAAAGGGGTGAGTAGGACTACACGTCGGCAATGAGGAAGGCAGATGTGACAAGATGATTTAGGGACCGAGTTTACAAAGCTACTCTTCAGAAGTTTTTGTTCCTAACCCTTTTTAAGGGTTTCTGTCTGGTTCTGTTTCCTTAAGACTACCGAATGCAGAACCTTCTATTCTTATCCACATAGGGATTTCTTGCAACACATTCAAAAAACATTTGGGATTGTTTCCTGCGGACTAGGGTTTGAAGACAGAATGTCGGGTCGGATCTCAGGAATGGTGGTGGTATTTTTCCATCTTTGTCCAGTGTTTCCCACCGTCTGTTCAATTACAGCAAGACTTCATTTCCTCAGATCCTTTACAGAACGAGTCATTCCAAGCAAGTAAAGTTTTCAGGTAGCTGAGGGCTAATGTGTGATGTGCGGAAACATTTGAAATATACTGTTTCTGAGGATACACGTTAATGCCTTCATTTTCACAGTTTTTGTTTTGTTTTTAGCAGTGGGAGCTTTTTTTCAAGTAGAAATATGAAATCCCAACATATAAAACAGAATAAAGAGTTACTTCAATTAAAAAAGAAAGCAGGCCAAGCCCCTGGCACTTGCCTTCCAATTTATCCGTAATTTGTTCCCTGAGAGTCCTCCACAGATAACTTGCACCCTGTAGAAAAGTTTGAAAACCTTTGTTTTAAAATGAACTTATTCTCTACTGACTTCACTGACAGAAGAATCAAATGTAATTTTTTTATGACTGGGGGCTTTGTCATCAGTATCATTATTGTGATATGATTGAGTTGGTGCAAATAGCTTCCACTGCAAGTGACAGAAATCCAACACTAATACAAGCAAAATTATGACTTTATTGGCACATGTCACTGGGAAGTCTGGGAGTGATGGTCGGATACCAGGCATGGTGCATCTAGGTGCTCAATGACTTCATCAGGGTCCATCCCCTCTCTCCACCTATGTATTATATGTGTCTCTGTTTCTCAGTGTGTCAAAATTTAGCAGTATTCATTCCTGCCAAAGGGGGCTCTGTGTTTGTGGATAGCAAGATAACTCTGGCAGTCTCCGGTAAGATCCTTACAGGTCTTGGAACAGAGGCTCTCTTTCTCACTGTAAAT
The DNA here is from genome assembly GCF_002007445.2 of Ailuropoda melanoleuca. Taxonomy (NCBI): domain Eukaryota; kingdom Metazoa; phylum Chordata; class Mammalia; order Carnivora; family Ursidae; genus Ailuropoda; species Ailuropoda melanoleuca. The sequence goes on along the minus strand of NC_048219.1, from coordinate 32,274,045 downwards.
ATATCAGTTCTTGTGGCAAGACTCTTAATTACCCTGCCTGGGTCACCTGCTGACTCCTAAGGCCAGTGGACAGATGAGTCACTGTGATTGACAGTTCCGCCAGAATCCTATAGGACGGGCCAGCTCTAACAAGGATGCTGTGCAGACCACAGCAATATGTCTACTACAGTGCTGAAGGCTCCTTTAAAAAAATCCTGAATTCATACTGTGTGTGCCGGGCGCTGTTGCAGAAACCAAAGATGAGACACAGAAAACACCCAGAATTGATCAGGCAGGGCCTTTGCATGAACCGCAGGCTAATGTAATGCGATGAGTTGTGACCAAGGGGAATATACAAAATGTTCTTAGGGAAAAGTTCATTGACTGAATAGACGAGCAGTTAATTGTGCCCAAAAAAGTCAGGAAAGACTTCACATAGGAGGTGATATTTGATGGCCTTTGCATGGTGGAGAAGGAGAAAGGAGCATTTTGTGTGGAAGGAACAGAACGTGCAAAGGTATGGAGGTACCCGCTCTCCCGCTGACTGCAGACCTGCAGTCTCTCAGATCCTCAGGGCAGCACCACCCCTCTGCTCCCCCCCGCCCAAAGATCATCCCCTTCTTCCTCTCTTCATCTCTTCTTTCTTGGGGTCTGTTTTTCTTGTTGTTGCTTTTACACTTTTCAGCCTTCTTATGAAAAGAACGATCACCACTTTTAAAGACCGTCAACCAATTGGAGTATTTCTTTAGCCCAGTGATTTTTTTTTCCCCTCACAGCCCATGCTACACAGGACAGTAGCCTGAGACCTTGTGAAAGTTTTCCAGGGTGCAGCCTCCACCCCCAGAGACTGTGATTCACTCGGTTGTAAGTAAGTTGTAAGTTGTAAAATTCCCCCACGTGACTCTAATATGCAGTTTGAGAACCACTTCATTCTATGCATAGAGTGCGTCATGTACTCACTGGGGCTTTGGAACTTTCTCACAGAAGCCTGTTCATAGTTCCCTGCCTGAAGGTCCTGTGACAGCAGAAGGCTAGTCCCTTGATGGTCACCAAGACTTTGTTGTGGTCAGATTTAATGAGATAGTCCCAGGCTTGTTACACTGTTGTCTTGTTTGTGAAAATTATGTTTTAGCCCTCCGGACATCTAATTTTGCAAATCAGTGTCAAGTATAGAAAAGATTCTGTCACTTGAGAGCAGCACATTCAGTAATTTTAAAGGTCAGAGACCAAACGTGGAAATTAGCTTTCAGCTATAGAAATACATTGACTTACACACAACAGAAAACATGGTCTTATGGCATACTGGCTATGGCGCATATATAAATTAGTACATTAGATGTACTGATAGTGACATCTCAAGTGCTTATAATAATAGCCCTTATTTATGGAGGGTCTACTTGCTGACAGGCACTAACTATACTGCAAGGTAGTTTACCTCAAATCCTACGATAATGCTGCAAGTAGAAACCTCAGGCTCATAAAAGGAAGGGAATGTACCCAGGGTAATACAGTCACAAGTGCTAGAACTAGGATCCCACGCCACACGATCTGAGCAAAAACTCCCGTCCCTAGGGGAGCCTAGGTGGCTCAGTTGGTTAAACATCTGCCTTCCGCTCAGGGTCCTGAGATGGAGCTCAGCAGGGAAGACTGCTTCTCCCTCTCCTTCTGCCTCTCCCCCCTCCATGTGCGCTCTCTCTCTCCCCCCACTTCTCTCCCTCTCCCTTTCTCTATCTCTTCTTCTCTCTCTCAAATAAATAAAATATTTTTTTAAAACCCCAAAACCTCCCTTTTGTATACCACAAACTCCTTATCAGTGACAACAGTGTGTGTGCAGGGAGCATGCTGTCGTGTGATGGGTGCCCAGGCTCAGGGTTCTCCCTGTGTAGGAGAATCTGTCCCCAGAACCCTTGCACACTGAGTGTACTTTCTTTTTACAGAGTATTGCTGATTTGACAAGTGAAATATGATGATGTTTCATGTTAATTTGTTGTTTTTTCAGGTGTTGGTTCTGATCAGTTTCCTCATTTTGGATTATTTGACTTGAGTGCATTGTATTGGGAGTAATTCAAAGCACAAGGATGGGTTGGTTTGTCTCTTTGAACTTTTAAGCTGGGGAAGGGTAAAAGAATACTAAGCTTTTTGAGCTCTGATTTTAGTGTTTATGTACATATCAGGCATTGAGGTAGAGAAGAACAAATTCCCAGTCACCCTCGCCAAAAGATTACAAAGCATGTTTTGTTTCTTTTTTTTCAGTTGGTCAAAAATTGCGTCTGCTATTTTGCATCTGGGAGCAAAACTGAGCTCACTAGCAAAATGTCTGTTTTGATAAATCGAGAACAAAAAGACCAAAACTAATGACTTCCACAATGGAAGGTGCCGTGGGAAATATAATATAGAGGAGGGGAATCAGGGGCTTGTTTACTATGATTCTGTGTATCCATCTGATGGGGAGTATAAGTAGTTTTCTTTACACAAAGGGACCCAGGGAATAGTGAATCAGAGAATAATTGACTTGTCTTGGTATGTTTGTGAATGTACATTTTTATCTGATGGCAAATATGCTGTTGGCCTTCAAGTCAGTCACCCACCATAGAATTTCCTCAGCCTCATATGCACCCAGATTGAGTGCCCATCACCCCCTCCAAGAAAACATTTCAAATTAGCATTAATCAGCCCATGTTGTATTTGGGGCCCTATGTGAAAGCCACCTACTGCAGCTGAATGCCATTCAGCCTGCAAGAAGTGATTTGCAATATAATTTAAATTAAGAGTTGGTTTCCTTTCCCATTTAGAACACACCAGTATGGAAAACTGATCGTCAGACATTCTGGTGATGTGCATCAACTTGGCTATTGACTCAGAAAATGAAGTTTCCTGAGACACCGGCACATTTAATTTATTTTTTTTCCCTGTGAAGTTAACTTCAGCTTTTTAAATACAATGACTACCCAAACCACAGAAAAACGAACACCATTAATTTTAATGCTCATAATGGAAGGAGATTATATTCAGTTGGGATTTTTTTCCCCTTTAATAGAATGTTTATTTGCCCCTCTCCTTACAAGTTAATTATTATTTTCCTCCCATAATATTCTGTTTATATCTGAGCAGCCTAACAGCGTGTCTGTTAATGTCTTCAGCTTATGAATTGCTGGTGAATCTATCATTTTGCAGTGTCTATCACTAAAACATCAATAGCCTGGCAGTGTGCTGAGTGAATATGCGGCTGATAGGAATGCAGTGGGTTCCTTACAGAACCCTCTCGTCTATTTTTATAAAACATTTAGTTTTAGTAGAGTTTCTTTTTTATGCTTTGATTGGGATATTGAATGAGTTTTCAGTGAATTATATAGTAGTGAGTTAAGAATTGGTAACTTTTCCTCTTAGCATTAAGGTATTTATTTTTAATTCATCTTTTTAATCACTTAATGGGCACTAAGAGCTTACCCCGCTTATGCAAATAGTGTGCTAAGTGATAGGGATTAAAAATAATTAAGATGAAGTCCCCATCTTCCTAGACCTCCTAGTTCTGAGCCAGAATCTCCATGCAGTAAGATGAGGGGTACCAGGGAATTGGGTCTAAGGTAATAGAGGGTGCGAAGAAGGGAGATTTCCCTGGGCCTCCAAGGAAGACTTTGCAGAATAGGAGACACTAGTGCTAGATCCCGCAGAGCTAGGCGTTGAGTTCTTCAAATTGGCAGGGGGATAATGAGTGAGGATGGGGAAAGGCCGTCCAGGCAGAGGGAATAGTGAATGCAAAGTAGGGAAGCAAGCCTTTTGTTGGAAGCTTCTATATGCTATTTAAATAAGAATAATATAAGCTGACATTCACGTATTCACCATTTGCCACCCACTGTTCCAAATTCTTATATCTGCAAACTCAATTAAGCCTTATAATAACTCTTTGAAGTTGGTATTATCAGCATCCCCTTTTAGAAATTAAAATTTGGAGAGATTTGGTAACTCTATCACACAGCTGATAGGAACAGGACCAAGGCTGGAACACAGGTGTTTTCACTCCAAAGCCTGCAAGTTCAAATATTAGGCTTGTGGCCTCCTTGCCCTTTAGAGACTTCAGTCCCTCTGTGCAGATGAGGCGTGCTAAGAATGGCACTCAGGACTGTGCCTAAGTGGGGATGATCACGGTACCTATCACATGTGAAGAGGATTAAGTGAGATATGACATATATGAAATGCTTAGAACAGTGTCTGGTACACACTAAAACAGTTGCTAACTGTTAGCACTATGATGATTAATGTCTTAGAAGTAGTAGGGCTCGATAATACTTGGGAATCCAATAGTACTTGGGAATCCAATAGTACTTAGGAATCCAATAGTACTTGGGAATCCAATAGTACTTAGGGGCAGCGTACTGCAGAGGGCATTGGTCAAGAAACCCTTCCTGGAGTTGGTGGCATTTGATGTGGATCTGGCTAGCTTCGTGGTAGATAGGACCTGGGGACAAGGGGAGAATTTCAGCAAGAGAGAATAGAACACAGAAATGCAAGCAGACTAGAAAATTCCATTATATTTGAGAAAAGTAAACTAATTTGGTGAAACCAGAAGGTCTGCAAATTGAAGCAGAGAAAGTAAGATTTAACAGCTAAGTGCAAGTTAAATACAACTAATGATATTTGTTGAGTGTTTGGCATTTTTTTTTTTTTGTATTTAGTCATTGTAAAAATTTTCCTAGGGTCACAGACTTTTTTTTTTTCCATTTGAAGAAAATTGAGATTCAGAGAAGTCCTATAACTTAAGCTCATCCAGCTAACCAGTAGTGTAACTTGGACTTGAACCCTGGTCTGTGTTACTTAAAAGTACCATGCTTTTTGGACCACACCACCCTTTAAATTTTGTAGCTTTGACCTTTCTGACACATCATGAACATTTATGGAATAATGTTTTTGTACTGAAAAGAGTAGGAAAGAAAAGTAAGGAAAAGTGTACTTGTTCTTCAGAGAGTTCTGCATATCAATCACTATAGCCGAACATTTTCCCAGTTCTAGCCTGTGTCTACTTCCATTAAGATGGAAGGAACTGGTGTCTCTGAGTCCCCATGCACACACACCCCCTCAGGTTTCCTATTTGTGTGTCCCTGTTATTACACATACCATAAGTAATATCCCACCTCTGGAATAAGAGCTAATGGTTAAGAGTTTGGGCCTCGAAGAGGGTGCCAGCCCTGGAACGGCACTCTGCCCTGCTTAACTATGTTCACCAACAAGATTCTTAAGTTCTCTGTGTTTTTGTTTCCTTCTCTGTTTAGGGAGAATAATAATAATAGTACTTTTATGAGTGGGTTGCTGCTAGGAATAAATGGATTAATATATATAAAGACTAAAAACTGTACTTAAAGTGTTAGGATCATTCATTAATATTAGTGTTATTATTGTCATTATTATGCCTTATATCTCACATCTCTTTGTATAAAGAACCAAGACAGGCTCTGTTGGTGAGGACGAGGGAAAAGTATTTCTTCATATGTTGCTAAAGAGACTGTCAAATTATACAGCCTTCGTGGATAGTAATTTGACAATACCTATCAAAATTGAAAAAAAAAAATTTCCCAATAATTCCATTCAGGTGTTTGTCCTACAGACAGAGTCATACCATGTGTACCTTTTGAATTTTAGCCCACGTATGGATAACCCAGTCCAGATTTTTGAAGTACAGACTGATGAATGTTATTCTTTGTACCTCCACACAGTGTGATAGCACAGTAGGCACAGAGGTGCTGAAAGCTCCCTTCTGTTCATCGGCCCAATTCCCGGGGGTCTCTGTGCCCAAGGCCCACCTCCATGCACCACACACACTAGAATGACACCTCATGTGAGCCGCTCGCTCCCAACTCCACCGTGGTGACTAACTTTGTTCCTCACCCTCATTTCTCCTTCATTGGTTTGCTTTCAAACTGACAGAGACTTCTTTCATCGCAGCTATGTCCTCGGCTTTTCTCGATGACGATTCCTGACTCGTGGCCCTGGCAGTCTTGGGGAAACATTGTCCTGTTTCTTCAATCCAGACCTTGGAGCCTCCTTCTTTCTCAACGTCACCCACACCCAGTTGACCGAACCACTTTCTAGGACACACGTGAGTAAAATGCTAGATTCTTTGATGAAAATAGTTCAAATCATCACCTCCTCACTCTGCATCCTCTACTTTTGAGCGTGTTTTTGTTTCTCTCAAATGCTGTTCCAATTCTCTCCCTTTCTGGAGCTAGCTGCCTGCCTGTGGTTAATACTCTTACATTCATTATTCGTTTAATCACAGACTTATTCAAGGAGGTGGTTGCCAGTAGAATCTGAGAACTGAAAGGCACACGCCTTTGTTCTCCTCCTGTGTGGTTCCATTCAGGGTTACTTGTCTCTGACTCAGATTGGAGACTAAATGGATTAGAATAAAACCAATTTAAGGGAAAAAAGAAATGTTCAGACACAGAAATAGAGATTCCTGCTATCTTGGCTGCCTAAGATCTGCTGGCCTCACCAAGGAATTTAAAAAGTAATGTTTCTTATCATAAGTGACAGAAATATGCTGCTTTCTGCATCAGTAGATATGAAGATTAAAGGGTCTGACCGTATTAAACAATTTTGCACAGCACCAGGCACTCTGGGCTTTGCTCTCTCTGCCTTATTACCCTTCATCTTGTGGCTATTTCAGGCCCAATTTAAGAATACAATGCAGTCTGGCTTTGCAAATTGACATCCTTTAATTTAAACTGTCTTGTGGGAGAATTAAGAAATTATGGAACAATTATTCGCCCTCAGTTGAAAGCTGGATGGCATCCTGAGATCCTTGTACATTAGCCGTTTGAATTGATTAAGTCACGTAATTGAATTACACTTTTGCCCCCATAATATCTTGTGGCAAATATGTTGGCGTCGTGTGTTGGGAAAATGCTCCCATAAAAACAGGGTAGGGGTTGGGGTTGGACGTTGACTTGGGTGTCAAAGAAAACCACCAAGCGGAGTGGGCGGACACTTTGAGATTTTGTGGCGGGGGGGGTTGATTAGCAGAGCAAGCCATTCCATCTGGAGTTTAAATGAAAGTCCACAGATCACAACTGTATGCATGATATGGGGGAAGTATGCATGCCCTGTCTCCCTTGGCATTATCCTTCAATATTCAGCTTAGAGTGTATTTACCGTTTTTTTTAATCACCCCCTCCCCCACCATCCCTGCTGTGAACAAAAATGCTGTGTTTGGTGTACCTTCCTTTGTCCTGCACGCTTTCCCATATATGCTTCAATCATAGCGCCTCCCACAATGATGACAAGTCTCCTTTACCCCCAATGTGGCTGAACTAGGAACTGTGTCCCAACTCACCTAGCATGGAATAGTGCTCAGTAAGTATTTGTGGAATGAGGTGTCATTTGGAAGTCTCAGTGGTTTCATCCCTAAACTCAATTTTCTTCTGTAGAATGAGAATTAGAAGGAGGTGAAGTCTGTTCATAATTTTTGAAGCAGTGTTCTCAAGTGGGGGTTTTTACACTTCTTATGTCATTAGACCATTTCATGGAGGATTTATTAAACACCAACTCTATCCATTTAATAAATTTATTAGATGCCTATTATATACAAAAGCTAGGGTGGGTGCTGAGGGGAAGAAGTCACCAAAAACCAAAGTATTTCCTATTCTTTAGAGAAGCTCAAAATCCAGTTGGGGATTGGAGAGGTCAGTGCAGGAAATAGCCCTGGTGACCAAATGAGCTAGCAGGAGGCTGCTGAAGAGTCCAGGACACATGAAGAGGTGATGGTATATTCCACTTGATTCCTTTCTAAAGTTTGTACTGCCCTTGGATTGTCCTGTCCCTCACCCCTTCCCCCACATCATCCATTTTGAAACCCAGTAGAGAAGAAAACTCTGAGACTAATGTCCTGTGGTCAGGCTGGATTGTGCCTTTCATTTGAAAAATCCTCTCAGGAGAGAGGTTTTAAAGCACTCTTCTCCCTGCATCACCCCCACCCCCACCCCAGCTTCCAGCTTCCCACCACACTGTGCAGCCTTCTGGGTCTTTGCATTCTTTGTCTATTCTGCGTGGCATGAGAATCTCGCTCTCTTTTTCAAAGCTCTTTACCTTTTCTTTACCTTTATCAAAGAACACTCTGGGAGCTTTAAAATCCAACTACAGCTCTCCTCCTGAATACTTTTGTGTGGAAGGGATTAATCAAGTCTGTCACACATTGAGCTGTAAAACCTTTAATATTTCTAAAAGGTTTAAAGCTGGCATATTTATCACATGCATCATTGAGAATAATCTTTCTTTTTATTAAAATATTAAATGCTCACTGTAAAATATTGTGGTGATGAGCACAGTGGGCAAAAGGCTCATGCAGGGGCCCAATTGTGCTGTTGGAATGGAGATTCTGCTGGAATCTTCCTGTGACATCATTCCCCTAGAGGACACCCATCATCTACCACGCATCCTATTTGTATGAATGTTTTATATTGTGGAATTCTAGAATCTTGGTGTTCAAAGGGAAAGGAAAGTAGGAGAAAGGAACTGATTTTTGCTGAGTGGCTGCTATGTGTCAGGCATTGGGTCCGCATGCTTTAAGGGGGTTGCCACATTTTAATTTTCAAGACAATTTTTTAAAAGTTTTATTTATTTGAGAGAGAAAGTGTGAGCGGGCATGAGCTAGAGAGGGGCACAGGAAGAGAAGCTCAAGCAGACTCCCTGCTGAGCGTGGAGCCTGATGCAGGGCTCCATCCCATGACCGTGAGATCATGACCTGAGCTGAAACCAGGAGCCTCAACTGCTCAACCCGAGACCGAGCCCTCCAGGTGCCCCTTCGCTACAAATTTTTATAATAGGCACTTCCACAGCTGATTTATAAACAGGAAAGCTGAGATTCAAAAAGTGAGGCAAATTTCTCAAGATCACATAAATACTCATTTGCAAATCAGGCATTGACCATAAGCCTGTCTAATTCTTTCATTTTGTTTTAGTGGCAAATGCCTGGCCAGTGCTTAACACAGGGTAGGTAACCAACAAAGGGTTGCCAAAGTTGTTGGGTCTGTTAATATTAAGGTTTGTGGAGATTTTTAACAAAAGCTCTTCTTCCCCTACAGTTAGAGAGCCAGTGGAGATTGTTAGACATGATTCTGAGAATCTGAGATGCATGTTTTAAAGATGTTTAATCTGGCAATGGTAGAGTTTCCCTTAGAGTAGAGAGGGACTCACTCAGCTTTTTATTAATATAACTGGGACAAACACTGTATTTCATTACTTACTTATAAAATACTTTCACAAGACTCTCCAGCCTTGTGAACTAATATCAGTCCTATGGCCATTTTACAGATGAGGGAACTGAGGCCCAAAGACATGCTAAGTCATCCTGCCCAGGTCACTCAGCTAAAAGCAACTGAGTCATGTTCAAACTCCTGCTGCCAAAGCCACAGTCTTTCCACTATATTATAATATTTTTAAGTCATTCGATTATTCCTAAGAATAAGAAAAACATAGTTTTTGAAGCTTGAGAAGATGCATAGAGGCCCAAGTCTTGCTTTCCAGATTTAACAAGTGGGGCCCTGACACAGAAAGTAATGGCACAGGAGCCCCATGCTCTGTGTGGGATCGCACAGAGGAAGGCTGGATTCAGTCAGCTGGGGAGGGGGTCCTAGGACCGCAGGGAAGGCTGCAGTGGGGTGGTGACTCTTGATGATGTCCTGAGAGGAGGAGAAGGAGGCTCACGGAAGAAAATTCCACAAGTGATACTAACACAGAAGAAAGGCAAGATGGTGTGGCAAAATGACAACATGGGGGTCCCGTGGGTGGAGCCCTTCAAGGAAGCTCCAGTTTGTTGTTCCAATATAATTAGTTGTGTAATTGCATCTTCATACTGCCACCATGGTGCTGCACACATGTGTAATTAAACCCCGCCAGCCAGGCAGTGTCTTCTGCACACGTCTACCTCACGCTCCAGCTTTGCGTCAGAGCGAGCAACCAAAAGCGAAGGCCCTGAGGTTGGGGAGATGTCCAGTTTCAATCTCACCTCTCCTATGAACACACCTCTCTGTGTTCTCCACATGTAAAGGGAGAAAAACAGCGATACATGGCTTAGAAGGAAGATGAGTTTTTGGCTCCCAGGTTACTGTGAAGGTAACAGACCCATTTATGGAACTGTTTTGGGTGGGCGAGATGTTTCCCTGGTTTGCATTTAGCAAACTGTAATTAGCGTCAGCGGAAGAGGAACAACTGTGCTGGAAGCGCCACTTTCCTCTGCACAACAGCCTGTGCTCTGAAGGGCGGTGCCCAGCCCCAGGTCTTCTTTCTTGGGGAGGCAGGGACAGATGCCCTAGGTAACTAAAATGCACTTGTTTGGGGGTAGAGGGCAGAGGCCAGGGGATGATTTACTTCAGATGGCAAAGTGGGCCTCACTTAAGCCTCAGCCAGTTAAAATCATGGGGCTCTTGTCTGGTTTCATTTACTCCGTAACCACGTATGAACCCATACCCCAGTAAGCCGCACTCGATGCCGAACGCTGGATTGGGTGCTGCAGGCTGCGGACGACTCACGCCTCTGTGAATAGCCACGCTGGCCAAAGGCCGATTCATGGCCGCGTACGCAAAGAACCGGCTGAGGCTTTTTGGTTTGGGAACCTTTGAGTAAATCAGACACTATTGATTAGGATGCTAGGTGCCTTAACCAACAACCCTTCCCAACCTAATATTCAACACAAAGTGTATTGTCGCACTTAACACAGTCATTCAGGGACACAGATATTCTTCTGTCTTCTGTATGGCATCATCATCTTCAACATGTGGCCACCAGGGTCTTTGCAGGAGAGGACAAGAGAGAGGAAAATCGTACCTGGGAGATTTTGAGGGACATATTTTGGAAGTGGCATATGTCACTTCTACCTACCTTCTCCTGGCCAGAATTCAGTCATAGTCTGCCCCAATGTAATAGTCAAGGGACTAAGAAATGTAGCTTAGCAATGAGCCCAGGATAAAAATGAAACCGCTTAGATCAACACATAGCCTTGTCTTGACATGTTCCCTTAAACTCAGTCCCTATTCAAATGCAAGATCACTGCTAAAAGACTACCTTTCACTAGCACTTGAGGGGAACTTTCCAGGAAAGATGATCTTCCCAAGCAGGATGGAAACTCTGCTGGTGAGAATTTAATTGATATAAATTATCTGGAAGAGCTTGAAATAACCTTGTAACTCTTGACCCCAGAATTCCTCTTCTAGTATTTTATCCTAAAAAGGGAGATTACAAAGATTTGTGAACACATAAGTTTACTTCCACATTACTTGGAATTTTGAAAAAGCATAAATCTAAATTTCCAAACATGAATGTGAAAAATGTAAAAATTTAATGTAATCATTAAATAGAACATATTTCTCTTCTAAAAGAAGTTTAATGTTTTTTATGGCATATGGACGTGAAGGTAGGCTTCAGTGCTTTATGTGCAATAGGATTCCAATTTTGTTGCAGATACATGATAGATACCTAAAAAAGACAAAACACAATGCATTAAGATATAAGTGAATTTCTCTGTATAGTAGGATAAGGAGGGATTTTATTTCTCTCCATATTTTGTTCTTCTAAGTCAGATATTATGAGTATGCATAGTTTTTACAAATACAAAACAATTATTTTTTTAAGTGAACTCCAAAGAGGAATAGCTTTGGACCAGGACTGACTCAGATTGGGGAGACTTATCCCAAGTATTTCAGGTGGGAACAGCCAAAGAATATGTGCAGGCCATGTCCTAGGATTGTCAAGTGCAGAGGGGGACCTCTGGGCTAGGGACCAGAGGATGTCCTAAAGGAGGCTTGCAAATGCAAATTAAGGGGACCCACGACATTTTCCTCAATTGGGCTAGAGAGCACAAGTCTCAACTGTAACTGTCTTTCAAAACTGGGAAATGGAAGTGTTTTTTGAAGTTCAGTAATAGGGCAATGTGTTCAAATCCTGGCTCTACTGCTTGCGAACTGTGTGGCTTTCGGCATAGGCCTTAACCGTTCCGAACCTCCCTTCAAAAATGGAAATAATACCAGCTTATTTATAATATTGTTGTGACATTAAATATTGTATTTTCAAATATTTGACATATCTGAAATATTTGACCAGGGGTCAGAAAATAAAGGGCTTCATAGTTGGACCTATGAATACACTCTTTGAATAACTAGAAAACAAGGTAAGGATGGAATTGTGGTGTGGTGTTATTGTCAGTATTGACCAACACCTTTTATTAGCTGTGATCTTTGAGCATCCAAGAAGGCAGGAGGGACCCACTCCAGCCAGGCACCTCCCACCAACTACAAAGGGGTGCACTTTATGCTAAAGCCCCTTCCTTATTGCAGCTTTTCACAATCCTCCCCAGGCTTTGTTCCCAGCCTCCATCCCTATCCCCAGGGAACCATCAAAGGATCACCAGGAGTCTGACACTGTGACACTCACCTAAAATTTAGGGGTGTTGTCGTCTTTGCATGTTCACCTTGGCAACCAGGCAGTCAAGGTTCACTCCATGTCTAGCCTGCATATCAACTAGGAGAAAGGTGATATGTCCTCAATGAAATCCTCTAAGACAAATATACAAGAAAAATGTTCAAAGGCAAAGGGATTGTGGATTCTTGTCAGATGACTGTGGGTAAGGGGCTCTCAGGCAGGGACACTGCAGCACACTTCAGAATCAAGGAGAGAAAAGTCAGCCCCAGAAGCTATGACTTCATATCAGGCTTAGTCAGCTCGGGCTGCTATAGCAAAAATACCATAGCCTGGGTGACTTAAACAACAGACATTTATTCTTCACAGTTCCAGAGGCTGGAAGCCCCAAATCAAAGTACTGGCAAATTTAGTGTCTGGCGAGAGCCCATTTCCTGGTTTGTAGTGGCCATATCCTTGTATCCTCACATGGCAGAGAAAGCAAAGAGAAGATGCTAGCTCTCATGGCTCTTCTTAGTAGGGCACTAATCCCATTTGCAAGGGCTCCACCCTCATGACCTTCTTACTGCTCAAAGGCCCCACCTCCTAATACCATCATATAGAGGATTAGTATTTCAACATTGGAATTGGGGTGGGGGTGGACAAACACACAGTCCATATCAGCATCCCTACTGCTTAAACACAAGGTTCTGAATCTTTTTCCCAATTCTATCTGAAGCTAGTCGCAACAAATCATCACAGCTATCACCTCCAGTGATGAATATATCTATGTGTTAGATATTGTGCCTATGCATTGTCACTCCTGGTACATCTGGCTCCTTCATTGTGTCATGTTTCCTCCAGCAAGAACAGTTTTGTTTTTCTCTTCTGCTGACTGTTTTCATCCCCTCCTGGGCATGTCTTTATTAAGTGACTGGTAAACCAAGTGAAGATGGGATAGGAGTTCTGAGGTGCTATAGGATGTGTTATTTTGGTTGTCTACACTCTTTCTCTGCACAGTTGAAGTGGACAGATTTGATGATGATCCTGGAGTGTCCTTGAAATTCAGCCTAAAGGTCTTCAGCTTAATTTAAATAGTGCTCAGTGACTTATAAGAGAAAAGAGCATGAAAGGAAATTGCTATGTGTGCAGCTCAGAAATTCCCCCAAATTCTCGGCTGGTCTCTGATTTATGCTGCCCAGAAGCCTGTTGCTGATTATGCTGGATGCCCCATAAATTAATGAGGGCTGAGCTTGGAGGTGACAACGATCGCTGAGTCTCTGGAGCAGAAAATGCAACACTAATACATATGTTTCAGAAATGTCCCTTTGTCTATATGTTTGGAGGAGAAAGTGCTGATGAGGATCAATTTCATATTGACTTTAAATTTTTCAATTGACCCAGAGCTCTTTTTATTAAGTAATGTGCACAAAAACATTTCATCCCAGGCCAGCTTGTTGGCTTGGAGAAGTCCCTTCAGAATATAGTAACCTGGATAGAATTAGAAATGCAATCCATTCATTTATTCTTTTATTCACCCTTTGAAAAATATTAAGCACCTGCTACATGCTCGATTCTAGACACTATCCTAGACTGTGAGCAAGACACAATCTGCCCTCAAGAAATCTAAAATCTAAAGGGCCCAACAGGCAGTTCGATGAATGCTTCTGACCTAGAGCGAGAGGTTTCGTTAGGTGGAAGTGCAGGGTATGGGGAAGCATGGAGGAAGGACTCACAGAAGCATCCCACACTTCTGACTGACTGACTGACTGACTGACTGACTGACTGACTGACTGAATGACTGAATGAATGAATGAATGGAATGGCCCTCAAACTGAGATTTGGAACGAAGTAGAAATTGTAAAGGGCTGAGGAAACAGCATGTATAAATATAGGAAGATGTGATGTTTTAAATATAGCCCAGGTGTGTGAGGGGAGGCAGAAGGGGGGCTCCAGGTAGTCAAGAACTAGACACAGGACCTTGGGTGTTAAGACACCACCTGAACAAATAGACGTAATCATAGAAAGGGCTCAGCACGCAATGAATAGCTCATCCGGGTATATATTTCTTTGTTGAGAGTGGAGATCATACATATAGGAGGTAGTTAGCCTAGGCTCACCTCCTTCAGACACTTTCCTGAAGAAGCAACCCAGTAGAAGCAGAGCCCCTGCTCTGAGAAAGCCCTGGTTTCAAATCCTGGTTCTCCACCCTAAACTCAGCAGATCCCCCTGCCTGCAACAAAGCCAGGCTATATCTTCAGTTTTGACTGAATGTTGGGCAATACAATGTAAAATATTATTTTTATTTACTGCCTCTCCACACTTTTCTCAGCCAGTCTTTCCCGTATTCTTAGTTACTATCTTCACATTTGTTGGTTTTACAGTTTTGTTTTAATTTCATTTGAATCCTCAAGCCAGTCTGGGGGACATGTGAGCACCACTCTTCTGAGCATGTAGCTCTGGGATTTGGTCCCTGGGCTTTGACTCACAGGTTAGAAGTCCTATTGTGGGCCCCTGAACTTGACTCAATGGCCTCAGTGGCCTGCTTGATTTATGGCTATTTCTTCCATGTTTGATCTTAGCAAACAGACAGCTGTGATGTAGTGGCTTCATTCTGCTCACCTGCTGGCATCTTCATGTTTGGTCTAATAGCTTGTTAAATGCTCTGAGGACAAGCACTGCCCTTCCTGGCTACCATTGAGAGTGGTCTCTATGGTAACCACATCACATCGGGGACCATGCTCATTCTTCAATACTTTCCTTCTCCATTTTTCTCTGGTGGCTTCTGAGTAACCTGTAATGGTTGGAACCCTGCCTCGCCCTGCCAAGAAGCCACTGCTGATTTAAAGCTTCTCAAAGGAACTTAACAAGACACACTGCTTTTCCCTGGCCTTGTTGCTTATTCTGTGTTGCAGTTGGTCCAGGCCTGCAGGGAGCTGTCATTCCTCCTTTATCATCTCTCTTTTTGGCGTTCCCCAGGTATTGCTCCCACTCTCTCTCAGAAGGCTTTGACATGGTTCCTCTAGATCTCTCTGCTCATTAATATCTTGCAACAATCCCTTCTGAATCCTGGCATTCAATATGTTCTTTTTTCCTCATTCCCCATTGTTTAGACATTTGCTCATCTCTTCAGAAATGACTCTCAAGCTCTCTGGTCTTCATCTGTGCCAAAGAAATTTGTGTCAGAGGCTCCTATAGGCTGCTCAGATATAGTACATGAAGAAAGAACCAATTTATGTGTGATAGGACTCTAGAGTGTTCAGTGTGCTGATTGCATTTAGGGGCTAACAGTAATACTAATAAAAGCAAATATTTAAGTAGGGCTTATTGTATGTGCCAGGCACTGTGGTAAGCACCTTACATCTTCACAATAACCTCATAAAGTAAATACCCTTATTGTCCCTGTCTTACAGATGAGGAAACTGAGACCCAGAGAGGTAAGTGACATGCTTTAGTGCCCCCAGCTATTAAACAGTGGAGCTAGGACTTGAACTCTGGCTCCAGAATCTGTACTCTTCACCATCTTGTACACTGGGCAGTGACATTGTTTTCTCCACCTGTGTTGCCACCACCAGGAATGGCTCATTTCTGCAAAGCTAAATTGTGGTCATCTACAATGCCAAGATTAAATGTCACCTGCTTTGTGAAAGCACCCACCTTCCTCCACATTCAAGGTGTAAATTCATTTGTTCATTTGATGGACATCAAAGTATTGTGGTTATAGCTTATTCATCCATTCAACAAGATTTTATGAAGTTCCTTTTGTGTTACTGTTTTAAGTGCTATGGTTGCAATGATGAGCAAAGAGCAAGCAGATCCTACTCTCACCTTACTTATTTTTGAAAAAATAAAAATAAACCAGAAGATAGAAATATAGTCAGAGATAGCTTTGTACATATACATATCGGTAAATTATATCATATGTATCTATATTCATATATCTCTGCATTTATCTATCAGTCCATTCATATTAGGTATTTTTTTTCAGTCATTTTCTTTTGCCTATTTAAATGGTAAAGCTCATCTTCTTAGCCTGACATTTGGATCCTCCATGATCAGGCTTCAGATATCTTGCCAGGCTTATCTCCTACCAGTTCTTGCCTCCTGTTCTTCAACCATTCACTCCAGACCCGATCTCCCAGAAAATGTTTCCTCATTGGAAGCCATCCAAGCACAGTCTACCACCGTGATTAGCTCAGCGTTTTATCTGTCTCAAATTCCCTTTTCACATTTCCCTTCTCCCATTTCTTCTTACCCAAGCCTTTTCCAAACACCACACCCAGGTTCCAATATCCGTGTCTGTGGAACTCTCCCAACCTTCTCCTTTCCCACACTCACAGCAGCAAGGAGTCAGTCTGTACTTCCTCTGTGCTCCGACACTGGACCTGGCCCTCTATTATAGTGCCTCCAGTTCGTAGCTGTCCATTCGCATATTTGTTCTCCTGATGAGGACTGCAGACCCCTCGAAGGTGAGGAGCAGCCTTATCTTATGCTGCATTTGAAGAACCTAGCACACTGCGTCGTGTATACTTCTATAATATTAATATTTATGTTATTAATAGCATTAATGTTGTATTGATAATATTTAACTTATTAATAACTTTTAAAGTATCTGACTGCCATCTGTATCTGACATTCTGCTAATCATTTTACCTGTTTTATTATATTTTCCCATCATAAGAATCTTAAAATGTGGATTATGTATAGATACTATTATTAACTCCAGTTACAGATAAGAAACTAAAGCTTAGCATGCAATGCTGGCCCTAGGGCGCTCGCCCCCGAAACAGCACAGCCTGATTCGATCCAGCAGGCCCTTGCCATAAGGATGTGAGAGCAGGGCTTGCTTCTTCTTTGCTCACCACTGAAGCCACAGTACTTAGCACAACAACACTGAAGGCGTTTCATAAAATCCTGTTGACTGGACGAATGAATGTTCTACCCTACACTTTCATGTTGGTGAAAAGAACAGATGAACTTACATCTTGGGATCTAAAAGTGCTTATCATATATGGTCTTTCACCACACACATGCACAAATACACATATGGATATGAAAACCAGTAAAGGGTTCTGTGAAGTTTGTTTTTTTTTTAATATTTTTTATTTATTTATTTGATAGAGACAGAGACAGCCAGCGAGAGAGGGAACACAAGCAGGGGGAGTGGGAGAGGAAGAAGCAGGCTCATAGCGGAGGAGCCTGATGTGGGGCTCGATCCCATAACGCTGGGATCACGCCCTGAGCTGAAGGCAGACGCTCAACCACTGTGCCACCCAGGCGCCCCTGTGAAGTTCTGATAAGATGATCACTGACTATAATCTGTATGTTTTTATTTTTTGTAGAAGTTGTTTTTGGGTTTAGGTGATGTTCCTGACAGGTCCAGAATGGGCTTTTAGATGTTTTAGGCCAGAAGGGTCTGATTTTAGAGTCAATAAAACCTCTTTGCATCCTAGCCTTGCCATTGTGGAATGTGGGCAAGACCATTAACCCTTCTGAAGTTCAACATAGTGATTAACATGTGGATTTTAGAATCAGACGGCCTGGGTTTAAATTTTTTTTTTTTAAAGATTTTTTATTTATTTATTTGACAGAGACAGAGACAGCCAGCGAGAGTGGGAACACAAGCAGGGGGAGTGGGAGAGGAAGAAGCAGGCTCATAGCGGAGGAGCCTGATGTGGGGGCTCGATCCCATAACGCTGGGATCACGCCCTGAGCCGAAGGCAGACGCTTAACCGCTGTGCCACCCAGGCGCCCCTAGATGGCCTGGGTTTAAATAACTCTGCTCTAAGCTTAGTAGCTGTGTGATTTGAAGAACACACTTAGCTTCTCAGAATGTCCTTTAGTTTTCCCACCTGTAAAATGGGTATAATAATAGCATTTGCCTCATAAAGTTGATGTGAGATTTAAATAAATCAATTCATCTGAAGCATTTAAAATACCATCTGACACTCAGAAGACTATTATTAGCTCTCTGGTAATTACATCTACTTCAGAGGAATGTGGTAAGGATTAAATGATTGGTACACTCACGAAGCCCCTTGACTTCTAAAGCTTAGGCCCAGAACTAACACAACATCATTTCCACTAAATGTTTTGGTAGAGTCCCAGGGCCAGTCTAGATTCTGGGGCCATGGAGGGAACAAAGTGAGGCTGTAAATGCAGGAGGGATGGATTATCAGGGGCCACAAGGGGCAGACTGCCACAGCTTTGGCAGAAGAGATGATGTGGGCTATAGACTGGCGTTGCTGTCATGGGTGGTGAGCACTGGATAGGGGTAGATACCAGGAATTTCACCCACCAACACTCATATATTCTACTCAAGGCCCTCTGCCCAGAAGTTGTTCCTTATTTCCTACAGCATTCCAACTGAGTGTTAGTATATGCTTCTTAAGGCCACAGAAATCAGAAGACAACTTGAGAGATGGAACTTTCTAGAGACAGGTCCCCCAGCAATGAAAAATAAAATGACAAAGCACAAAAAAGTTACAAAAAAGGAAAACATTCTAAAATGGGGGCATTTGAAGACCCTCATAGACACAAATGTGTATTTCCCGCACACACTGTTTCAGTCATCAGAATCTGGACCACAACCACAGGCCCTCAGGTTCCCAATCCTTGCGTCGGGGATGATGACGAAGAGGGGCTGTGTTGCTGCTGCTCCTCCGAGGACGCAAGGTGTGCTTTGTTCACGATGGGATCCCTGTGAATGACACGTAATAGGTGCTTTGTGAGTGTCGTTCATGGTACTGTCAGCCATTTGTCGAATGGTTTAATATTTGCAGGTGCTGTACTAGATGCATTTCAATATCAAGATTCTACTTTACATTTTGTAAGTCCTGCCCACCAGTATCAACTCTTTTATCTTCGTTAGGATCTTCTTTACAGATGAGAAGATTGAGACTGTGGAGATGGGGATTTGCTTGATGGGCAAAGACAAGATATAAACCAACATGGTTCTGTCTCCTAATCCAGTGTTCCTTCTCCTTCCCCCAGATATACTAGATTATGCTGAGCTCCATCCATTTGTCCACTTAGCACATTTACTGAGTATGTGTTAGATATCTAATGGGGTCTTGGACCAGCCTCTACCCCATACTCCATGATCTTGCTCTTACTATGTGCTGTGCATTTCATATGCATGATATAAATCCATTTTCATAATAGCTGTGTTAGGTAGGGACTCTTGCCCATATTACAGATGAGAAAACTGAGCTCAGAGAGCTTAAGTGAATTTCCCAAGGTCCTACAGTGGGAGAGTGCCAGAGATGAGATTCGGACACTCATGAATGTAATGCCTGAGCCCATGGCCTCTCCAGCCCGTTAGACTGCACTTCCTCCACCTTCCTCCTACACAGCGGCCCCCCAGCTGTGCTGCAGCCATTCCCCCATTACACTGGACTCAGAATCCTTTCCAGCCCCAGGTGTAGAGCCTGGATTGAGGCTGAAGATGCATCAGCCCTCACAGGCAGGGCCCGAGTTTCTGTGGCAAACACCTAGACACACACGCTTACTGAGGAGGGTCACATTTACTAAGCACCTCCTGGGTGCACCTGGCATTGGGCATGCCATTTACATACGGTACTACATTTCATCCTCATCTCAAACTTACAAGGGAGATACTATTGCCTCATTTTACAGAGCAGAAAACGGGCTCAGAGAGGACAAGTACCTTTCCCAGAGTCATCCAGTCTGCCTGACTCCAAAGCACTGTGGAGTCCCTCAGAGAAGGTTTGAATGGCACAGAACATTGTCTGCGGAGACTTCATGAAAAAGATGACGCCCAGGCTGCACCTCGGAGAACTTATCATGCAGCCAAGATAAGTACACCGAGAGCTAATGAGCGTGTTATTATAGTTATGATTAGGTTTCCATGTACTTCTCAAATCAGATGTGTAAATATAATCAAAAACATTTCTCTTTGCAGCGCAGACCTCCAGCAGTTTCCACCCGGCATCCTAGTTCTGAGCAAAGATAATAAATTAGCTCTAATTAGCTTTCCCACACACTGCAGCGAGTTTTTCCTGTCACCACTTTGCCAACGGGAGAGAGAGGGGCTCTGCTGGACTTCTCCCTGGGACAGGGGTCTGTGGGGGATGGAGGTAGCAGGCCTCGTGCGTGACATTCGGTTCCCTATTACCTTGTGCGTGTGGCCAAGCTATTTGTTAACCCCCTCGCCTCCAGGTTTCTCCTTCTATAAAGTGAGGAGCTCGGACTAGGTTCACTCTTCTCTTGTCCAGTAAGAGCCCATGAGTCTATCCTGGAGAATTGTCCATGCAGCAGAGTCACTGAGCACCCACTGTTTATCAGGCATGAACCTAAATGCCAGGGCTATAAAGACGAGTAAGAACTAGTCCCTGTCTTTAAGGAACTCTCATTCTCGTAGGGAGAATAATAGCAACTACTTAGTTCTTTGGGCCCGGCTCTTGGCTGTGACCATCGAATAAGTTCTCTCATTTAATCTCTGCAAGAGCCCTTTGAGGTAGTGGTGTTGTTACCTGCATTTTTGGGTGGAGAACAGTCTCAAAGAGGGCAAGTCTCTTTTCTACAGTTTCGCTGCCAGTCAATGATGGAACTGTAATTTCAATTCAGAGCCTGATTTCTTAACCATGAGGTTCTATTCTCACTCCCAGAAATTGCTGGATGTCATAAAAGAAACAGAGATAGCTGGGCAATGGGAGGCCATGGAACGGTGAGGCATGTTCCATGTGGATGAGCAGTGATGACTTTGGTTAGGATGGTGTGTGAACAGGATCTCGAATGAAAGACAGACTTTTCATACTTCAAGATGGAAAAGGGAAACCATTTTACATGGAATAGTCAAGACATAGAGGTAGGAAAGAAAAACACTGGCCGTTGGTGAGGAAGAGAAGGTTGAGTAAAGGGAGCCTAGTGGATTATAAGACTGGGTTTTATGCTATATTCATTCAATGACAAATCGTTATGGGGGGGCCTGCTGTGTGTTGGGCACAGTTACAGCCTCTGTTATTGCCTGCTGAGCAACACAAGTTCTGACACACTAGTGCAGGGGTTCTCAACCGGAGGCGATTTTTCCCGCCCCCCCGGCCAGGTGACACTTCGCAATGTCTAGATATACTTTTGGCTGTGACAACTGAGTTAGTGTTACTGGCATCTGGTGAATGGAAGTGAGGGGTGCTGCAGAATACATTACAGTGCATAGGACCATCCTCCACAACGATTATCTGGTGCTTTGTCAGTACCTCTAACAGAATAGCCAGCTGGGGCCAGCTCATGGAGAACCTCGGGGGTCAAGGCCGAAGAAATGGCCCATGCCTCTCCCAGACCAGGCGGCCTCCTACAACAAAAACAGAAGAGCCGTGACAACAGCAGCAAACCCTTCCCATTGCAAATGACCTCTCAGCACAAAAGAAACCAGTCCCGTTGCCTCTGCTATTTTATTATAGTCCTGGGGTGACCTCAAAATGCAGTTCTACCACCTCTGGTTCAGAACCACTCAGGGCTTATGAGAATATACGGCCCACCAAAAGAGACTGTCAGATGGCTTCTTCCTTCTTAACCCAATTAAGTAAGTAGTGCCTCTGCAGAAACTCTGCACAGCTGAGGAATTTATTACAAATTACCTAGTCTCATGGTTCTTCCACGGAAAGGAAATAGACTAAACCGTGTCTAGCCCTTTCACCCTGAGCATTTCGAAGTACCGGAGCTAGGCCAAGCCTATTTATCAAGTTAAGCAATATTTTCTGGATCTAGCTGGTGTCAATGCAGTGGAACTTAGCTGCCTTTTAAAATGAAAGTCTACTTTTCATGATTATCTCAAGTACCCCCCCGTGCAATTCTGCTTTTCGAAAGCTGTTCAAGAAGAAAAACAAGGATTCAGTTGTGGCTTCCAGGAACCTTCAGATGCCAGCCCAAGAAAAACAAGATAACGACCAGGGCATTACCAAGGCGTGCATCTCGGAAAGAGCCCTGGCTTTGCAATCGGCCATGCCTGTTTGGACACCAGCTTTGTTTTTCACTGCACCAACTTAGGCAAGTCACTTACTTAACCTCTCTACACCCCAGCCTCTTTACCAAGAAAAATGGACAGCCAAATGCCTCCTAGAACACTTATTAGGATAATTGTGGTAAGGAAATGGACGCAAAGTACCATGCCTGTCCCAGAGCAAGCCCTCAGTAAATTATAGCTGATGATGTGGGGTCATTCTCCCACCCAGATCTGAAAACAAGGATCTGCTGTTGAGGTGTAGTTGCTTTTCCTGTCAAGGACTGAAGAGAGGGGACATTTCTTGTGGACTAGAGGCTTCTTAGCATTTCAGACAGTTCAAGCCAAGTGTCTGAGTCCAGGCAGAGGCTGGCAGGTAAGCTCTTCACCAGGTCAGAGAGAATAAGAAGGAAAATCAATTAAAAGGCCCTTTCAGGACTGAGGGGTGGCAGTCGCCCAGGGTTAATCCCGATGGGAGACCTATATTTCCATAACAGGCGAGGCCTTCCCTTTAACCCATTGGCACTGTGAGTTGGAGTTTTCTGGGGTGAAGTCCATTACTGGCAATGGGTGTGCCGTGTGTGATTAATGACCCTGGTTACGGGCCGGTTAGCAACAGAGAGCTCCATCCATCTCACTTCATGGAAGCATCACACACCATTTATTGTCTACAGCTAGGATGTGTTCCTTTGCAATTAGGTAAATGCCTTCTTCTGGAGTAGATGTAGTAATTTCTCCATTAGTGCTCCCATGCCTCTGTCCCACACCCAGTGAGAAGGGAAGGCAAAGCCTGGAAGTGGCGAGAGGGGGACAGAGATGGTGACTATGTCGGCTGCTATTACATGACCTCAAATGCATGTGGCCCCAGGGCCTTTGTCAATTCTTAGCTACCTCCTTTCAAAGGGACATTCAACCTAGAGTGTCCATAGCTCTCGCGGCTTTAAAATCCCACTCCCCCACCCCGGCCAAGGGAAAGAAGGAAGGACACAGTGTGTTAAATGAATCCTGTGCTCATTTTCTGTGGTGAAAAGAAACCCTCACAACTAATTGTTTTATTTTTTTAAATTTTATTTAAAATCAACGAATTAACTTATGGTATATTATTAGCTTTAGGGCCAGAGGTCGGTGATTTATCAGTCTTATACAACACCCAGTGCTCATTACATCAAGTGCCCTTCTTAATGCCCATCACCCAGTTACCCCATTCCCCCACCCACTTCCCTGCAGCAACCCTCCGTTTGTTTCCTAGAGTTCAGCGTCTCTTATGTAGAATTTAAAAAATAAAACAGATGAACATAGGAGAAGGGAAGGAAAAATAGGATGAAATCAGAAGACAAACCAAACTAATTGTTTTTAAATAACAGCCGTCAGGTATAGGGGTGCTTTCTCTGTGCCAGGCATTGTGGTCCCTTTCTAAGAACTCTGGCAGTACTGCCCCATTATCTTCATTTTACACTCAGGGAAACTGAGGTACAGAGAGAAGTAAATTCCAACAAACCAGGGCCCACAGTCTCGCTGGAGGGCTGCATGCTTGACCTCTCTGCTGGACCACAGTTCTGTCTCATTTGTGGAAGAACAGGGACCAATGCAAAAAGAGGGACAAAGGACACAGAGGTGTTTCTTGAAGAGAGCCCACCACATGCGAGGTAAAGGAGAAAGTTTACTCTGCGGTTATTTGTCAGATGCTCACAGTGGACGACCATTGTGCTAAGGTCTGTGAATATAAGAGAGTCGTGATGCTAACCCCCACCTGTGAGGAGGAATGGGGACGCTTACAACAACTACTGGTTATGGTTTATTATATATTATATATATATATCATCTACTGAATATTTTACATGCAGAATCTCATTTAATCTTCACCGTAATGGAGACTGAAGAGTGCATTATAATTATCCAAATTTTACAAATGAGGAAATGATGGAAGGAAAAATTTAAACAACTGGCTAGTTCCACGAGCTAGTTGGTAGCAGACCTAGCCTTTGATCCACACCATCTGACTCAAGCAGGTACTTTTAGAAACTGAACAAGTGATGCCAAGTGTGCCGAGACTTCCCGAGAGCATGGCGGGGAGCAGCTTTTGAGGGTGAGGGTGGGGGTGTGGGGGGAGAAGCTGAGGAGTACTGAGATCAGGAGGAAGTAGGCTAGCCTGGGGTAAGAGGAGGAGCCAGAAGTGAAAGGAAATGCCAAGGAAGCACGTGAAGATGGGACCTGAGGAGAGGAGGAGAGAGGGAGAGCCTGTTACTCCCTGAGAACCTTGAAGAGCACACTTTTTAGGCTCATAGAGACCAGTGTCACCGGAAGCGCTGGCACCAAGGGGAGTGGTGTGACACCAGACGGGGAATGGGGGTCAGCAGCTCATTTTCTATAGGCCCAGCAGGCTGTGTAAAAAATATTAGAAGTCATAAATGAATTCAGACTTTTGAATTTGATCCCATGGACCTTATGCAAAACAGGAAGTGGGTGTTAGTTGGCTAGTTATTCACTAAAAGCTTGTGGTCCTCCTTCCATAAGGTGGGCTTGTCCCCGGGGGGCAGCTGTCTAAACAGGGGCTGCCATTTTTGACCCACCTCCTTGCTTTCAATATGTGGGCATGTGATTATTTCTTGTCAAGGAATAAGAATGGAAGTAATGTTTATCACTTCTATGCTGGAATCTTGAAGAGGCAGACATGTCTTGTCTGGTCTCCTTTTACATTTCCCCTCCCTAGAAAGAGACGACTCTGAGCCCCTGGGTGGTGGCAGCAGCCTCGGTTCCTGACTCATCATGTGGCACATGGCTCCACGTGAATGGGATTTCTTTGAAAATGAGAAATAAACCTCCACGGAGTTAAGCCACTGAAGTGTTGAACTTTGTTGCAGTAGCTAGCAGTAGGATATCTAATTACGGAAACTTGATTTGTATTTTAAAAAGATTACTTCTGGCACAGTGTAAAGAATGGAGAAAAGCCGAAGGCGAGTCAGGAAGCCCCCTGGTCCAAGTAAGAAGGGATGGTAGCTCAGACCATCCTTAAGACTCAAGCAGCCATGTGCTCCACTGCAAGACTTCCTTAAACCCCACTCTGGCAGTGCATTCAACAGAGAGAATGACCTCATGTGCTTCCCCCGAAACTCCATGCCTAAGACAAAGGATCTGCAGTGGGTGATGGACCCTGTCTTCAATGTCCAGCAATTCCCTATGACATTCACTGCCAGCACTGTGGAATATACAGGCTTCTTCTATACCCTCCAAGTTAGAGCAGCTTAGAATTATGGCTCAGAAAATGGGACTGGACCACAGGGCCATCCTGGTGTATGATGACATATTTCCACCAAGATTTTTCTAAACAGGTTTGTTGAGGTATAATTGATGTATAATAAATATACATATTTACATGAGTTTTGACATATGCATATATCTGTGAAGTCACCACTACAATTAGGATAATAAACATTTTCATCATACCCCAAACTTTTCTTAGGCACCCTCATAATCTAACCCTCCTCACTACATCCCCCCACCCCACACACGACTCCTATACCCAGGCAACCACAGATTTGCTTTCTGATACCTCAGTAATTTTGCATTTCCTAGAATTTTATATAAGTGGGGTTTTACAGTATAAAATCTTTGGATTCTTACTCTCACCATAGTTATTTTGAAATTCATCCATGCTGTCAAAAGTACCAAAAATTTGTTCCTTTTTATTATTGATTAGTATTCCATTATATGGATGTACCACAATTAGTATATCTATTCACCTGTTGGACAATGGGGCAGTGTCCAGTGCTGGGCTATGACAAAGTTGCTATGAGCATCTGTAGATAAGTCTTTGTGTAGACATGTGTTTTCATTTTCCTTGGATAAAATACCTAGAAGTGGGGTTGCTGGGTTGTATGACAGGTATACATTTACCATTTAAAGAAATTGCCCAATTCTTTTGCAAAGTGGTTGTACCATTTCATATACCTACCAGCAGTGCACAAGAGTCCCAGTTGTTCCTCTCTTCTTGCCAACAAATGGTATGGTTATCTGTTTAGTTTCGGTCTGTTGAGAGGGTTAGAGTAGTATCTTACTGTGCTTTTCAATTTGCAACTCCCGAATAATGATTTTCAGCATTTTTTCATGTGTTTGTCATCTTTATCTTTTCTTTGGTAGAATACCTGTTTTGTATGGGATTCTCTTACTTTTGAGTTGTAAGAATTTCTTTGGTCTACATGCAAGTTCTTTTTCAAATGAACCTTTTGTAAATATTTCTTTCAGGCTGTAACTTGCCTTTTCAATTTCCTTTCCAAGTTCCATGAGTGGTACAATTTTGTTGCATTCCCCTCCATATTCCTAAAAACAAGTCCACAACAATCTTAGACATTGAAAATGTTCAGTAAATTTCAGTTCAATGAATGAAACAAGATCTAACTCTAAATATTTCAAGCCAAGCACGTGAAAGGTGACTGCATCCTCAATTTGCCAATCTGTAAATACTATTACCTAATTCAGGGGATTACTTTCAGAATTAAGTGAGTGAATATGAATCGATTTTTTAGACAGATGCTAGGCATGGAGTAAGAGTTCAATTAGTATTAGCATTCTTTTATCCTATGATACTAGGGAGAAGTGGGGCCAAGGGTTGAAACCATAGGGAAGCAGATTGGCTCAATTTAGTGAATCATTTCTGTTTAATAGATTATTTGCTATTTAATAAATGGAATGAAATAGACTGCCACATAGGCTGATGAGCTCCTCAACACTGGAAGCATTTAAATTGAGAATAATCATTTGATCAAGTTCTAGAAGAGATGTTTGCTACCTTAAGGAAAATACTGGACTTCTTGTATCTCTTCTGTTCCTAAAAAATGTTTAGTTACTAATAGGAGATGATAATAGCAATAGCATGCTATTATATATAGTTTATAGTATAAATAACACATTATAATGCATAATATATAATGTGTGATATATAATACAGTCTATATGCTATATTATATATATAATAAAAATAAGTCATCATTGAGGATGTGCTATTGCGCTAAGCACTGAAAAGTGTATTATTTAACCATCACAACCACCACCTGAGGAAATGCAAGTGTGTTTGAGTTAAGTCCATACTTGCAATACAGGTCCTGTGGCCAGTTTCCCTCTGCTTGGTCATTGCCAAGGGACAAGTGCTGCTGAAACAAACAGTTCCCCAATACCTTATGTCTCCCCCACTGCCCCAGCCCCACCACCATATGTCTCCGAGCCAGTGGTAATAAGTACTTAGGTCTTGGTCCACAGCTGCAGCTTTCCTCTTTTGTTGGCTCAGCTGGTCACTCCACAAAATGTCCAAAGACCAGGCAGTCATGCCTGAGGTCAGCCACCTGACTTGCTCTTCACGCAGCACTACCAGCCGCATCTCAGCTTCCTGGGGAATGACATTTGCATCTCCACTTGGAACAGGCCTTTCCCATGCTTTTCCTTCTAGCATATGGAGTATTTATTTGTTCTGGAAGTCCTCAGAAGTACCAGCTTTCTCATCACACAACAGTAGGGAATGTCCCCATTTGGTGCCTGTCCATCCAGCACACAATATTTATGCTGTCGTTGCAAAGCTGTTGGACCCTTGGATTCTAATGATCTAAAGATGCTTCTGTGGCTTTTAAAAACCAGGCCCAGTCTTCTGAAAATAAGTGCCTGCCTCACTGCCATCCTGATTACCAGTTCCTACTGGCAAGATAACCATGATGATGTTCACCAGATTGTGTCAAACAGATGTTACCTAGCAACAAGTGGGGAGCACTTGGGATGTGTCCTTGTGTTCTAAACAATGTGAGCAATTCTTTAAGCATTTTCGATACAGTGGAGAATGAATGCACACCATGAGAAAGCCTTGAGAGAATGCCTTTTGAGTCAGACACACCTTTGTGCCACCCGGACTCCGCGTGACTCCTATGATGTTGGGCAAGTTACATAAAAACTCTAAGCCTCAGTTTAGAGGCTTATAATAACAATCCTACTTCGTGCTAATTTTGTCAATGTACTGTATGAGCGTAATGCATGAAAAGAAAGTGCATGAGATAATATTCTATGTTTAGTAGGTACTCAAATGTTAGTTTGCTTCAATATGTATTTTCTATGCTACCTTTCATAAAAACACAAATCCAGGCATCGGAGAGACCAAGATCTAGTTAACTCTACCCTATATTGGAAAATAACTATGTCCTTAAGGAAGTTTCTTAACCTCTCTCTGATTTGTTTTATCTGACAGTAATAAGTGGGATAATAATAATAACAATAATATGGGGACAGTAATAAGTATTTCTGAAATTAGGGATATGAAAAAAATCTGAAGACCAGAATACAAATGCAAGAGATGACCTAAATATAGTACTGGTATTATTTTTAGTTGAGGGGAAGTTAGCAGAACTGGCAGGCTAACTAGAGACCTTTGTCTCATAGTAGGTTTTATCTTCATCCATACCAGGTATGACCCCAGTATTCATATTGGTGAAACAAATTTTGGAAATCATGTTGAAGTCCATCTACCAACCCACCTCCTTATTTTTTTCACTTGAATGTCTATGTTGATTTCAAGGAGTGTATTCTATGTCTACTACTGAGACAGACCTTTGCCAGGGCAGTTAAAGGGTTCCAGATGATGAAGTCATACTAGTTAGGTTGGCAAAACCAAAGGCAGAATGATGCAAAAGATGGATGTGAATTATATAGCATCATGCAAAATTCTCAGATTTTTGGAGCAAAGTAGACATGGGTTCAAGTCCTCCTGGTCTACCACTTTCATGCTGTGAACACTTAGATAAATCACCTCAATAACCCTCAGTTTTCTCATTTGTACAATGGGTATAAGATAAATTATCTTGCAGGGTTGTTGAAAAGATGAGGGTCATGAATTTAAAGTGCCTTAAGGTGCCTGGTGTATGGTATATCCTCAGTATATGATGTTGGTTAAAAACAGCATTAATACTAGCAATAATAACTATAATTGGAAAGGAAAGCAGAACCTAAGCAAAGGAATGGTTGGTTCCAAATGCTTAGTCTGAGCAGAAAATATGAACCATTAATAGTAAGTAAATGTGAGGGGTCACAAGGCAGGAGATGAGAAATAAGTAAGCAGGTAGACTGATGAAGACATAATTTGGAGTCCATGCCAGGAAATAGGTCTGAGTTTTAGAGCTCCCAGCTAAAAGGTACAGAAGAGGACAGACATCTCAGCCACTTAGGGAAGCTTTGTCCTCATGCTTTTGCCTTTACAGGCCATCATTTTCTCCTTCAGGATTCAAATGACAACCCCCTGCAGAAGTGCCTGATGGAAAACAGGTTGTTAGCAAGAGGGGAGGCTAGATGCTCCGGGCACAGTGTTCTGACCAATGACAAGTCTGCATTCTGCACTTGGAATCACAGCTCTTGAATGTCAGGGCATGGGATTTCCCGTAAGAGTTGCCCATGTGACTAAGTACCCCTCAGGTTAGTGGAATGAACAGTTTCCCTGACTTCAGTTTCTTCTTAATCAGGTGTCTCAGCACATCTGAGATGCCTTTTGGCCATTGTCTCCCTGACTTCTTACCTCAGGGAGCCCAATTCGAAGGAGTTGCTGGAAGCAAAGAGAGCTTGAAATGAATTCTATCCGTCAATTAATCCTACATATCCCAGTTTCCTGGCTTGGCCAGATACCACTGCCAGCCTGCGAGAAACATCCGTCCTGGCAAAGGTTGTGTCCAACATCTAGGAGGTGGAGATGTGTGTGAATGAATAAGATCAAAGAGCGTGGCTTTCTTCTGTTAAATCTGAATACTCATTATTATCTAGCCACATAACACAGCTGAGGGAAATCACTGAGCAGCCTGAGACCAATACTGCATGTGGGTGCCTTACTTTGCAATAGCTGGTCTAAGAAAAGTGGCATAGAGTTCATCTGGACAGACAGTTAGTTGTCTTTTCAATGCTGCTAAGTCAAGTAGGATGTTGAATCCACTATCATAATAGAAATTCTTTAACCTGGGCACCTGAGTGGCTCAGTTGGTTTTAAGAAGTCTGCCTTTGATTCAGGTCCTTATCCCAGAGTCCTGGCTCAGCAGGGAGCCTGCTTCTCCCTCTGCCCCTGCCTCCACTTATGTTCTCTCCCTCACTCTCTCTCAAAAAATATAAATAAAATATTTTAAAAAAAAAGAAATTCTTTAACCTACTAGGAAACCTAGGGCATGATATTAAATATGTTGAGCCATAATTTCCCAGTATTTTAAATAGGGAAATAAATAATTCCTAAGACTACCTTAGATTCTTTAAAAAAATGTTCCAGGTGAAATACTTGTCAACCAGACTGGAACGGATGGGTCAGCGATAGATCTTGACACTTGCAACGAAGCAACCCAGGTTAAACTCCCTAGTAATGCGGTAGGTTTCATGCGTTCTGCTTGGCATTAAAAGGATCATGACTAAGAGACCTAGGATCTTGATCTTGTTCTGTCATTCATTAGCTGTGGTCCCTAAGTAAGTCACATCCCCCTCTCTGGGGTCCAGTTACCCCATTGGTAAAAATAAGAACCTTGAAACAGAGAACTTCTAAGGTCTTTTCCTGTATGAACACCTGTGACTACATATTGACCAAATTACAATAATTTTTAAATGCTTAGATCTTGACTAGGGATTTTTATCAGATCTTACACATTTCTATACAAAGCCCAAGTCCAAACTCCAGCATAGAAGTGGTAGATAGGTAAATGGAAAACTCCGACCTATATCCATCTCATATTTTCCACTTGCTTCAGCTTTCCAGCTCTGTGACCATTGACAAAGTGCTTTACTTTTTGGGGGGGATCAGAGTCATCATCCATAAAGTAGAGATATTGACAGTGCCTATCTCATAGAGTTATTATAAGGATTAAATGAGTTGTTACATGTAAAGTGCTTATAACAGTGCCTGGCACACAGAAAGTCCTATTTAAGTGTTTGCCATCGTCCTCATCATCACCACTGATTCTTTATGCCTCATATATCCTTATTGTCTTCTGAACTCTTCTCCTGTTGCCAGTGTCATTGAGTCACCCACACGTGACTTCCTTGGGACTCCTTGTGACAGTATGGTCAGTGTTTCACTTGCGATGGTTAATCCTCTTTGGCCATATTAAAAAATCAAACCTAATGTTTTTCACCAGCACTTTTAGAAGTGAGTTTTTCCTTGTCTAACAATTCCCATCTGTGTTTTTCTTCTTAAATTATTTCAAAGTACAGTGTCATACAGTTGCTTTACTTTTAAGTTTCTCATGTCTTCTGTGCTCTTACCAACTACTTTCTTTGGCTTGGACAAGGCCCTTCATAGCTTCCTCTAACTTCTGAGAGAGAACACTAGTGATTCCAGTGAACACTTGTTAAGATGCCTGTGTTTTTGCCGAGGGAAGCTACCATCAGATACCTGCAGAGGTCAGAATCTCTATAGCAGCCTTCACTGGCTTGGCTCATGTGCATTTATTGAGCATCTTCTGTATGAGAGACTCTATTCTAGGTGCTGATTATTAGCTTCATATCCTCCCTGTATCATCCACGGTCCCTCCCAGGTCCAGACATCTGTTGAGTACATCCCCATTGAGACCCTTCTGTTAGAGGTACAGTAATCACTTTTTATAGATGTTGATAATAAACTTTTTATATGCTCAGTAACTACTTTTATTGGCAAGTCTAGAAGCTAGAAATAAAAAGCTGTGTACGCCATGCTTGTTGCCACTGAGTAACTCTTCATCTCATGGGGTAGGAGCAGAATTGTGAACGTGGCAGGTGTTCTGAGGTACGATGTGCTTCTGGAGAAACAATTTTAGTGGCTGAAAAGAAGCATCCTGCTTATCTAAGATCACCTTCCGTAATTGATAAGGTGGGTACAAGGTCACTCACTTCCTCCGATCTTTGCGAGGCAACCCTCCAGACTTTTCTCTAGTTACACATACTGTCTAAGGGACCTCATCCAGTCC
The DNA here is from genome assembly GCF_002007445.2 of Ailuropoda melanoleuca. Classification (NCBI taxonomy): domain Eukaryota; kingdom Metazoa; phylum Chordata; class Mammalia; order Carnivora; family Ursidae; genus Ailuropoda; species Ailuropoda melanoleuca. Next base: position 32,241,789 of record NC_048219.1, on the reverse strand, counting down.
CATGGCTGTGGGTACCAACCTCTGAAGGTGAGGCCTAGACCAGCCCCAGCTCAGGACCAATTCTCTGTAGTCATTCTCTGTGCTTCCCTTTCTTTCCTACTACATGTGCGTCCAACAGTAACTCCTGCCAATTCCCGTTTCACAATGTATCCTGGTTCTTCCCACTTCACTTACTCCATTCTCATCCATACCTCATGGGACTATTGCCTTAGCCCCCTGGGTTTCAATTCATCCCGCCCATCCACAGTCTGTTTTCAACACAGCACTCAGAGTGATCACTTCAAGACAAGTCTGATCACATCACTCCCTTTCTCAAATTCCTGCATGGTCTCCATATTACGCTTGGGATAGAGCCCAATGTGCTATAAAAGCCCTACAGAGCCATGTGATCTGGCCTCCACCTACAGCTTTTTCCTTGTTCACTCCAAGCTTCTGATTTCTCTAATCTTCCTCAAACATGCCGTTTAGGTGCGAAGATATTTTCTCTTTCTCCTCACTTTCCCTCCAGGTATTTGCATGGTTCTCCCCTTACTCCATCTCTGCACACATGTCACTTTCTCATGACCTTCCTTAACTGGTACCCCCATGAGGCTCCATAACCTCACCTGCTTTAATTCTCTTTATAACATTTATCTTTGTCAAACATTGTAGTAGTTTATTCAGTTGTTTATTTGTTTATTATATGACGGTCAATTACAATGTAAGCTCCATGAGGACAGGGACGATGTCAGCCTTGTTCGTTCCTATGTCTGCAGGAGGATAGGGCATATGGTGGGCACTCAGTAAGTAGTGAATGAATAAATGAACGGATGAGGATTAAATAACAGCATATTTATAAAATGCCAAGCTTCGAGTTCTGAATTTCAGCATTCAGCTTACAGCAGTGGTTGCTATTTGATATAACCTCACTTCACCCCTCCCCATACCCTCGCAGCCCACCTACAGCCCTGCCAAGGTGCTGTGCCTCTACAGATCCTCTTGCAAACTTATTTCTGTTTTGATGAGAAAGTAATCAAAATCCAGCCTCCTGATAATCCTCTTCTCAGGCTCATTCACCCTGAAATCCGCTGCCAGGATATCTATTCCTCTGAGTTTAAGAAAAAAGAAAAAGATAAAGTACAGAAAAATGTAGTGACCACTATATTTTATAATGATTTGCTAAGTTGTTGGCCTTTCTTTCATTTTTCATGTCTTTGGAGATGTATCCAAGGCCAGAGAGTAACTATCACATATGAAGAATTCACATAAAAGTTCATGTTCTGGTGGTGGTGTTTGAATTCTTGGTCTCTGGCATTGTGGCCGTCCTCATCAAACCTTCTCTAGATATCCCAACACATCATCTTCTCTCATCTGTTAGTCTTGTTCATTGCATTCACATGCCTGCAAGGGTAGTCTGCATGTTAGAGACTGAGAAGCAACCAAGCCACCAGCTTGCAAACATTTGACTGTTCCCAAGTGTGGTGGAAAGAGAAGGGCATTGGCAGCAGAGACTTGGGTTTAAATCCAAGTAATTATGTTTATGGTCTTGGACAAATCATTTAATGTCTGGGACCCTCCGTTCCATCATCTGCAAAATATCCTCCTCAGGGTTGTAATAAAGATTAGAATAAACAAATCATGAAAAAGTGCATTGCTCAGAGGGACTAGATAAATGCACATCTCTCCTCCTTCCCACAGAGGGCTCTTCCTTTGACAGTACTGCATTCACACTCCTTCCTTTGGCAGAGAAAGGGCCATAGGCCCAGGCATGGGACCTTGGGGACACTCCAGAGTAGTACACTGTGTAATGACTTTTACTCAACTTGTGGAAGCAGCAGACTCTTAGCATTCCAGGATCAGTTGAAATTTTTTTAAGTTAAAAACTTCTTCAGAAGCAGCCTGCAGAGACCCTGTCCAGCATTTTGCACATAGTAGGTGTTTATTATTAGCATGCGTAATGAATGAATGAACGAATAAATGGTACAGTTAAAAACAGAGCTCTTCTAGTTAAAACAGGCATTGAGGTCTCAGAGGCCTGCATTCTGGGCCCTCTCTCATCCCAGCAGATAACCTTTGAAGCATGACCCCCCAGAATCTTCTAGTCTTTATAACACAGATTAGAAACCAGTAATCCGGTCTAATGCCATCCCCACTACAGACATTCCTGCTATAGCATTTTTGGTGAGGTGATTATCCTGTTGCTCCTTGGAAAAAAAGAGTGTGGGGTGGGGCAGCTCATTCTAGTTCAAGACAATTAAGAATTTTAAGAAGCTTTTCATATTAAGACAAAATCTACACCCTGAGACTTCTACCTACTGCTTGTGGTTCATTTCATTCACTCATTCATCTTTTCATTAATTTTAAATACGTATTAAGCATCAGTTCTGTGTCTTGCCTGAAGCTTCACTCTTGGGACACACAGATGGCCTTTCTCTTTTTTTTATTTATTTTTTATTTTTATTGCAGTGTAATTAATATACAGTATTATATTAGTTTCAGGTGTACAATAGAGTGATTAAACACTTCTATACATTACTCAGGGCTCATCAGGATAAGTGTACTCTTGATCCCCTTCACCTGTTTCACCCATCCTCCCCTTTCCTTTCTGATAACCATCTGTCCTCTGTAGTTAAGAGTCTGTTTTTTGGTTTGTCTCTCTTTTTTCCCTTGGTTCATTTGTGTTGAATTCTAATATTCCACATACGAGTGAGATCATATGGTATTTGCTATTCTTTAACTGGCTTATTTCACTTAACATTATACTCTCCCAATCCACCCATGTTGTCTTTTCTCTTTTTAAGGTCTTTCTTCTTATGTGTCACGTTCAGTGAAGATCAATGTGGATTTTTACTGAAGGTTTTCTTGAGCAAAGCGACATTCCCATTACGCAATATACAGCAAGAACTTCTTAAAATCTACTTTCCAAATATCTACCCTCATGAACCTATTCAATAAATCAGCTCAAGTAATCACCCCCTACTACCAGCCACCTGGCTCTTTACCTCCATTCTTCCTTCATTTGTTCTCCTTGAAAATGGCTTTCCTCCAGGTAGCCCGAAACTCTTTCATATGTGTGGGATCTAATGACCCTTTTGAAAGCTTTTGCTACATCCATTATCCCAATGAGCCAAACAGAAGTTCCTTCTGGTGTCCTGCCCTTCTTAGAATGTGTGGGAAGGAAGAGAGATTGTAATTAATTATACTCTTGTTTGTTTGTTTACCCCATTTGACAAAGAGAATAAGCTCTGGTCCCAGCCCTCAAGTAGCTAACTGTCACACTAGGTATAGTGCAATAAATATAAAGATCCACTCGTAAAATATTTATTGAGCACATATTATGTGTCATTCACTTTTCCAGGTGCAAGGGATACTACTATGAACAAAATAGATGTTCCCCACCCTCATGAAGCTTACATTCTGGATGAGGGAGATAGACTAATAAAAAAATAGATAGTAAAAAAATGTGTATGTGTGTTAGATGATAATAAATGTTATAAGCACAGAAGAGAAAAATAAAGCAGAAATAGATGCTAGAGCAGAAGAGGTTGGGGTTACTTCATTGCCCATAAAGCCTTTTGATGATTAGAATCTATTATTAAGGGATGGCTTAGAGTCCTAGGCTTATTTGTATATGTGTGTGATATTATTCCTGATGGCCTCAAGCAAGATGGCAGTGGTAAGATGATGAGTGTTGCAGGGAGGGAGAAGTGGGGTCCATGGCTGAGCCATCTCTTTTTTCCTGTCAATGGTGAAAGGATGGTTCTCTTTGGATCCCACAGAGCTCCTGCAATCCCTCCTGAATTTTACCAATGGAGGGAAGAAGGAGACATAAGGGAATTATGAAAATACAAATGGAAGTGTTTGGAACATGGAAGTGGGAGGAAACATTTAGTAAGGACTCCTCAAAGGAGGAGACAGCGTAGGGATTAGCCATTTGTGGGATGTCAGGGCAAAGTACATTCTAATGGCCAGGAGGAGCAATACCTGCAAAGACCTGTAGGTGTGTAGGCATCTGGCAGGTTTAAAAAAAAACTGCAGGCGGGTTCACGTTGGCTGGACTGAAGGATGCAAAGTCGAGTTCAAGAGGTACAGCAGGAGAGGATGGCTGCCATTGAAGGAATTTGCATTTCATGCTAAGATTATAGTTTTCACACCTCCACCACTGGGGACACATCCAAATAGAAGAATGAAATGACCAGACCTTGTGTTGCAAAAAGACTCTTCTGATATCTATGTTTTGGGGTAAAAAGACCCATTGGGAGGAAGGAAATGGCTCATCCAGGATCGAGGGCAGAGAGTAGTAGGAAAGGAGAGGTAGACCCGCCCAGCCATCTAACGATTGACTCTTCTACTCAATAGCCCAGCAGCTATTCCCAGACTTGCCTGGAGTCTTCTCTCCACCAGACAAGACCTCCCGGTTGCTAGGGTCAGCCCGCTTCAGAGGTGTGCACTGTTATTCGGGGCTTTCACTGCCGTCTGTAGATCCTGGCAGCTGTCCTTTCTCTTCATTGTCCTGTTGTCCTCTCACGCAAAAATCAATGTCAAAGTGAACAGGTGTTGCTAATGGTACTCGAGAATAGGAGAATCAGGAAACAACAACTTCAAGGCTGAAATAATAACATTTTAATTGGAAATCTACTGCGAAGAGACAAACCTATGTAGGTATATGCAAATCCTATGCAAATACACATGTGGTCTTTCTAACTATTGTCAGAACCTCGATTTGACCCATGGGAATTCTTAATGGTACGTACTAGCTTTACACTGAGGCTAAGGGCTGTTGATGAACAATTCTAGGTTTTACCTATGTTTAAACCATAATTAAGAAATATATTGATGGCAATCTGAACTTAATTAGCTTAATTGAATGTTGGAATTGATTGGGTCTTGAGAGAGCCTGTCTCTGAAGCTAAGCCTTGGGGAGTTTGCAGGGGGTTGAAGGAAAACCGAACTTAAAAGCACCTAGCAGAAATGAAAAGGAGTGGGCGGGGAGCCACTGGGAGCATTATTAAGGGGAAAAGATTTTTATCAGAGAGTTGAAAGAGGAATGCTTAAATTTCAAGTCACGCATAGCCATTCTAGGTCAGACCACTCAGTCAAATGGGAAAAAAATGATGTTGGGAAGCAAGATTGTGTGAGATACAGAAGGGGAGGCCGGCATCCTTGTGTAGAAGTATGGGAGTGTATCACATTCAATACACAGTTGTGCCAGACTGACGGGGACCAGCCCAGTACTCCCATGCCAGGCCCTGCCTGGGGCTCCACGGAAAACCGTCAGGGCACATTTTAGAGCCTGGGGAGAGGCATGGGAGCCTCATGGTTAAAAACAAAGAATTTCAGTGATGGTACATGTCCTCTGTCTTTATACTAGGAACTAATCAAGTTATTGGGTTATATTATAATAAATGGTTTAATTTTTTAAGTTTACAAACAACCTCATTATTTGGTTTTAGGTGATCCTGAGATTAAATCCCAATTCTGCCCCTTTATACAGTATGACCTTCACATGCCTGAGCCTCAGTTTCTTCATCAGATTTGATAGTATGTATCCAGTACAATGTCAGGGTAGAGTCGCTACACCATCATGGTACTGAGCTGTCCCTACCTCATCATATCCCCACGAGGGCCTATGGTCTGTAAGTGGTTGAACTGAGGTGCCAACCATGGTCCCTGGTTCCAAGCCTGTGTTCTTCCCATTATATCTTTCTGCCTTAATCCCCTCTACCCTGGTCCCCTCCTACTCTTCAGAGAAGCTTCTTGAGTTACTGGTCCAGAAGTGCTGTCTCCCCACCCCCATTCTCTCCTAGGTGACATCTGCCCCGCCTGTGTGTTCTTGCCTCATCAACAGGGACCTTCTAGCTAAATCTTTGCTTTCTGTATCCCACCTTCATGCTCGTTTCTTCCATAAAATCTCCATCTTCCACATGCACAGTGATGAAATAAAAAATGAACTAGGATGCAAGACATGAATCATGTCTCTGTTTTGTTTTTGTAATTATGTACATATGTAAGCAGACACATCTCTGTACTCAGAAAAAATAAATTACTGGAAGGGAAAAAGCCAAAATGTTACCAGATGTTAATTCTGAACGTTGCTGTGATTTTTTAAAAAACTATCCACAAAGGATATATTATTTTAATTGGGAAAAATAAATATGATTTTTAAAAACTGAGGGCGCTCACTCGGGAAGTCAGTTATCACGAGTGTTTCCCGCTCCTCACAGCCTGTGCTTTGTCCCTAGTGATGGCGTTCCTGGGGACAAGGCCTCCAGGACTGATATTTGAGAGAAACAACTCTCCCTCACCAGCTCAAGCATCCTGTCCCCATTTTAGCTGCATGAGAAGCAAGCCCATTTTTCAAGGGAATAGCAGATCAAATTTACAATATTGCAGAAACAGAAGCCCCGTTTGTAGAAGATTCATAGATAGCCTTAAGATAACATTTAACTTTCCAGAAGCATCTTCAGACATGACCTCCAATCTCGACATGGCATCTTCCTTTAGCTGTAAGGATTACATCTTGGAGTGGACCCTCTTGGGATTTCTAGGCCATGTTAAGTATCTAATCTCATGGACACTACCTCTGCAAAACCAAGGTCATAGCTACCTCCCCCACCTACACACAAACACACTTCCACTGCTGCTACCCTGCGCACGATTACCATGTGTAGCTTCAGATCCGGTGCATGGTGTGGGACTCACCTTGATTTGGTGCAATTTCAGAACCACTTAGAAATTTTCTTAAACCTTGCATTGTTTTGGGGCGCCTGGGTGGCTCAGTCGTTAAGCGTCTACCTTTGGCTCAGGGCGTGATCCCGGAGGTCTGGGATCGAGCCCCACATCAGACTCCTCTGCTGGGAGCCTGCTTCTTCCTCTCCCATTCCTCCTGCCTGTGTTCCCTCTCTCGCTGGCTGTCTCTCTCTCTGTCAAATAAATAAAAAATCTTTAAAACAAACAAAAAAAAACCCTTGCATTCTTTGTAACTAGTCTGGCCTGACACTCCTGCTCACTTCCGCATTGTGGCTAGTGTTTGAGTGATTGTTTTGGTAACTAATGTGATAGAACAGTCCCTTCTGTCTGGCCTGGATGGCCTGACATCTCCAGTCCTACTCTCAGCTTCATAAGGTTGCAGCTTAGTAGGAACAAGCGATCTATCATAATGACCATGTGGTTTTGCCCATGAATTATTGGTAAGAAACATTGTACTCATCATCCTTTTAATCCAGGATAAATCATGCTTGGTCAGGATTATTCTTTTAATAAGTGGGTAAAATAGGTTGGCAAATGTTTGATATAGAATTTTGGTATCACATTGCTATGAGTGATCTATGTGGTATTGTGTGTGATTGCATTCATACACGTGTTCTAGCTTGGTCAGGTTTTGGTGTCATGATGTTTTCATGTACTACATTGTGTTCAGAGTAATTTAGACTGTAATTTCTATCCATTCACATTTTATTGAGATTTACTTGGTAGCCTGTCCTATGATTACTTTAGGTGGTCAGTGTCCTAGTTTGTTTTAAAAGGACATGAATTCAAGACAGTAGTTGAAAGGGCAGTTTCTGGGGATACCTGCCTCAGTTTAGAACCAGGCTTGATCTCTTATGCCAGTGCAGTTGTATTATATTTTGGGTAGGACTGTGCTTCTTAGACTTCAGTTTTCTCATCTATAATGCAGAGATAGTAATTTTCTAACTCATAGGGTTGTTATGGGGATTAATGAGATAATAGTATGTGTAAACATTTAGAACAGTGCCTGCAACATTGTAAGTACTCAATTAAGTTAGCTTTTAGCAATGTTTAGAGATGTAAATGTAACTTATTAATGATAGTATTCTATTTTTGTCTTTCTCGTTGTTAAAGTCAACATCAAGTTTACATCTGTCCCATCTCCTTATATTTCTAGCTTTTGCTTCATATATTTTGCCATTAAGTAATAGCACGTCTCAGATAGCTTTATTGTAAATGAGCCTTTTATCAATATAAAATAACCTTCTTTATCTCATATAATACTTTTTACCCTGAATTCTACTTTGAAATGTTGCCAATTGCTTTCTTTTTGTTTGCTTTCTATGCTTGATAAATATTTGCCCGGCATTTCCCCCCTTTTCTTTCTTTTGTTTTGCTGTTCATCTCTTGTAAGTAGCATAGGGTTGAATTTTGCTTTTAACCCCATCCGAACGACTTTATCCTTTATTAGAGGAACTAAAACCATTTATATTTACTGTCATAACTGATACGTTTGGTCTTCTTCCTGCCTTTTTTGTTTTATGCTTTCTCTTTATACTTTCTTGGGGCTTCCTTTGTTTGTTTCCTGTCTATATGGCTTTCTTTTCTTCAAACTTTTTTTTTTTTTAACCTTCTAGTGATTTAAAAGCTGCATATCTGTTTTTAGCCAGTCCTGGGTGAATGTAAAAAAAATGATCCCTGAGCTACAGTAGTGACAGGAGTGTAATGGTGGGTGAGCAGCCAGGCCACTGAGCATGGAAGTCAATAAAATCAGTCTTATCCCTCGGAGGACTAGTAGTGGCTGTTCCCTGAGCCACCTTATCACAACGAGATAGAGCCCCAGCTCCTTAGCTCCGGGTCACATTCCCATGCTTCACACTTGGGTCCCAGCCTATCTAATTAGCTCAATCTACGACCAGCCTTCGCCAAGAGCCATGTGCTTCAGGCACATCAAACTACGACCCATGCCCAAACCAGACAGATTCTTAAACATCTCCACACCTTGGCTCAGGCTGTTTCTTTCCTTTTTGCTTGACAAAACCCTTCAAGGCCTGATGCAGTGTGTGTGTGTGTGTGTGTGCGCACGCACGCACGCGTGCGCAAGTCTTGCCTCCTCATTCTACTGCCCTGTTCTTCCACAGATACAATTATTCAGCAGAACGCACTAGTCAATCCTACCTGACTTTGAGTTACAGCTCTGTTTCTGGTGGCTCCATGTGCCCTGGATAAGCCTGTTTCCTCGTTTGTATGTTATGTGTCCCTTGGAGTAAGGACTAAATGAGATGAGACATCTGCAGAAAGAGCTTAGCAGAATACGTGGCACAGACTAGGCATTCAGTATATTTCAAGAGAACAAAGAAAGGATGAAATACTAAAGGGAAGAGAGGAGGGATTGATTTTTAAATATGCATGATGCACTTTTAAAAAAAATCAAGACGTGTGATATCTTGGCTTGCTTCAGAAAGGCTGAAGCTTATACATCTGACCACCACTGCTGGCTCATTTTAAATGAGCTGCCCCTCCCCTTCCATCTCTGGGGCAGAGTGGCAGTCATGTGGTCCACAAAGCATTTCATGTGCAGACATCATCTTCATTTATATTGCCTGCCTTGCAAAGGCCCACAGGCCTAGGGCAAATTTATTAAAGTGGAGTCTATTTATTCAATTTATTAAACAGGAATATTTGAAGGGTTTTCATTTAGAAGAGCGAGTTGATTTATTCTGTTTGGCTGTAGAAGGCAGGCCAAAGTCCAATGGGTAAAAGTTATAAGAGGGCAGATTTTCGTTCAACCTAAGAGAAAAGATTTGTTGAAAGAGGATTCGTTTGTCCATTCATTCAGCATATATTCATCCATCTAGTCATTAATCAGCAGCCAGAGCTGAGAAGCTCCCTTTTTTACAGCTTTTGCTCTATCTAGGCTCTCTTATCTACTCTTAAATGTATAAGGAAGCATATTATCCCATTATATAGATACCAAAAACTGAGGCCCAAAGAAGTTGTCACTTGCCCAAGCTGAACACAGCCAGCATGTGATTGAGTCTGGCTTCAGCTCAGACCTCTGTTCTCTGCAGAACTTTTTCTCTTTCCACATGGCTGTGCCATCTGCCAAAACAGACAGAAGATCAGATGTCCGTGACCAGAACCAGAAATTGAAGGCAAGACTGAAAAATCCATCAGGCCCCACACCCCCACCCCCCATCATTCTTTCTCCTTTCCCTTCCTCCTGTCTCTGTATCTATCTCTGCCAACCCCCAAACCAGCCTTAATATGCTGCACAAAATTAGACACTTTACAGTTCAAGCCATCAGATTATGAATGTTGTCAGACCACTTCTCAAAATTATCACTCATCACAGGGACACTTTCTCCATCACAAGGCCTCCCACATAAGTGGTTTCCTCATTCAGATTTAACCTGGAGGAGCCCTAGCAGTCGTCATGAATAAGACTGGAGATAAAGGAGTAGCTTTTCCCTAATGATATCTGAGAGAGGGTGCATGTGCCAGGACCCTGTAGGAAGCAGAATTAACCTCAGATTGTTCAGGTGAAGATGCTTTATTGAAGGGACCACTTGCAGAGCTGCGGACAGGATTCCAGTCCACAGGGATTGATTGAGTAGTGGTGGTGAAGCATTTAAGGATATCAGCAATGGGAAACCACTTCGCCTTCCAGGGCTGAAGAAGCAAAGGGAAAGAATAGTGTTATTTGACAAAGTTAGAGTCCCAGCTGTGGAAGAGCAACTGTCCGGGACCCACATGCCCAGATGGGCACAGCTACTGCAGAGAGGGAGAGGGGAAGAACTACCCCAGCCTCTCTTTCTCCCTGCTCCTTGAACTCCTGGCAGAGCTTCCCATTGGGAGAGCCCAGCCGAAGGGCAAAGAAGCTCCCAAGAAGCTGTCCACAGGCATCAATTTCCTGGGATACAAAGCAGGACAGAAAAGGGTAAAGAGTGGTGGGAGCAGAGATCAAACAAAAATAATTAGTTCACAAGGGGAGATTATGTGATCCAGTGGGCTTAATCGAGGAGGAAAGCCCACATTGAATCACTAGCGCAGAGCCTCTTTCTGCTTCTCTGGACCCAACTTTCAGGAAAAAAAAAAAGTGGTTAGAGAATTCTGTAATAATTTATTCTGGAGGCAGATGCCATTCACACTGCAGCCCCTGCCAAATGCCGGCTGGTTTCAGTGTGTCTGAACCTCAGGAAGAATTTGTCCTGGATGTTAAGATTCATGCATTGATTCACCACAGGTCTACTGTGTGCCGTACTTTATTCTAAAAACTGGGACTACAAGGGGTGCCTGGGTGGTTGGTTAGGCATCCACCTCTTGATTTTGGCTTAGGTCATGATCTCAGGGTTGTGAGATCCATCCCCATATTGGACTCTGCACAGAGCATGGAGCCTGCTTAAGATTCTCTCTCTCCTCCTTCTGCCCCTTGTCACGCCCTCTCTTTTTCTCTCTTATTCTCTCTCTCAATAAATGAATAAATGAATGAATAAACCAACAAATACTGGGATCACAAAGATGGAAAGGGTATAACTCTTGTCCTTCAGTGTGTCCTAGGACACTGAAGAAAATAGATACAGGAATCAATTATTTCAACATGTTCGATGTAAAATAAAATTACGAACGCTGGTCTGTGGGTTGCAGATAGAATGGGTAATGCTCCCCGAAAGAGCTCAGAAAGGTGATGCATGGGTCTTAAAGGATGAATTGGAGTTTTATAGTGGCAGGAGAAGGCAGGACCATTCCTGGAAGATGACATGGCAAATACTACATTATATAAGACTGAGAAGACATGGTGTATACTGGGAATAGCTAAAAAGTAATTGTGGCTGGAGCAGCAGGTATGGGTTGTATGAGTTAGGGGCCAGAGAGCTTTCCAGGAGGGTCCATCTGGGTCAAGTTCATGCTTTTTCCAATATACCAAGTCAGGAGAACATGTTTCCAAAAAGGTCAAGCATTGCCATTCCTGCCTGTTCCCTCCCACAGACTTTTCAGAGAACATAAAAGAGAAAGCCGTCCTAGGACCCAGGATGTTAAACCGTGGGGAGAAGAGCTTGAAGATGCATCGGGGAAGTTCTTTAGGCAGCCAGAGCACAGAGTGATGTAAATTCCCTTTAGCCAATCTTTCTTCAAAGCTTTCTATGTGCAAAGTTTTTCTGGAAAATACCAATATAGTGTATTGTGCTTTACAAAGATTAAATTAACATAAGCAGGCTATGACACTTCTCTTAAGTAGTTTCTAAATTGGTGAATCTTGGAAGGCTCCCTGGGAGTGACAAATTTTGAACAAATGCCTAAATAGAGAAGGAAGGAAACCAGCAATTTTTGAGGTTTTGCTACACTACAGATAAAACACTAGGTGCTTTTTATATGTTGTCTCATGTAAGTCTCCTGGCAATCCTGTGCAATGGGAATGATTAGCCCCATTTTGCAGATAGGAAACTGAGGCTGAGTGAAGTATCCAAGATCACCCCTATAGATAATAACAAAGGCTGAATTCAGACCTGACTGGACATGAGTCCAAAGTCTGCATTCTTGCCATGGTGCCGTTTGCCTCTGAAGGACAATGCAGGCTGCTCACAGTCGGGGGTAGAAGGATGAGGACAGAAAGGGGAGGCTTTTCCTCTGTAAAGTGATGTCATCCACTTTGCAAGGTAGTCAGGAGAACTGAATGAAATAAGATATCCTCTTGTTTCACACCTCTATGCTTTCCCATATACTAATCCCAATGCCTGGAATATCCTTCTTCCTCCCACCCCCACAGTTCTTGTTGCCTGTGTTTTCCCTCTAAACTTAGCTTCGATAATCCTCCCACCAGGAAGCCTTGCACTAGTCACATGGTAGTGGATGTACGTTGCCTGTTCCACTCAACACGGAGCTTCCTTCTTGCTGGTCCACGTGGCTTCAGCCCTGTCCACAAAATGTGTCCTGCTCCGTGAATCAATGGCTGTCTGAGAGAGCCTGCGGCGTAACAGGTGCTCCATAAATGACCGTTTCCCTTTTCTTTCTCCTTTTTCTGGAGGCAGCAGACGTTTTGAATGGACTCAGAGGCAGACAGGAAAACAATCAGTTTATTTGAAATTATCATCTTCCAGGAAGCCTTGTAATGAAGACGGCAGCCCTCCACAAAGGAGGTGAGCACTGTGATGCTGGGCCTGTTCTCGGCAGAAGCCGCCCAAGAGCTCCAGGCCCTCTTAACTTGACATGGAGAGGCTGGGGCGGCACGGCTCCCTGTGGGTGCGGTGCCTTTTACCTGGTGCGCTGTGGGGGCTCTTCCACTTACGGGGCGGGGGGCAGGGCTAGCTGCTGGAGTGACAAGAGCACAGTGGCACACAAAGTAACAGTAAAACAGAATGATAATGCGTTTCCTAATGGCCTCCTTCACAGCTGTGTATACTGATTTAATCTTTGCAAAGCACTCTATTGTTTATGAGGCCTCTGGGTACAATTTTATGCCTGACTGAAGAGGTTGCTAATAGCTGCCATATTTGTGTTTAAGGACCTGCAAAGGATTAAACGAAGTATTTTAGAGCAATGAGCCATAATAAACTAATAATATATTACAAATAATAAATGTTTTTAGCCAATAATTGACTACAAATCTAGTGAACTTTAAATGACAAAAATACTAATTATAAATCCAGTTGTTCTATGTATCCTTCAATCGGGATGGAAAAATGAGAACAGGATAGGGGATCCAGGGCACCTCAGGTTATTGGGGCAGGTGGCACGGATACCGAACTGGCTTCCTGGCTGAGAACTGTCAAAGCCACTTAGTGAAATGCTGGGTTTCATTTCCATCTTGGAGGGATGGAGCAAGAGCCTGAGGCCTAAGCCACCTACTGAACTTGGTGGGTTTTTGTTTTGGTTTTGTTTGACCTTGTTCACTTCTCAGTCCTAAGTTTTCCAGTGCTTGGTTTGCATTTAGGATAATTGCTAGAGCAGTCCCCCAGAGGATTTTGGAAACGGGGGCTGGGTCTTAAGAAAAGGCATTCATGTTTCCTTAAGCCTCAGGAGTAAGCCAATTTGTGTGTCTCTCTCTCTTCTTTTTTATGGATGAGAAATCCGAGGCAGAGAGATGAAGTATTTTGCCTGATATATCGTAGTTGGTAAGTGGTACAGCCGCAGAGCCAACTGCAGAACTCCAGAGTTCATGGTTTTTACCAGAGCTTATTGCATCTTTTCTTTTTTTTTCTGAGCCCTTGTGGGGCATGGGAGTCTTTCCTTTCAGTACTTGGGAAGAATATATTTCTGTACTTCCCACATCTCTCAATCATACCAGTTATTTTTTTTCTTTGTTCACTCCACAATAAAGCATGGGCATCTTTTCTGATTACAAAAACAAAATACTCAAGATGAAAATTAAAATCACTCATAATTCTATCACCCAAATAAACCACAGTCAGCTTTCTCTTTGCATTTTCTTCAAGGATTCTTTCCCATGTTATAGTTTCAAAATATTGAGATCCTATTTTATGAGTCTTTGGTATTTTAAATTTTAAAAAAACAACAACTTTTTTTCATGTCATTGATGTTCCCTGAAAAATATTGTTTTAGAATTGTGTAATATTTCGTGGTATATAGTCTCTATTGAATACTTAGGCTGTTTCTAATTTTTTTGCCTTATAATTTAAAATTTGATAAATATTGAGTCTAGCATAGTGCATAGCATCTAATAGACATTCCATGTATTTAATGAATGAGTTAAATCAATCTTTGCATATCTTTGCATCATTTCTGATCATTTCTTTTGAATAGATGTTCAAAAGTAAAGTTCCCTAATATTGCCAGACTCTTGAGATATATTCCCAAATTGCTTCTTAAAGAGATTCCCATCTCCAGTATATGATAAACATTCATAAATTCTGGAAGCCATTTTTTAAAGGATAGCTTAGTTACTAATATGTTTGTTCTTATGTTCCTTACTGTCATAAACTGAATGAAACAGTTACCAAAACTCATTTCTGAGAAATTCACTATTTAGTAGAAAAAATATATATGTATGTGTATATATGTATATATACACATACCTCCAACATTTTTTTAAAGATTTACCGTATACCAAGTACTATCCTTAGCACATTACCTATATTCATACTTTTAATCTCTCATCATGAGGCAGATACCAAAACTCCAAGATGTTCTTTAAATTGCCTAGGGTCAGATAGAATTTTTATGATGGGGCCCACACTCTTCTTCACACCTACTGGTTACCAGTATGAATGAAACAATCAGATAAAGAGTTAATTATGATATAGGGTAGTGAGTGTTCTGATGGAAGAATGTGAACAAATCAGAAGAACACAGATCACTCTATATGAAGGGTTCAAGGAAAGATCCCCAAAGGATGTTAAAGGATAAAAGACAGTTTGCCAGAGCAACAACAACAAAAAAATGCAAAATAGGCAAAAAGGATAGCAAATACCCAACATACAATACAGAAAGCAACTTAGAACATTCAAGCTACAAGTAATAAAGGAAGGAAACACAAGTTAAGATTTTAGGCTCTGGAGTTAGAGTGCCTTGGTTCAAATCCAGCTCTTGCAATCACCAGTTGTTTGACATTTGATTGATTGTTTTAAAGTTTTATTTATTCAAATGATCTCTGCCACCCAATCTGGGGCACAACTCACAACCTCGAGATCAAGAGTTGCATGCTCTTCCGACTGAGCTAGTCAGGTGTCCTGATGTTTGATGTTTAATGTGACAAAATATGTAAAGGCGTAGCAGAGTGACAGAGTAAATACTCTGTAAGTATTCGCTGGTGATAATGGTGGTGGTGATGGATATGATCTAATTGGGAATGAGGGAAATACTTTAGAACAGGAATCCCTGGAATCCCCCCATCTGAGCAGCTACCCACTCTGCAAACATTTAAGGTCAGAGCTGATTTGAAGTAAGCAATAGCCAAGTTTCAGGTCAAAGAATGCAACCTGGAAGTTACCTTGGGCAGGTCAGACAGAATGATGTGAGACTGGAGCGCATTGCATAAGGATGGAGGGATGAACATATTGGGTATGTTCTATTTATGAAAAGGAGATCTGGGGACACTTTCATAATGATGAATCAATTAAAAACAGTTGGCCCTGTGTCCACACTAGCACCCAGTGAATGTTAAGAATAGGAAAGTGGTACAATCAGGTTTATGTTTTTTCAAAGATCTTCTGATTACTTCCTGGAAAATGGATGGGGATTGGAGGTGGGGGGGTTAAAAAAAAAAAAGTGGTGAGGGAGAGAGACCTCTTGTGGATCTCTCTGTCCAAGAGAGAAACACTACCAGTTTAGACTAGGATGGTGGCAGTGAATATGCATTTGAAAACTTTCAGGAGGAGCATTTTTATTCTGAAATGGATTTAATAGGAACAGTAAAAGAGAGGGAGGAGCCAGGGATCATTCCTAGGTTTCTGGCTTGAGGAGCTAGATGAATGGAGATGCATTTTCTGAGGTGAGGACAATGGAGAGAAATCACATTTGGGGGGCTGTGATGGAGTGTTCAGGTTGTTAAATGAATGATGAGACTTTATCCCATAGATCAGAGCATATATCTGGCTTTTCTCCCTTAGTAGGAAGATGGGAAGGGTGTAGGAGGAAGGTGTGGAAGGCTCTGAAATAGGGGGGGGGAAGACAAGATCTCTGTTAGCTATTATGTGCGGCAATAACCCTTGCTGTGTTTATTGCCCATTTAATAGAGTGTACATTACAACCCACAGTGATAATCAAGAGATGGGGGATGCCGAATGAGATGCAGAGATACCATAGGTGGGATATTTATTCCACTGCAAAAAGGTTCTCATTTATGAAAATGGATTCTGGATAAATCTCAGCCCCTGCCTTTCTCCACCCCTCCTTTCCTCATCCCCAAAAGAGTGAGCACAAATGCTTTTGATCCAAAATAATTGGGGGCAAAGAGCTATTTTGAGAAGGTGGATATTTTAGGAGAGAGAGGGGTAGGACGAGGAGCAACTTACCCAAGGGATTGTTGAGTTATTTTTTTTCCCTGAAAGAGAGTGACATGATAAATATTGATGCCATCTCTGCTGCCATCTTCCTTAAAAGAATACAGGCATGGTACCCTTCAGACCAATGACCAAAACCCTTCTTTACCCAAGACTAGCTATATTACATTTTGATGAGTTTCTTCATTTTTCTAGCATTAATTTGCTCATCTATGATATAGGGATCATAGTAACTTCAGAGATTTGTTGTAGAGATTAAATGAGAAAACATTTATTAGACCTCAACTACAATGGTTATAATGTAATAAACGTTAATTCCTTACTCCTCCCCACTCTGTTCTTTCCCTACATTACAGTCAGACTTCACCATGAAGCATGACTGGACTTGAGCTGGGTTTTGAGTGAGCCTCAGTGGAAGTGGGGATTTCTAATATCTGGGATCACTAATCATCCATTTTCCTCAGGGCCTTAACCCAAATTGATAGAGTACCTATGTCAGCAGCGGATCAGGGTGGCTACTAATGAAAGCCAGGGGCCTTTGATAGTCTAGGTAGGGCTTCCTGTGTGTCCTCAGAAGCTTGGCTGCTTTCAGGTGTCTTTTGGAAACAGCAACATCTGGTGGCTGCCTGAGCAGTAACCCGGCTGCAGGCTTCAGGGGGAGCAAATCACAGCATCTGTGTTTCTCCAGCAAAACAGCAGGGCTATTAAAATAGCTCTTAGGCACAATCTATCACTGCACTGTCTCCCTTGTTTGCACAAGCTGTAACTGGAAATGTGAGAGTCTGGAGAGATGGCCTTGTATTGGTAAGGCATTAGAAGAGGGACACTTGGGTTCATGTTGGCTTTGCTAACCACTTCCCAGGTGGCCTTGGACAAGTCACACGGAATCTGTATACCTCCCTTGCCTGATCTGAAAGCCCCCAGAGGCATTCTGTGGTTTATAATGGCAATTGCTACTTGGAGAATAAGTAGGATTAATAATAGAAGGTTTCTTTGTTATAAGACAGTGGAAAAATTGTTCAATCTCTCTATGACTCTGTTTCCTCATCTGAAGGCAGGGATGAAGATAGCTACCATAAAGGGTGGTTATAAAAATTGACTGAGATACTGATTATAAAGTCTTAGATATGGTTCCTGGCATATAATAAACACTCAGCAAATGTCAGGTGCCTTTCTGCCACTAGGTCACAACGTTGCCTGATGTCAGTGCCGAATCATAGGGCTGCTGCTTTTTAGTGTGAGCACAGAATCTAAGATCATGTTAACAATCTTTCTTATCAAGTGTGATAAGCCTATTCTTCCCACACTATACTCTTGTGCTATTGAACCCAGACCCCTCAAGTTTAACAAAGAAGAGACTATTGACTTGAGAAGTAGTGCCTTGGTCATCCTGTTGTGTGAATCCACTTCTGTCAACCATGTGGGAGGATAGGGGCTGGCCTCAGCCCTGGGAGACATGCAGGGCCACCTTTCTGTTTCTTCTGCTCTGCTGTATATCTTCCCTTTGTACTTCTGTATAAATAACCTAACGCCTGGTACATAGCTGGTGTTAATGAATGTTTGGGGAAGAATGAAGTATGTATCTAATTCCACAATAATAATTCATCGAGCATCCACTGTGCTCAGGAAGGCAGTCCACATGAACTTTCTCTGCATATTTTTTAGCTATGTATATTTCATTTCAAAAATGAGGTTGATTGATTCCTTTTCATGGGATGGTGGGAGTACGTACGGGGAGCAAAATTCATATTTCCTTAAAGCTCTGTTTTGTACTTCAAACCAGCATTCCTTACCTCACTGTGATATTGTAGACAAAACTATGTGAATTTACTGCAATCTGAAATCACTGCATCACTATTACAGTGCTTATTGTAATATTTGCAGTTGTTTAATGCTACTTTATATTTCCACATTCTATATTCTAATGCATTAGATGCAAAAGATTCCAATTCATCTCCTTCTGTTTGGGATTTTAAATAGGTTAATAGGATGCAAATACAAGGCACATTTTTGCATTCTGTTACAAATATTGTACACAGATATTGCTATGCTGTTCGGGCGAAATGAAATGAAATGTAATTTAATATGATATTTTCAAGCACATTAGATCGTTCCTGAGGGCTTTATGGCAGTGGTCCTAAACTGTGTTAAACCATAGCTAAAACAAGTCAGAACAAAATGAGTTTCTTTCCTCATTTTACTGGCCTCTCCTAGTTTGATGACTTTTTGTCGCCCATGCCAAATGATGTTTTAGGTTTCGTGTGGTTAGGCTGGGCTAGAAATGAGTTTGAAAATATTCAGCTCTGCTCATGAGAATATATTGCAGTTTCTACTTTTAGCCTGCTCTTCAATTCACCAGCCATTTTATTTATTTATTAATTCACCAAACTCACTCACTCATTCATTTATTTATTCAACTCTATGTCTTGCTGTATGCCCCTGGCATTAATCTTTTTGTTTCCCCACTCTTCTTTTCTGAGATTTAAGCTGTGTGGTCCTAAGTAATCTCCTTAGCTGGAGTCTAAGACAGTGCCTGGCTTTTAGAATGGGCTGCATATGTGAGAACAGGAAGAACGGATGTGGATTTTCTCTTCTAAACAGGGAAGGTTCCTTTATTATAAAGATTAAATGAAATAAATCCTGCAAAGTACTTGATGCAGTGAGCATGCAATAAGACATGCAGCACTCAAGATTCATTGGAAAAATACATAAATGGACCCATTTCCAAATCTATAAAATAGGAACTAAACACCTGCTACAGGTTTGTTTTCAGAATGAAATAATATGCCAGTAGTACCTAGAAGACTTTCCTGGCATATAATAAGTGTTTAATTTGATCTCTTTTCTAAAGAAGGAGAGTAAGATTAGTACCCATAATAAGCAATAGCAGCAAGCAAGCAAACTCACTGGGGGCAGATTTATAAATTCCTGACTTACAAATATCCTAGAAAAGACTGTGAGCACGATTTTTTTTTTTAGTCGCAGCCACTTCTGCTTAAGAGGTTCTTCCCAAGCTTATTCCCTTTCCGTTTCCCTTTCAACCAGCCACTACAGAGCTTCTCTCTTCCCTGCCTGACCTCCCATGACTATAGGGTCAGGTGTGTAATGTCAGGATTCATGGTAGGGAAGGGAGTCTTCACAGCTCTTCATCCCTCTCCTGAAGCCAGTTTTGGATGAACTCCAGCCCATCTGTAGCCCCTATCCCAGTCCCTCACCTTCAAAAATGCCCAGGCATCTGAGCCCAGGTCCCCTTGAAATACAGACACCTCTACTCCAGTCCTTTGAGTAACCGAAGACTCGGGAAGGTACAAATAGAAAGACTGTAGCTACTTTGACTCCTTCTATCTTCTCCTTCTTTGCCCCTCCACAAATTGAATCCTCTCCATTGACTGCACATCTGCATTTCAGCAGGCGAGCTGCAATTATTCAATGACAGCATGCCCTGATTTCCACTGTGGAAGATCCAGGGCTGACTGAGATGACCCAGGCGTGACCGTCCTCTGTCAACAGTACTAGAAAGAAGCATCTGACTTAAAATCACATAGCAATGGAGAGCACAGTTGTTTATGCTTCTCATCAGTCACCCAAAATGCTGGGCCAAGATCTGCCCCACAAGGGCCTATGGAATATTCCTGAAGATTCCTCTCTGCTGACACTTCAGTAGAGTTCGAATTAGGGCTCTTACAACTGACCTTATGACAGTTATTGCCCGTTATTTTCCTTTCATTTATTGGCCCAGGTTTTGAAGCTTGAAAATGAGAGGTACCCCCAAAAGTCCTGCCCTTCTGTTCCCCACTCACCATTCACCTAGCTAACTTGCCTGTCTTTTAGACATCAGCTCAAATGTCATTTCCTCAGGGAAGTGTTGTATATGCCTCCATCTATGTCAGACCAGCCTGCTACAGTCCAACGTGGCTTTTTGTGCTTTCCCTCTGTACCTCAGATCACAGTTTATTATATAAATGCATATACATGTATATAATATATACATGTATATGATTTATTATCATGTGCTTGTCATATTGTGTGATTAATGTGTGTTGTCCCCACTGGAATATAATTTATTCCCCAGCACAAAGCACAATCCCTGTCATAGAGTAAGTTCTTGATGAGTTTTTGTTGAATGAATGATTAGACACATGAAAGAAATATGATCAAAATAGTAAAATAAAAGAACGTGGTCAAAAGTCACCAACTTCAGGTATAAGATAAATAAGTTCTGATGATGTAATGTACAGCATGGTGACTGCTGTTAACAGTACTGTCTCATATGTTTGAAAGTTGCTAAGAGTATAGATCTTAAAAGTTCTCGTCATACAAGGAAAAAACTAGCTCTCTGAAGTGATGGATATTAACTAAACTTACTGTTGGTGACCATTTCATAATATATACATATATCAAATTATCGTGTTGTACATCTAAGACTAATACAATGTATTAGTTGTATTTCAGTGTATTTTAAAATAAATTTTAAAAATTTTAAAGTAAAAGAAGTGTTGACTATTTGGTTAATACGAGGATTTTTTTTCATAGCCCGTAAATGAGGTAATGTTTCATCCACATATTCAGTGACTCCTAGGACTCACCATATAGTCAGTCAAACTCACAACTAAAATTTATTACAGAGGCTCAGCAAGAATACACAGCTACATCAGGAAGTGAAAAATGTTAAGTAGAGTCTAGAGGGATCCATGTTCAAACTTCTTAATCTCTCTCCCTTCAGGGAGGGGTCACACAGAACGCTCCCCAGCCGTAGCAGTGAAAATGGTCACAAAGTGAACATTTGTGAGGTGCTCCTGGCCTCAGGAAGCTCATTTGAGACTAAGTGTCCAAGGTTTTTCTTGGGGGCTGGTTACATAAGCACGCCCTGGCTAGCAAGATTCCAGTCTCCAAAAATGAAAGCAGGTATTCAGATTAAACCACCTTGTTTGTTAGCAGTCTAGGGTACAGTAAACCGGTCTTCTCAGGTGTAGGGACCATTCTGAGAGCCAAGTTTCCCGTTATCAACCAAGACCAATCTTGCAAGGAGGTCCTTCTAAAGACAGCTGCCTCTGGCCTGTATGTTAATTTTTTTCTGCACAGAGGACTAGATCTTATTTTTTTTTCATGTGGGTAAAGAAACACACCTGTTCACGTACATGTATACCTGCTAGCCAACAACTGGGTGAGAGATGCTGTATGTAGTATCACACTTCTTAAGTGTTGGCTGTTGTTATTACCAGCACTGTAGTTATGCTCACAGGAAACCAGGAATGTAAGCATGTTCAGTATCTACCCATATAAGGGGTTATGTTATTACCAGACAAAGCAATTTGGGGTTGTGGTCGTCATAGTTCAAATAAATCTTACTTATGAACCTTCAGCTGGAATGGGAATCTCTAGGTGGAAGGAGATAGGCTAAGCAAAGGCTAAGCAAAGAGAGGGTAGACAGAGGGAGAGAGAAACAGAGAATGGTGTGCCCCCACCATACTGAGTTCCCCAGAACTAGCACCTGTCTCCTCGGACTGAATCCCTGACATTTGGCATATAGCGTCTCTTACGTGGCAAGAAGCTCTCAGGAAATGTTACAGAATAAATTAATCTTATCAGCTGAAAGTATCATTACTTGTGAGAGAACCAAACCTACTATGTATCAAGCACTTGAAGTATTATCTTTCTGCAGCATTTGGAAGTCTTACGAGGTAGACATGGTTCTACTCATCATTTGCAGATGAGAAAACTGAGAAACCCATGAGGTAAAAGTCAGAAAGCAATTAAGAGACAGAACCAGAATCCAAGCTCAGTTCTGTGAGGCTCCAGAGTCACAAGACACTTTCAACCACCTAACACTAAAATTGTTTTATGACTTTTATACTTCATTTTTCTTAAGTGGATTTCTCAAATTTTTAATAAAAGTGCTAGTCAAAAGTCAGAGGCTCATAATTCACTTTAAAAGTTTTCATAATGTACCTTGGCAAGAGAAGAACAGCCTCAGCATAGACATTGTAAGGGGACCTCTTGTCTGTCATTTAAGGCTGTCGCCCAAACAAGGTGATTACTTGAGGAGAGCGGGGTTGGGAAAAAAAAAATGAAACATTTATTAAATTATCCAAAAGATCGCTCTACTAGGCTTCCTTAGCATGTGCTTTCAAGGTGATAGATTA
This sequence comes from Ailuropoda melanoleuca, assembly GCF_002007445.2. NCBI lineage: Eukaryota > Metazoa > Chordata > Mammalia > Carnivora > Ursidae > Ailuropoda > Ailuropoda melanoleuca. The sequence continues at coordinate 32,218,979 of NC_048219.1, read as the reverse complement.
ACTGAAATAAAATTATTGAATTGAGAAGCCATTCATTACAAGGGAATTTCAGGAAACTAGGATGCTTTCCATAATATTACCGCCAGAGCTGCCTATTAAGTGAAAGTTATGTGTTCCTCCACGGTAGTGAAACCTCTGGTTTGTCATCCTTTCCTCCCGGCCTCCTTCTAATGGTGCAAAAACTTATAATTTACAACTTCTGACATAATCAGAAGGTTAATTAGTTTTCTTCAGATTTCATCTGCTTTATTTTAACCACTATTTTCATGGACTTCCCCCCCCCCCCAGATTGTCGCTTATGTCAAAAGTCAGTTTTTCTCTTTGTCTTTCTTTGCTGTCCGTTGAAATCTAAGACTCAATACTCTGGCCAAGTCAGTCTCTGCCTGCGTCCACTGCTGCATCCATTTTTTCTTGTATCACCTTTTTTCTTTGATTTGATTCTAATTTCTCAATCAATAGTCTTTTGTTGAGCATATAGGGAGTGCTATCACTGGAACAAGGGAAAGGACAAAACACAAGGAAGAAGGAAACAAGCCCATCTCCAATCTCTAAAATTGTTGGTCTGGGAGGAGATGAGGTAGAAAGGCAACAGAAGAATCACCAGAAAGGCTGTGTGGTGCTGTGAAAAAGCCTGGTGTTTGGTTTGGTTTGATTTGGTTTGGTTTTTTGAGAGAGAGCAAGCATGCGTGAGAGTGGGGGAGGGCAGAGAGAGAATCTCAAGACTTTGCACTCAGCACGGAGCCTAACATGGGGCTCAATCTCACGACCCTGAGATCATGACCTGAGCTGAAATCAAGAGTTGGATGCTTAACCAACTGAACCACCCAGGCACCCCCCGCCCCACCGCCCAAAAAGCCTAGGTTTTGTAACTGAACGTCCACTGATCTTCTGTTTATGGGCAGTGGGAATGTCCTCAAAGTATTAAACCACTCTGAGCCTTAGTTTCCTCCATCGTATGATGGAGAATAATCACATTCACATCACGGGAGTGTTGTAACAAATGATAAGGTAATGAAAGTGGGGGCCTGGCATAGGACCTGAAACAAAGGAAGCTCTAGGGACTTGTCCATGCCAATCCCTTCTGTATAACTTCCTTGCTCTCAACCTAGTGCCACCTTGTGATATCTGCAGGCAGACCAGAGGGAGTGCAGAGGGAAGCAAGCTTTGTATGTTCCAGGAAAGTCAGAAAAGGTAGGAGGTGTGGCTTTTGAACTGGACCTTGAAATATTAATGAGACAGTATAATGGTGATGATGATGATAATAATTGGAAGAGAAGGAGGAAAAACATAGCTTATTTAAGAATAGTAAATATTGCCTGGCACTATGCTAAGTACTTCACAATAGGAAATTATTTATTTTCCAACAAAATTTGATGAAATGGATGGCATTATTTCTGCACTTTAATGATTAAGAAATAGATTCAAAAAGTTTCATTGCCTGAGGTTATAGAATGGCTAAGTAGCGAAGCTGGATTTGAAGCACAGGTATATTGGACTGCGAAGCTAAGGTTGAGTCACCTTTTGAATTCTCCTGGGCATAGACACCCACACTTCTATGGACTTTTTTCTTCCTGAACACTGGCACCTGGTTGGTTTTCTGTAGTAGAGGTCCCTTCACCAGTGACCAGAGCCATCCTTCATCCTGATGGGTGTTTGATACCCTATAGGAGAAAGGCAGGTTATGAAGGGGAAATGGGCATAAATGTTACCAAAAGAAAGAGAATCAAAAACCAGATCTGGCCTTTGGCAGCATTAATTTTTCTTGCAGTAACTTATCTAAGATTTAGCTAGTCTTATATTAAACAATAAGGAGTTACCATAGCAACCTCATTGCCATGTAATAATACTCACATCCTTCCCAACTGTAAAATCAAAGCCAGAGAAGCAAATAGAAACCATCAAATTACCAAATAGCCCTTTTCTTCATCTCCTTTTTTTTCTTTCATAGAATGATTATTGATTACTCACTTTTTTGTAGGTCAGTGACACTATTAATGATTTTGGTTTAGTTTGCTGTTATTAATAATTTTCCCCTCCCCCTTCTTCTCACCCTCACTGCGACCAAGAAGGGACCCAAAAGGAGTACTCCAGCGCTTAGAGTGACGGATCTTCCCTTATTCCCGGAGGATAAGTCTTGACTCAGTGCCATCCCCTGCCAGCTGCTGCCAGTATTGCTCTGGGGGCATTTATTTCTGTTGCTGGCTACAGAATGCTTGATTAACCCTGTGCACTTGCCACATCTGCTCCAGTGCCTGCTCACTGTATCTCCTCACCTTCTGGAAGGAATTTGCTGTCCATGTTGGAGCCCTGGGCAGCAGTGTCTGCAACAGATGTTTTATTCATGGTGCCCAGAGTGGGGCAACTTGCCACCCTTCTCTATTACCTCTGCATACCTGCTCCTGCTTTTTCTCCTCTCTTCCTCTTACTTGGTCTCCCTTCAAGAGTCCGTTCTTGAGATTACCTCTACGAAGGATACTACGCTGATGTTCTCAGATCGGATGAGATGCCCCTCCTCTGATATTCTGTGGGTTCTACTTATTCTTCTCTATGTTGTACCTCCTAGCAGGCCACACACACCGTAGGAACTCAATAAACCTCAAACTCCCCACTTCCTCCACTGTGGATGGCATGAAACTCTTTATTGGCACTAATCTATGGGTAGTTAATCAGTCTGACTGGTTCTTAGTTTTCTTCTTCTGAGATTTTTACATGTGAATAAAAGTAGATGGACTGAGAAGCAAGTTTGGTTTATCTGCTGTCTCTCTAGCAAACCACATCTTTTTAATTTCATGCATCAGTGGAATGATACGTCATGCCTGTTACAGTGGGACAGCTTGCTACCTTGTATAACTCAACATGCTGATGCAGCTGGGCATGCAAAATTATTCCCAAAGGGAGTCAGACCTAGGAAATCAGAAATAGTACCAAGTTTCCCAAGATAGTATTTCTTTACCCTTTCCCGAAGACCTCATCCACCTGTGGGACCTGACCTGAACGACATATACATATTAGCTCAATGAAGGGCACTTCTGCCTTTACTAGACACCAGGTCCAAGGAGCAAAATGCCTAATGAGAGAAATTTTCTTATTCGAAACCAAGTGGTCACTTATTCAGTCAAAGAATATTCACTGAGGACCTCTATAATTGTGTAATAAATGAGTGAGTGAATAAAATAGTAATGTGTCCCAACTTCTGCCTGGCTACCAGATTTGTTATTCTAAAACCCATTCAAGTCACCTCCTCTCTGGCATAGACACTTTTGATAATACTGCGTCTTTTACAGAATAAAGTCCAAAGGTCTTCAACTCAATGAGGCATTCACATGCGTTTGCAGTCTGGCTTTAGATCCTTCTATTGCCCCATGCTCCTTTCCCTGCACAGCTATACCTCCTCTGTTGTTCTAGTTTATTTGTTCTCTACTGGATAGGAAATAACTCTCTTGAAGGGTGATATTTGAATTTGAGAGTTTAAAAAAAAATGTTCCTCTCGAACATCCAAAATCTGCCGTCTCAGGCTGGATGAACATCTTCAAAGTTGTCAGAGCTTCCCTTCTCAGCAAGCCAGGGGCCCTAGGCTCTGACTCAGCCTGAGAATTCCAGAAGCTGGGGTTTTGTTTGGGAGTGGGAATGACCTTAAACAGCTTAGCACAGAATTGGAAGGATATTGAATGACACTGGCCCAACCCCTTCATGTTACTTCTGAGAAAGCTCAAACCTAGAATGGTTAAGTACTTTGTCTGAGGTCACAGGGTTCAATCACCATGTAGGCATTAAAACCCAGCCTAGGGCTTCTCCTAGTCCATCCTGGTCAATATCCAGCTGCCTCGTGGAAGATACCTCCCATCCCACCCAGCCACTCATCAGCAGAGGTTGGGGTCATTGATGTTCTTCTCCAGGCATATCACCTGTCACCTCCTCTTTTCACCTCTGAGGTTGTGAATTTTTCCCCAAAACTTCAGTCCTCTTCTGCCTAGCTGCTGCTGGAATCCCTGAAGCTCAACAAAGTGTTCTCTCTGCTGGCTAGTGCTAAGGATGAATGCCATAAATAGTAGCTGTGGGTAACGAATGACTGACACAGGGAATAAATATTTGTTTTCTCTGAGAGGTTGTATTGTGGTATTGGTTAAGAGGTATATCCTCCTGTTGGTTTCCGGCAAAACTGCTACTGAACATCTGACATATATCAGTCTCTGTACGCATTATTGATGAGGCCAGACATGAGCCTTGTGCTGACAACACCCGTGTATATTGCACCCCAGTGAGTAATGAAGCTCTCAGGCTCTCCTCCAAACTCATTTTGAGGTAACATGTCTTGGATACCCTATTTCTCTGAGTCACACCCTGGAAGAACAGTCGGTCAAATTTGAATAGCAGTGTCATTGTATTAGGTGACATACGTGAGAGCATGGAGGCTTCCCACAAGTGGCACTTACCCTCTCTTCATCCCAGGACCCATTTCCTTGTACACATCCATCCGCTGGACATTCATCTGTCCAACAGTTAAGAAGTCACTTCTCTGCATGATGCTAGGTGCTGGAAGTACAAAGATTAGCTGCTTTCTCAGACCTCAGGGGGCTCACAGTCTCCTCCAGATCCTGTTTGAGTCTCTGTTTCTTGTCTAGACATGCAGAGTTTGTTCTCCTGTCTTCCATAGCTGCATAACATGCTCCTCCTTTTCCAGGGGGCCCAGACTTGCTATCTGTATGAACCTCATACTCACTTCCTGGGAACCATGTGCTCTCTTTTCACCTCATCTCTCCCTGTGAGTGGAACCTCTCCACTCCCAAATTTCTTCCAACTCAAGTTTAGAATCCTCTCCACTTGATTAAAACATTGTGTCAGTATAGCTCAGTAATGCTGGGGGGAAATGTTCTTATTTTTTTTTTAATTTCTGGCATTATTTTCTTCCATTCTATCTGGGAGGTCTTAAAGAGTTCTTTCTCTCCTTTTCTCCTGGAACCTCTCTATCTCAGCACATTCAAAACCTACCTATTCTTCCAGGTCTGGTTTGAAAAAAAAAAAAAAAAAGAATGCAAAGTATCCTGCTAATGATTTTTTGTATTGATTATGTTTTGAAATGATAATGATTTAGATATATTGAGATAACAAAATACATTATTAAAAATTAATTTCACCTGTTTTGCCTTTTCTAATGTGGCTACTTTTTAAATGCAGTGTAAACTTATTTATGGTTTGCATTGTTTCTGTTGGACAGGACTGATCTATAATAGTATCAGCAACCTTTTTAAAGTGGAACTCTACTTGAATGACTAAACAGTCTTTGGAGAATGACTCAACTTTTAGTCTGTTCCCAGAACAATATTGAATTTATTATCTCTATTTATATGGAACCACCTTATAAATAGGGTGACCATACTTTTGGATTTACCCGAGAAAGTTCCAGTTTATGCCTGTTGTCCAGGTATAAATGATTATTAGTGCACTCCTTTCATCATCAGAAGAGTCCAGGTTCAAATGATAAATTACATTGTGACTCTATTAATGAAAGATGTACCTGGAGCAATTAGGTTACTCTGCAGAATTTTCTCTCAGGAAAACTCTTACCTAGTGTTGCCTTGACTAGAATGTCTATTCAGTCCAGGCAGACCCTCTTTTCTATGGTTTTCACTATCTCCCTGCTCCAGCAGCACTCATTTTGGCAACAGACACTTGCAACTTAAATTCTCAATGAAAAACAGTGTTCTATTCCTGATTACCATGGACAGCAGCACTGTGAAATGTTTCTCTAGCCAAACAAACATATAACAGCAAACAGGCTTGAGTCCATAGGCCTTATCCTTTAATTAGCTCATGTTGTGTTTTGTGTAGATTATATAAGCCAGCTACAAAAAATGATCAGATACACACATTACCTACTATTGACCATTCCACTTTCCAATTCAGCCACTTGAAGGAAGCCTGGGAGTCAGTGGGCTGGTGTTACAGACAATATTTAGCCCTTGTCCAACCTCACCCTCCTCATCTGTCACATGACATTGAAGAGAACTTGTACCTCACAGGAACTGTGATAGAAATGATAGAAAGACTCCCAGCACTTCTGTTTCCTCTTTGGCTCTTGATACAAAATGGCCTCAACCTCACTAGAGTTCTCTGTATCTAATGCGGCAAGTTCCATATTCCATCAGCTGAAAAAGTCTTGCTTAAATGTTCTGCTAGTCAATGCAGTACTCATAAATTCCACCTGCTTTCCAAAGTGGATACATCCCTCAAGGTCCTGCAACAGCTACAAGTAAGCCTGATAACCCAGAAGCCTGCCGGAAGATTTGGTCCCTTTTGGTCATCTGTGTCTCCTAAATGGTTGTGAATGTTTTATTTAAACCTGTAATGGGAAAGGGAGATATTCCAGTCTAATGCATAACCTTCTCCTACCTACCATCAGAGCCGTGACAAACGGACATCTGACAGTTTCTATTCTGCCAATTAGAGAGCTGCTCATTGCTTCTGCTTTTGATAAACATTAGTCATTACCAGAAAAGCTGTTTCTCAGTCATTTCCCAGGTGCTTTCCCCCCCCCCATTCCCTCTCTCTTTTCCTCCTTGAGTGTACCTTCTGGCAGCAGACATACATGCTGGCCGCATCATTAAGTGCTGAGACCTTACATCTTAATTCTGCGTGAGAGGTTTTCCTTGGGGGCGATGGCGCATCTGTGGTAGAAGAATTTCAGTGTAGAATGGAGGTGATACGTTGGAAGATGTTGATGACGTATTTAAGGAAACAGCTGTCCAGAAACTATTTTTTGTATGTACACGTGGGAGGGACAAAAGGAGGAGTTAGTTTGGTATGGTAGTCCATAGGCTAAGATGGAATATGTTGGCTTGGCTTAAGGGTTTCCTAAGGAAAAATGTTGAAATGCTTAAGCAGGAAGGAATAAGGATTTGGGTTGCAGGATAATGTGCTCTACTTGTATTTTCTTTTTTTAAGTAGGCTCCATGCCCAACATGGGGTTTGAACTCACGACCCAGAGATCAAGAGTTATATGCTTTACCAACTGAGCCATCCAGGTACCCCTCAACTTGTATTCTTTTTATAGCTGGATGCTCATAAGCTATCGAGAAATATTATTATCACCAATTCCCACTTTTTTTTGGATGCCTTGTAATATTATTTAATACTCTCTTAGAATGGGGACAAAACCAAGATGAAATCATGCCTTAATTTTTTAACGTAATTCCTTGTGAAACAAAAAAAATGTCTGTGTTCAGTAGCTGGATAGATGTATGGCAAATAGTGGAAAGGCAAGCTGTGTAACATCAGGACCTGTTTCTATAGCAACAAAAATGTCAGCCATCCTTTTGGCTGATCCTATTAATCTGGAGTAGAAGCAATGATACTGACACACTCGAAATGTATTTAAACCAGAAGGTGAAAATACAGCCCAGCTGTAGATTTAAAGCAGAGGTAGAGCTAGGCACCAGCGTGATGTGACTGAAACATGCTATAAGGGAAAGCGAGTGGCTCTTGAATACGGCCTCCGCATTTTTGTTTTAAGTGATTAGGTTTGCACCTAAAGTTCCAAATATTCTTAGACCCAAATTTAAACAAAAGGCGGGGGGGAAGAGGAGAGATCCCATCACCTTCTGTTTTCCATTTCCGGAGCAAGGCTGTCTTTTCATTAGCGTTGGCTAGAGTAAACACATGAAATTAATTGTTTTGAAGATGGTGAAATGTGTAACTTTGTGAGCTGCTGCCGTTTGAAAACCTTCTAAGAAAGAGCGAGCTAGGTTTCTGAAAAAAGAAATCTGGTGTTTGGACTGGAGCGTGTGGTTGTGATTTCTGCTCTTTTAACCACACCCAGGGCTACGGTGAGGTTTGTGAACACACACTGGTTTCAGTTAATGGAGATGATCGCCCTGGCCCTGCGTTGTCTGCAAGGCCACCGTGGGGCCCAAATGAGATCATGGATGTGGAAGTATTTTGAAAGAAGTCTAAAGTGCTATAGGGGTGCAAGGAATGATTATTAGTAGTAAGGAACATCCAAAGAAAGACTCCTTCCTAGAGAGCACCAGTTGTAGACAGAGCTTAAGGAAGCAAGTTACAAATTCTGACTCTCTGGGTCCAGTGGTTTGATTTTTTTTTTTTCCCCTAGAGAGACTATAAAGCTATTATTCTGTGCTATTCCCCTTTGGTGCCTCTTTTTTACTTTCCAATTATTTAAATAGCTAAATATTTTCCCACTTTGCAAAGCAGAATGACAGTCCCAGTATATTTTGCTGCTAGAGCACAAAATAAATGGGGATGCAGATTCGTGTCATTATGATAAAACACCATCTTTTAATCTTTATCTTAGAATTTCAGACTCCTCAGGAAAGATGACTGCCTCTCATTATGGAAATGAATTTGCTAGCAAAGGAAGATATCTCTTAACTTGTTCTTGGGTCTTCCTGTTTCCAAAAACATAAAGGAAAATTAGCTCTGTTTATTGTTCTTGGCTTATTAGAGACATTTCCCTTCCCCACCTATTCCCCAAATCTCTAAAAATGATTGTTGAACAACAGAACAGAATGGAGACTGAAACCAGCAAGGAAAAATCAAAAGAGTACATAACATTTGATGAACCATCTTCTGTAAAGGAATAGAAACTGTTTTTAGAAATTAGTGGCAAAGGGTCTGGATATTTCTACCCCAGTTTGAACAGACATTTTTACACTTCAGAAATAATTAACACTCTCAAAGCAAAGGAGATGCTTTCCACTATGCCTTGAAATAAAATGTTGTTTTTGCACAAACTGCAGCTGGGGATATGTAGCTGTCACCTTCAAGCCCTGAATCATGACTGATGACTTGGGAGGTTGCCCAAATCTCAGATTTTGTGTACATCCATCCATCACCAGTCAAGTATGTGTCTAGCACTATGCTAGGCTCATAGAGATAAAAGGCTGGGAGGATGAGGAGAAAGAAACTAGATTTTTACGTATATATATTTACTAAATTTGAGGCATTGAGTGGCCATCCCAGTATTAACTCACTAAATTAAAATAAAATTAACTTCATAGCCTGGTAGAACAGGGGAGGCTTGTTGGTTAGTTAAGAAGAACAAATTTTAAATTCCTATTTGTTCTTCAGCATTTAGCTCTTTGGTGAAGCTTTGTCCCATGATATACCCAAAGACCCTCTTCTAAAACAATCTAATGTGGTGAGGAGAAGGATTGGTTTAGTAGTCAGATATGGATTCAAGTTTAAGTTCCATCACTTACTAGCTGGGTGACTTGGGGCAACTTCTGAGCACTTCCATGTTCTCTTTTTATAAAATGAAGAGCAATAGATCCTAACACACAGGGTTTCCCAAGGACTAAACAAGCGGTAGATGTAAGATGCTTAGCCAAAGAGGTAGCGTATCTTAAGGATCCAAAAGTGTTCGCAATTGATTATTATCATTACTGTAAATACTGTTTACTATTTAGTATTCAAAGTAGCCTTTTTATTTAGCCTATAAAATAAGGAAACATATTTTGCTACCAAACTTTAGGTAAAATAAACAAGTTCAGACATCTGATGCTGAGCCCATCTTGGGGAGGCCTTTGTGGTGGGGGAATGTTGAGGGACATGGGTTGTCAGAAATGTGGTGTGACTCAAAGTCAGGTAGGCCTTATCAGTGGAGGAAGGATTGTGCGTGTCTATTGCACACATTTATTTGTTTTAAAACTGCATTTTTATATTTGACTCACTCCTTTTGATATTTCTGTTTCCAACAGCCTTGCCCATGCCTCAATGTGTACCGATTGCTGTTATAACACTGCTCACACTCTGTTATTGTTGACTCTCTTTCTCTAATAATTAGCCTGTGATCAATAGAGAGCAGAGACTGCATAGATTTTTTTCTAACTTATCTAAATAGGAAGTACTGTTCCAGGAATTTAGGAGGTATTTGTTGAATGGATAACTGGACCAAATAATGAAAAAACAAAAACAAGACAAAAGTAAAACCTCACAAATGAATAAAAGTCCAATAATCAAAAAAGGTTCAGAGGAAGCATTTAAGCCCCTGTATGACCATGTGATAATGACTAAATATCACTGAATATATGCTTTGATCTGGCCAGTTGAAGAGTACTAAGAACTTTTGGACTGTGGACTCTAGCCTTAGGTAGAGAGTACAGACTTATACCCTCTGAAAGGGTGTGAACAGAGGACCCTCAAATTATACCAGTTTTATTAGGCATCAATAGCAGGCCTCTTTACAGCTCCAGCTTTCATTCTAATCCACACACTCAAATCAATAATTTTGAGTGGGCTGCCAGAAAAGCAGCCAGTAGATCAAGTATTGCCTGAGGAGTCCTTCACCCTTGGCTGCCAAGAAGTGTGACCCTCTCCCTTGCCTGGGCAGCCTGAGCTAAAAGCCTGAGGCAGCTCCTCTCGAAAAGCCAGCACAGAAAGTTTCCTTCCAGAGCTGCAGCGTGATGGGGCTGGAGAGGGGAGGACACTTGTGATGTCTGACCCTTCATGGGCAGCTGGTCATAGCTTGGAACAGACATCTAAAACAATCAGAAAAGCATTTCTGGCATTATCTATTTTCAGTCCAAAAGCATCTCCTTTCCTTTCCATACCTGGTCCGGGCATCTGCACCTGCAATCCTTTGGACCTTTTCTTCCTCCTTTTGCATGAATCATCCCAATGTCCAGCCCCCTTCCATCCTTGCTTTCTACTCTATTTTATCAGTTCAGATGAAGTAGACACACATGCCAATTATAGTAAGTATAACAATAATAGCTAGTGGTTATTTGTACGTATCATGTAGCTGACACAATTTAAGTGCTTTTCTCCTTTTCACTCATTTTATCTTCCCCACAAGGTAAGGAAACAGAAGCACGAGGTAAAACATGTCATCCAAAGAAAGAAATCAAAGGAGAAAAGTACAGAGTATGATGAATAATGAGTTAGCCTATGAGGGATGGGTCAGAAAAGACTTAATAAAATTTGGGAGTGGATTTAATCTTAAGAGAATGGAAAGGGGACACAGCAATGGTCACTAGTAGCGTGGATGTGTAAGGCACAACTTGGTTTACTGCTCATGTTTAGCACGGTACCAGGTACATAATAAGCACTCAATAAACCTACGTGGAAACGAATCAAAGAACAGGAAAACAGAGCAGGAGGCTAGAGGTGGGGCAGTTAAGTCTGGTATCAATTGTTTTCAGGAGGAATGGGTGAGTGATGAAGCTTTCTATAAAAGTGAGAGCAAATTTTATGACTGCAACTCATAGATTTCTCATCATAATGAATTCTCCATTGAGTGTCCTCCTAATCCACATTGGCTGATGGATGAACCCCTGAAACAGAAAGTTCCCAGCAAGATCTGTGGGAGTAGCCACATATCAGAGGTGATGAACGCCGTTAGTCATCAGGAATTGCAGGAGTCAAAGGAAGATGGGACCATTTGCGTGGACTCTGTTTGAAAGCCAGATAACAAATGAAGACCCCAGCTGTGTGTTGTCAAATGTTCTATTCATATTAACTACTGCCTCAGTCACTGATACCTTCGCTGGCTTTGAAGGAAAAACAGACAAATTAATGAAGGCATTGGAGTGTGCCTGAGATAGCACCACACTGAAGTGCAGGCCTTGAATGGCAGAGCTAGATGGGATCCTTGAGATCATCTAGTTAAATGAAATCTTGAGGCAGAACCTAAATAAATAAAACGTATAAAAGCAATAAATGGATTCTTCTAGCAATTTAAATCTTCATCATTTGGCAGACAAGCACTTTTCATTGGTTGTAGATCTCCCAAAGCATACATTATGTATGGAAAACACTGGTTTGAGTCCAATACTCTCATTTTACCAATGAGGAAAATGTAAACACAGAGCAGGGAAATGGCTCCCTAAGTATCACTCAGGTGGCCAATGGCAAAGCCTGAGCCCAGACAAGGATCCAGAAATCTCAACTCTGCTCATTCATCCATCAGTAATGTTCTTTGGTTCAAGAAATGTTTATTGAGGAGTTACTATGTAAAGGACACTGCCAGCCTGGAGGATACATTGAAAGATCAAGTTCCTCTTCTTAAGAATTTGGGCAACAACTGCAAAGACAATACTATTTCAGTGTGAAAAGTGCCAAACTGAAGGTCTGCATACGTTACGGTTTACACAAATATCACAAATACAGAGGCTTTCAGGGATCAGTTAGTTAACATGAATGAAACATGCTGAGAATAAGCCACAGTGGCAGTTGAAGGACCTGGGATGTGAACGCTGAGTGCATTCAAAAAGAGGTTTGTTTTTTTTTTTCTTTTTAATTGGAAAGCTCAGCTTGATAAAGAATATTTACAAAAAATTTACACCTGACATCATAATTAATGGTGAGAATCTCATAGCTTTCCCACTAAGATCAGGAACAAGCCCAAGGATATCCCCATTCAGCACTGTGTTTCAATACTATTGGATGTCCTAATAAATGCATTCAAATAGGAAGGGGAAATAAAAGGTGTACAGATTGGGAAAAAGAAATAAAATGATCTTTGTGGGTGACATAATCATCTATGTAGAAAATCTGAGCAAAGTAACAACAACAACAAAAAGCTCCCAGAACTAATAAGCGATTACATCAAATTGCAGGCTACAAGGGTAACATACAGAAGTCAATCACTCACCTATAGACGAGCAATGAACAAGTGGAATTTGAAATTTAAAACATAATACTATTTGCATTAGCACCACCAAAAATAACAAACTTAGCTTATACATCAAAATATGCACAAGATCTATATAAACTGCACAACTCTGGGACACCAGGGTGGCTCAGTCAGATAAGTGTTTGCCTTTGGCTCAGGTCATGATCCCGGGGTTCTGGGATCAAGTCCCACATTGGACTCCTTGCTCAGCAGGGAGCCTGCTTCTCCCTCTGCCTGCCGCTCCCCCTGCTTATGCTCACTCGCTCTCTCTCTCTCTGACAAATAAATAAATTAAATTAAAAAGAAAACTGTACAACTCTGATGAAGAAAACAAAGAACAAAATAAATGGAGAGATGTCCATGTTTGTGGTTAATAGGAAGACTCAGTATGGTCAAGCTGTCAGTTCTCCCCTAATTGGTCTATAGATTCAGTGGAATCCCGCCAAGTTATATTGTGGGTATTGGCAAACTGATTCTAAACTTTACATGGAGAAGCAAAAGTCCCAGAATAGACAATACTGAAGAAGAATAAAGTTGGAGGACTGACACTACCTGACTTCATGACTTACTATGAAGCTACAGCAATCAAGGCAGTATGGTGTTGGTGGAATAGGCAAATTGATCCCTAAAACAGAATAGAGAGCCTACAAGTAGACTTACTTAAATGTAGTCAACTTATTTTTGAGGTATATGGCAAATCTCTGTACCTTCTGCTCAATTTTACTGTGAACTAAAAACTTCCCCCCCCAAAATTTCTATTTAAAAAAAAAAATACTGCATAGACAAAACAAGACACATTTGTTATTGCTGGGCCACTAGCTTGCTTCCCTGAATACTTCCCTTTACATTTTACAAAGGGCTTTCATATAGTATAGCCTTAATTTATAGAAACATATATTTAACAAAGCAACCTAGTTCATACATACATGCATATAAACGAAACAAAAATTTTGCAAAAGCATATTTTTATATGTGAACAATCCTTCATCCCATTCCATTTTATTTTATTCTATTTCAACTATATTTTGTTTAAATAATAGTAGCTGTAATCCACTCAACTAATTTCTAACAACCCTAATGGCTCTTAAGCCATAGTTTGCAAACTACTGCAACAGCATGATAGCCTCCAACCATCCTGTGAGGCAAGTAGTGGTTGTTCCTTCCATTTTACTAATGAGAAAATGGACTCTCAGAGAAACTAAGATTTGCCCATCCTCATACAATGAATGAGTGGCAGGTCCACACTGGAACCAAAATTTCCTGGTACGCCAGCCATGTGATTAAGGAAGCCACTTTGCCTTCTCAAACTAGAAGACACTAGTAACACTGGGTTCCAACTCATACTCAAATCTCGATTTTTGCATTGCTCCTGATAACAGGAAGTTCCTAATTTCCCAGTATTTATTACTTGTTCCCATTTATCTGCTAGAATTGCCTCCTCTTGGGCAATCAGGATGGAGTAGCCTTTCAAGATGGGAATGGATTTAAATAAGGACTTGATAGCTCATACATGCTCTTTGCCGTGCCCTGCGTGCAGTTTGAGAAATCCCAGCAAGCCATTTTCCTGATGTTTCAATGCCATTTCCTGACCTTGAGAGTCTGGCAAATGAATATATATTTTTCTGGAAATTTCAGGCAGTGGCTGTCATAGTGCTGGGAAAGGGAAGCTTCTCCAGCCTCATATGTAAACCCTACTGCTGCTGTTTTCCTGCAAGTTTAATAAGGCCAGGGCCATAATTGTAAATATTTAAAATCTTGATGTGTGGCCAGATGGATTCATTATAGACTATATCTGTATTTAGACTCATACTTTCCAGTTCGACGCTGGAAATGTCACAGAAGAGGACACATGGGGTTCATGATCAGATTCGCATCTAAATGCCAAAGGTAAAACACTCATTTGTGTCCTCGCCTCCGATGTTTCTAACCGTTCTTCTTATTCAGCCTCGCCCAGACTGAGACAGGAGCCCCATGAAAACATAATAGATATAAATTGTGCTCCAGTCGTTGGCTGTTTATCTTAAGAAGAGAAACTTGTTTCCAGGCCGACTGATAATTGGACGTCCAAAAATTTCACTAACGGAGAAGATGGGACAGCACTGAGTGAAGAGAAACCAGCAATGTATTTTCTTTCACTAGACAGTGGGAAGAGGCTGCGGATCCTTTCATTTCCCCCAAGTTGTGGGTTTTTTTATTTATTGAGTATAACCTCCCCTGCCTTGACAGCCTATGAATTCTTCAAGGTTTGGTGCAATAAATTCACCTATTTGACTCTCTAAAGGAAATGGAAAGTTGCTCTGTGGCCCAGGGAGGGGGTCAGAAGGAGACACTGGAGTTCCCGCCTTCATTCAGGTATTTATGCTTTGGTGGACTCAGTGAACTCTCAGTGAGCTCTGCTGCTCTAGCCAGCACCCTCACAGCCGTCGCCCTTCCGCCCCTGCATCCGCTCTGGGGAAAGGCTCCCATGAACGAGCGTTGGAGTTAGATGCCCGCCCCGCCGTGTTCCTGTGGGTTAGTGCAGTGAAAGCACGTGTCCCCTCCTAGGAGAATGGCTAGGTTTACACCGCTGCCTGTCCCTCTGTGGTGAGCCCCTTGAAGGCAGGGACTATGTCTTCGTTTTTCCTTAGTGTCCCAACACTGCAAGTGCTTACCACAGAAACAAGGTCTCGGTGTTGGAGATATTTAAGAATATGATGATGGATGAGTCCTTGTTCCAGAGAAGTATGACACATACCCTAATCATCATCTAGCTTTTTAATCCAAAGAATATCTAGGTGAATGGGCCCCAATGAATTTGTCATCATGTTTTCATTCCTTCAGTTAAGAGTAGAGAAGGTTTTCCCTGCCATTATTTCATTTGAACATAATACTTTTCTCTTTGTACTCTCTTGATGCCATCTCAAGTGCTTTCCTATTGGATCTGTGTGTTTTAGGAGCATATAAACATGTCTATATGTAGAATATATCATGCCATATCTATGTATAAGTGTATATATGTGTGTGTGTGTGTGTAGACACAGACTCCACATATGTAACAGGTGATACGATCCTTTAAAAGGATAACTTGAAGAGTGACTTTCATATGTGTGGTTGTTGTACAGACAGCACGACAGAGCTGGAGTTGGAATAATCCACCTTAGCTAACTTAGTGTGTGACTGTGGGCAGAAGCCCATGTCCTCTCTGAGCCTCTAAAATAGAGATTGTGGGAGCTGCCATGCCTCCCTCTAAGGAGGTGGTGTGAGCCTCCAATGAGATAGTGGATGGGAAAGCCCTTTGCTGCTTGAATCAATGTAAAAGATTAGAAAATGCCAAATGAGTCATGTTTATGACAAGATTGGGTTTGACAATGCTATTTACTGTTTGGGAATGTGAATGAGAAAAAAATGTACTTTCAGAGGTTCCTGGCACCAGGCAGCAGTTCTGAGAGCCGTGCTGGCACTGCCGTTGCTTTTCCCTTTGAGAGCTGAACATACTCCCGCTTACTTGGCAGCTGCAGAGCCCACTTGTACAATTCCTTGTTGTTGGTTCCCTTTCCTTCCCTGCCCTCCTCCCCCACGTACACATGCATGTACACATCTTCACTTGAGAGAAGCCTATGCTTATGGTTTTTTTTTTGGTCATTTCTAAGCAGCCTGTGACCCCTTCTATATCTCGGGGAGCCTCCCTTCTTCCGTACTGCACTCCAGGAGCCTTGCAAGGAAACCCATGGTGTGTGGATTTACAGGGACTAAGGCAGCTGTTCTCGGGAAAAAGACTATGGACTCTTGCCTTTGGAATGCATGAAACTTTGGTTTATGCAGGGACTTTGTCTTCTTAAACTGGCACCTGAACCATACGGCTGCCTCAAGTGTGTGTTAAATTCTACCAACAAGTAAAAATCAGAGCAGGTTAACTTGGCCATTGAAAAGAAGGAATACCATTTTCAAAATTTATCCTTGAGAAGTGTAGACCTCAGAGGTAAGGTGGGGACCAATTAAATTCTATTTATGTTAACATAAGACTCTTTAAAATGTTCTTCTGCTTGAAGCCCTTCAGCAAGTCCCCAGTGACCATTGCATAAAGGCTACGCTCCTTACTATGGCTACACAACCCTATGTGATTTATTCCTGCTCCATGTCCAGCCTCATCACTGGTCATATCCACATGACTTGGGTTACCTAGGGCATCCATTCATTCATACATACGCTAATTTAATTCCTTCTTTTCAACATACGTACACTGTTGTACCTGTTACAAGGTGGACAGTGTGCAGAGCGCTAGGGACAAAGTGGGGGAACAGAGGGTGCTCATGACAGTAGGAGCTTTGTGGAAGACTGATAATGGTCTCCAAGGATATCCCAGCTCCTAATCCCTAGAACTGTGAATGTTGCTCTAGATAGCAAAATGACTCTGCAGATGAGATTCAATCAAGGATCTTGAACGAGGAAGATTGTCTTGGATTATCAGTGGGTCCTAAATGTAATCACAAGTGTCCTTATAAGTGGGAGACAGAGGGAGATTTGATGGCAGAAGAAAATAAGGAAATGTGACCATGGAAACAGAGAGTAGAATGATGCAGCCGTATGCCAAGGAATACTGGCAGCCACTGGAAGCTGGGAGAGGCACGAAAATAGATTCTCCCAGGAGTCTCTGAAGGAGCTTGTCCTACTGACACCTTTATTTTAGTTCTGTATGGCTCTCTTCAGATGTCTGGCCTGCAGAGCTGTTAGAGAATGAATTTCTGCTCCTTTAAGCCACTAAGATTGTGATAATTTATTAAAGTATTTGTTATGTAGTTAACTAGTAATAAGAAACTAATTCAGACCTAAAAGTCTAGATATCAGCAGGAAATTATTGTTCAGTATAGGGAAGAGCAGGGGGTTTTTTTGTTTGGTTGGTTTTTGTTTTTTTGTTTTTGGTTTGTTTGGGGGTTTTTTGTTTGTTTTTGTTCTTGTTTTTGTTTTGAGATACAAAGTAGGAGAATTTATCTTGGAATTGGCATATCAGGGAAGTCTTCTTGGAGGAAGTAATATCTCAGCTGTAGCCTGAAAGCTGCATGGGAGTTGTTAACAAGGTAAGGAAAGCAAGCCCAGGTCAGGTGGCTGCAAGCTGGACTAACCGCTTATAGGAAGTGAACCTTGCTAGTTTCTTTGTCCTCTTCCTTCCCCTCCCCTCCCCACCTACCATACATATATACACACATTTCACATATGCACACTTCCTCATTTTCCACTTGGCAAACTTCTCGTCATTTTATTCAAGATTACTCCAATGCCCCCTTTGTAGGAAAGCTCCCCTCCCACCCCCCGCCCAAGCCTCCTTGGCAGAGTTAGGCAACAGGCCTTCTTGCCTTAAGGACATCCCATTCTTGTCTACTGAAGCTCTGAAATCATAGAAGTAAAATCCCTGATCAGAATTTAGCGATGGCCCCTGCTATTACATACCTTTTCTCCCTCTCTTTCTTGGGAATCTAAAAGGCCTAGATGTGGAGAGGGAAGACTTTAGCAGAGAGAACCTTCTGGCACCAGCAACAGGGGAGGAAACCCATCAAGAAAGGTTTCATGGTCTCCCAGCAAATCCCCTCAGGTTGATGAATTAAGGTTCTTGGTACGGATGTCCTCCAACAGGAAATTTGGAAAATGCCAATAAACCTTTCTGACTAGCTAATTCATCCCCATCAGGAGGTATTTTTGTCTTGGGTGCTGCTAGAATGCTTTGAGATCATTAAAGAAGAAAGGAACAGTGGGAAATACAGATGTTCTTGTTGAATCTGATACCTAAGAGTCAGAAAGCCAGCTAATTATCTTTTTCTCCTTCCTTCCTTCCGCCTAAAATGGAAGCAAAACTATGTGATCAAAAAAGATTTCCTTTTTTTTTTTTTTCCATTTTTCAACTGGTTGCTATGGTGTCAGGTAGGGAAGACCCATCCAGAACTCTGTGTGTTTTGTATCAGGAGGTGACTGTCAGTCCTCAATTAATTATTCATGTTTTCATTAAGAGCAATAATGAGAAACAGTTGAAATGAAAGGTCCCTAACATTACTAGGAACCCTAAAATATTCATTTATTCTTTGATT
This sequence comes from Ailuropoda melanoleuca, assembly GCF_002007445.2. Lineage (NCBI taxonomy): Eukaryota > Metazoa > Chordata > Mammalia > Carnivora > Ursidae > Ailuropoda > Ailuropoda melanoleuca. Next base: position 32,200,295 of record NC_048219.1, on the reverse strand, counting down.
AGCAAACCTTCCTAAGATAGAGGGAACACTAACTTTGAAGTCAGACAGACTGAATCCTAGCAGCCACTGAATAGCTATGTTGTGAGGCAACATTTACTTTACCTCTTTGAGTATCAATTTTCTCATCTGTGGAATGGGGATAATGATACCCACATCTTGGGAATGCCTAAAGATTACAGTTAGTGAAAATAAAGCACTTAACACAGTGCCTGATACAATACTTGGCTCAGAGTAGCTGTTCAATAAGTAGCATTTCTTCATGGTAGCAAGGCTGGAGTGCCCAAGCATTATTCTGGCCAGGTTTGACTCCATTCACAGCTAATCATCCCCTTAGTTTTGAATGATATTTTTCTACTCTTGGGTAGAGAACCTTTTGCTTATTTGGAAGTATCATCAACATTCTCCCAATATAATCAGCAATCTCAGCATGTAGAATGTATGCAACATAGTTTTAAAATTCGAGGGCGTTAAATTGTGTTTACTAAATATTTTGCTTGTAAGTTTATATTTTCGGGGGGGGTGTGATTTTATTGTTTGGGTTTTTTGAGAAGTCAGTTCTTGAGTCCTTGGAAACACTAACCCTTTGTTTCATTACATTTGTTGGGGAACAGACAGGTTACACCTTCTAAATCTCACAGAAATATTCTGATGCACCAGTAACTGGGTTCAGCAAAGAGTATGTGACATGAAACCTGCTCATGTTACATGATGTGGTATAAGTGATTCTACGACTTCTTTGTCCCTAAATAATTGGAATGGAGTCAAATGAGATAATGCATGCGAAAGCATTGTGAAAACTAAAGTTTTCATTGTAATGGATCATTATGATTCTAATTACTACTAATATGAAGAACCTAGTATAGCATGGATCAATTATCAAGATAAGAGGATTTCTGAAGTTGTGAACACTTGGTACCCATTTGGTATTTAGTTTTGTACTGTTTGCTTTGTTCTCTAATTGTTTCATGCATTTTAATCTTACCCTTCTACCCCAAGTAAATTGTAAGCATCTATGAGCATTTAGTCCTTTTAGAATTCGTTTTTTCCAAACCATTTACTGAATGCTCACCATGTGCGAGGCACAAAGCTAAGCCCTGTTGCCAAAGAGGTGACTTTTCCTACCTTCAGTGAGCTTTCTGTCTGTTGGAGGAGAGATGACTAGAACACAGAGTGCTGAGTGCTCAGATACGCATCAGTCTCTGTACTGAGGGTAGAGTCTGTGAAAGTTTCTCTCTCCCTGTCCCTCTGCCCCTCCCTGCCTCTGTGTATGCTATCTCTCTCTCTCTCTCAAATAAATAAATAAATCGTAAGCAAAAAGAAAAGAGAGAGATGGGTCCTATTGGATTAGCATCCACCCTTAATGACCTCATTTTAACTTGATTACCTATAGAAACACCTTTTCCCCAAATAGGATCACATTCTTATGTGGTACTGGGTGTTAGCACTCCAGCATCTTTTTTTTGGGGGGGGGGAGGGGAGGATGCAATGCAAACTGTAACAGACCCCAGATCAGGAGTAGGTCAAGCAGAAGAACTGAAAGTAGGCCATGTGACTGAGGTAAAAATAAACACTGGGAGATGAGGTTAGAGAGCTAATGAGACCCAGATCCAGTAGGGCCTTTAGGATATAGGAAGAACATTAGATTTCCTCTGTGTGAAATAGGAAGCTATTGGGGTAAAGAAACAACATCATCTGCCTTCCATCTTTCTAGGATCACAGTATCTAATGTGTCAGGAATAGGCTGAAAGGGGCAAGGGAATACGAAGAGATCCAGTTAGAAGGTGACTTGGTTGGCGGGGGGGGGGGGGAATGGTAGNGGAGAATGGTAGTTGGGGCAGAGTAACCATTGCAGGGTTGGTGACAAATGGTCAGATTCTGGATATAAGGGTTAGGTGATGAGGGACGAGGCAATCAGAATGATTGTAGGGTTTGGAGCCTGTGCAGTGAGTGGATAGATAGAGTCGTCATAGATTCCAGGTTTAGGGGAATAAATCAAGAGCTCAGTGGTGGACATGTCAGTGTTGGGATGCCTACTGGATATCCAAGTGGTGATGTCAAGCACACAGTTGGATATGCAAATCTGTAGTTCCAGAAATGGACTGGAGATATAAATTTGAAAGTCCTCAGTACACAAATGATATTTAAAGACATGCAACACAGGGGTGTCGTTAGCAGTAAGTTACCATCTTTGAGTTTTTTTATGCAACATAAGGATCATAACCCTTCCCTCATCAACCAGAAGCCAAATGTGAGGGATTCATATGAAGGGCTTTCAATCAATGCCCATGACATGAGTTGAATTTTTAGTGGAATCTTGGTGACAACCTCCTGAATTCTCATCTCTTGCTGCCCCTTCTAACAGCTGGATTTCGTTCCCAAGCACCTTGAGATAGTTAGATATTTCTCAAGGAAAGCCCATGTTTCCTGCAGATGGACACAGCAGCCCCAAATCCTGGTCCATCCAGCGTTCAGCGGTGGTTCAGAGAGAGTGTGCAGTGGTGTGCAGAGGGTTAATCCTTTGCCAATGGGGATGTGAAAACCAGGAGCCATTCTAAATCTCAATACCACATGCTGCCTTAGGGATCATCATGTACTAAAGCCCAAGATAAAAAGGCCTGACAAAGATTATTGACGGTTTACCTTTTAATGAGCAGCTGGGATTGATTCTGTTCCCCTCTGGGATGGCTTTCTCTGTCCTTCTTCCACCAGAGAGGCTGTGGGGAACAACAACAACAACAAAAATACAAATCTCCAATTTGAATAATTGCAAGGATCTGCTTTCTAACAAAGTTTCCACGGGTGAGAAACAGCTCACAGCTTTAAAAATATATATTTAGAATTATTATGATGATCATGATTATTATTAAGCACTCCTGGTACACTGGATATTTTCAAAGAGGCTGGTTGCCTCTAATTGGATATTCCTTGCAATTTCCCTCTGGGTAGGTCAGCAGTGTTAACTCTTAATCATCCGAGGCAATTAAATGCATGCGGATCTAACCTATGTACCAAAGGCTGCTGAATTGTTAATATAGTTATAATGGTAGAGCCAGACGTTAGGGTGCTGTTTAGGAGGAAGAAGCTGGTGGCCAGTGTGTGAGCTCTTGCACATCTGTCTTGGGAAAGGGAAATCAGACATCTGCAAGTGGCAGTGGGCAACAGTTCTCCAGATACTGACCTGCGGGCATATTCCTGTGTGCTTCTCTCTGGATCTAATCCCTTCCCTTGCTGCAAGCCAGAGCTGCACTGGAGCCCTGGGGTTCTTTGCTGAGCTTAGAATGAAGCCTTCAGGTCACCCTTGGGGTAGATGTGGTGGTTACTGGACATAGCCTAGGGGAGGGAGAACCAAAGAGGGAGGGGAAAAAAGGAATTTTAAAATAATCTTTTTGACAATTTGTATATGTTGCCGTTAGAAAACCAACGTAAGTGGTTTGCCAGCTTTACTACCCACCCAACCTTGAATCTTTCACCATCTCTGATCTTCATCTCTGCATCCCCGTTCCTAATTCCCTGCAGAAATGAGATGAGCATATCTGTACTATGTGCTTTTCAAGAATTATTTTCTATGACCTCAGACTAGGATAGTGGTTTCAAACTTTTCGTTGGGACCCACATAAGAAATATATTTTACATTTTGACTCAGGAGAGATACACATACCTGAAACAAATTTTACAGAATAATAATTACCTTTTTTTTTAACATGTGGTGTACTCTGATAGAATCCATCCTATACTGTTTTTTAAAAGAGAGTTGGCCATGATAACTTGATTTCATAACCTACTGATGGATCGCAATGCATAGTTTGAAAAGCACTGAGCTAGAGGTAAAAGCAAGGAGGTCTCTGGCTTCTGGGTCGCAAGAATCAGTGAAGATGTGGATAGAGTAGCCTGCCACAGGAGAAAATAGAACTAATCCAAGTGAGAGACTCATTTTTTCCGTAGCCTTTTCTAAGACATAGTCCTAGTCCAGAGACCAAGCCTAATACAATAAAGCTAACACTGAAGGAGTGGCAGGATGTCACTATAGGCTGTTAATGTTGTGAGGTTCTCCCTCTGTGACCTTGACCTTCCCAGATCACCTAACAACAGTTTCGAGGGGTTTTTTAGATTGTAATGTTTTTTGCTTTTGTTTTTTTGTTTTACTTTTAACACATTTTAGAGAATCATGTTAAATTATCCTAACGGAGTTTAAACCCTGGATCTGGTATTGGAGAATGTTGGAAGTTTGCTGTTTCACCCTCCAGATCTACAGCCTAGCTTCCCCCTTGCTCTGTACCCGGGAGACTGCAGCAACTGGCCTGGTTCTCTCTCTGGCTGCTGTTTGGGTTCCCCCACTGGTAGGTACAAGCAGGGAAAAGGAAGGTCGGAGAAGGAGGTCAGAGATTTTATTTCCTTAGCTCTCTCCTCCTAGGCTACAGGTTGATACCCATGGTGTTCCTCTGTCTAAGGCCATGGCCCACACAGGGGAGGCCACTCCTATAGTTAGAGCCACTGCTGCAGTCCTCTCCAGGTCACGGCAACCGCCACCTTCCCTTGTCCTTGAGGTTTATGGGTATAGTTCACTGCAACTTACAGAGGATAATATGGCACCCTTGTAAATGGTACCTTCTCTGATCTCTCCTCCATCACCCATCTGTGCCATCAATTTCATGTGGGTCCAGTGACAGATGACTTAGACGTTCCTTCAGGAAGGATGTGCTGACCAGCTGTTGGAATGAGCAGCCTCAGCTCTCAGCTCTCCAGGGCCTGCCTCAGCTGCAGAGACCACCTTGTCTCCGGGTCTTATTCTCCCTGGCAACTCTCATCTGGTGACAGAAGCAAGCAAGCAAGCATAGAAAGGCCAGGCCATTTACACGCAGTGCAGCACAATCTGGACAGACTGTTCACACTAGAGCTCCCCACTAGTATGGAGCCCACCTCACAGTTAAATTTTTTCCCCTGCTCAATCCTGCTCCTCTCTCTTTCCTTTGGTCTCTATTTAGAATTGTGTACCCTAACAATATCTCTGCATCTTCCTCCAGAAAACACCACCTGTAACAGGAAACTAACTGACACCCAGGGTTATAGAAGGGCCTGTTTTAGAAGTAGAGATATCTCCCTATTGCTCTTTCTACCAAAAAGACAATAACAAAATGAATAAAGCCTCATCTACGTGTGCTGTCTGATCTCCGACTCTTAGACCTAAGGCTGAGAAAGTCATGCACAGAGTTGGAGATTCCTCCTTAGGAATGTATACTTCAGTGAGTGTTCAAATGTTAGGTTTTTTCCTCTTTTTGCACCATGGCTTGATTTCTGCTAAAACCCCATCTCCCCAGTTTGTTCAAGAATGAGTTCAAGTAACCAGCTCAAATCATTATCTGAGCCAGAAAGGTATGTGCCATAATAATCTCAATGTGTGACAAGTGGGAAATGCTCTTGGAATATTCCCAGACTCCCATTCTGAGGAGGAAGGGGGGCTCTTTTCTGGGTGTGACAGACACAGGGGCTCACCCCTGAATGGTATGGCTGCTTTGTCCTGCTTAGCACAGAGGCTTAGCATAGTTAAAGAGGAGGACACAACTATGAAAGACTCTATCTGATTTCCTTCTCTAAAAGTTCATTCCAAATATAAATATATTTTCCTTTTTTTGTTGTTTTCATAACACCAAACTGTATTCTCAGGATTTGTGAATTTCCCCTTTGTCAACAGGAAAGTATGAGAAAAAGGGGAAGCTCTAGGGTTCCAACCCCTCTTTCTGCCCCTCACCAGTTTAATCAAGCATCTCTGTTTTCATTTTCTATACACAGCTATGGCTAACGCAGTCCATCAACTTACAGATGAGAAAGTCCAGAAAGACAAATAACTTGCCCAAGGTCTCTCAACAATTCATATCAGAGCCAGGAATAAATGCAGGTCTTCCTGCTCTCTCCATTACTTATAACCCAGTGTGATATTTTCTTGCAGATTTACCCATCAAAATACAGGAGCTTACGCAGGCACAAACGAGTAGAAAGTGCAGAGGAATTCTGTGTCTTGGTGATAGAGAGAATGGGGGTTGCATTTTGATGATATGTGTGGGGTCTCCTGATCCTGTTTAAAATCATATGCTAGAATCACTGCTTTATCTGTAGGAGGAATATGATTTATGCCCCCTTTGCACTTCTAGCTTCAGTTTCAGACCTGGCATAGAACAGGTTCTCAGTAAATGCTTGTCTGTGGGTGAATAAATGAATGAACAGATGAACTTGTGAAAATCCCTAAAACCAGCTCAGAGCTAGGGGACTGTCCTACTGGAAGGGTGGTTCTTTTCTCAGCTGATGCCTGATATTTCGGGGGGGCAGCAGGAAATGTGCCAAATTATGCTGCTAGCGGGTCATTGGATCTGATGGAAAGGGGTTAGGGTGGGGATGAAAATTAGATGTAGGTTGCCATTAATGCAAGTAATCATGCGATGTGATGTATTTCTTCCTGAGACTGTAGCTTAAATCCCAATTACCTTCTGGTGACAAATGAACTCGCTGAGTAATTCATTTTGACTGTTGGAGCTCCCACCTTCTGTGTTACCATCACATGGAGAAGGTATATGACAAATTTCCAGATTTAATTTTAGTGCTTGGGAGCCCAAGTGGCACAATTACCAGATCAAGAGCGATGGCAGAATATTAACGTGAGGAGTTCACGTGAAGCTGAGTTATACCTAAGAATGCTCAAACTCAGACCCTTGGAAGCAATATGGAGCTCCAGCTGGGCCAGGCACCTACGCTTTGGGATTTTCTCTTCTCTGACTTTATCCTGATTTCTCCCATTCAAAAGGCTTCTCTGAGTCCTGCTGATTGTATCTCCAACATATCTCTTGACTTCCTCCCTTTGTCACATTCCTCACCATCTTCCATTTGATTGTTAAAGGCAAATGCGTAATGATTAAGCACACAGATCCTATGGTCCATTGATAAGAGTTCAAATCATGTCCCTGCCTTGCCCTCCCTATGTAACATTGGCCAGGTTACTTAGATCCAAATATAGGTTTGCCCTGCATATTAAACATGATTATACAAATAAAATATGTGGCAGATAGTAAATGCACAATTGATTGTAGTTGTTATATTAGTATTAACATCCCAATCTGGCTTCTATTTACTGTTCAATCATTCTCCTATCTGGGGACCAGTGAATATTATTTGTAAAGGGCCAGATAGTAAATATTTCAGGCTTTGCAGGCCATACGGTCTCTGATGTAATTACTTAGTTCTGCCATTGCAGAAAGAGTAGCCATAGACAATAAGTAAACAAATGAACGTGGCTATGTTCCAATAAAGTTTTATTTATGAACTCAGAGATTTGAATTTCATATAACTTTCACATGTCATGAAATACTATTCTTTTGATTTTTTTCCAACCATCTAAAAATGTGAAACCATTCTTAGCTTGCAGACTAAACAGATGGCAAGCTAGATTTGGTTGTGGGCTGTAGCTTGCCGACCCTGGTTCTGATGCATTGTCTTCTCTATGGTCAGCTTCATCTTCCTGAAAGACCCCTTAGAGTTTGTTTTTCTTCTTTCAAAACCTTCAGTGTCTCCACATTGCCTAAAATCAGAACTGCTCCATCTGCCCTTGAAAGCACTTTGGGGGGAAAAAAAAAAGCACTTTGAGGTCATGGGTGGTGGCCCTGGTAACTTGGCTGTCAGAGCCCAAAACTCTCCATTTGCCATTCCCAAACAGAGTCTCCCCAGGTGTTTGTCACATTCCTTATTCTCTTTTCAAAAGTTTATGGGCTTAATTTACATAGGATAGAAAGAGCTGAGGAAACCCTAAAGGCTCTAAGAAGAGGCTGTTATGATAGCATCCCAGCTTCTCTAGAAGTCCACTCACAGCCATGGGGTCTGAGGATACTGAGGAAATCCCTCCCCACCTGCTCTAATAACTGCTTCCCCCAGCTTGCTCCCCTGTACCAAGGACTTTCTAGTCATTAAATCTCATCTCATCCTCATGAAGACCCTATGATGAAAATATATCCCCATTTTGCAGTCAAGGCAACTTATTCACAGAGTGGTCATGTAACTGGCCCAAGGTCACACAGCTAGTACGTAGTAGATCCAGGACTTGAATTTGGGCATTGAGAGTAGAGGAGTTCATCCTCTTAACCATTACATTACATTGAATATTTTCTTGCATGACAGTTGGTGACCTTCCGAGAGGAGCTTCTCCAAATGACAGAAATAAACATTCCATTATGTGCATGAATGTGTATAGGCATATGTAATACCTTTCCTTGAAGTTAAATTTCCCCTTTTTGTCAAACGCAGTGATAACAGGAGGAACATAAGATACCTTATTTACAATTACAAAACCGTGCTGTTCCCTAATCCACACAGACAGTCTTGAAAGTGAGCCCAGACATGGAAGAAATGCTGCTTTAAATGTATACTAATCCACAGTGAAGGACTGATCATATTAAAACAGTTCCCATCTTCCTGCATTAGCATCATCAGAGGACACGTTTTAGGCAGAAAGGGAAGAAAAGCTGCTAAAATGAATTAGTTGCCTCATTTTTCCAGCAGAGAGAGGTGAGACCGCATGAATGTAATGTGCCATGACATAAAATGCCCAACTTCCTTTAACAAGCCTAATTCGAGCTCGGTTGGCACATTGCGGGGTGGGGGACGTGCGAGGCACTTGCACCTCTCCCCTGGACCTCCAGACCTGTAAGAAGGCCTCTTTGGCAGAGCAGGCAGAGAGAACAAAATGCCCGAGGCTGGCTGTCTTTGGCTCCCTGACTGCTGACAGAGCAGGCAGCTGGGTGCAGTGGAGAGCTCCCCACAGGCCAGAGGTCGTGCACCCTCCTTCTCCACGCAGGTTTGCCTTTAACTTGCTGTGTGATTTTGAGCCAGTCACCTCAGCTCTCCACTTGGTGATCCTCAGCAATGCCACGGGCACCGCTGTCATTACATTCTTGGCCTTCTACTTTTCTGCAGAGCAGGAGGACCCATGGCACAGTGGTTAAGACCTTGAACTGTGAAGGCAAGCTATTTGGACTTCAATATTGGATCTATCACTCAGTACTACGTGACTTGGGACAACTGTTTAGCCTTCTTGTGCCTTGGTTTTCTCATCAGCATAATGGGGATGCTTACCTCACAGATGTTATAGGTGTTTAATGATGTGATCACATGATGCTCTTACCATACTCTCTGGCATATGCTCAGCACATACTAAATAATCATAATTACCACAGTCTTCTGTGAGGCTGTAATTGGAGAATGATAAATAACCTGTGTATGACTCTTTATAATTTTCCGTATGAACCAATCACATTTAATCTTCATGGAAACCGTATGCAATGTTTTAGGTATATTTATCCCAATCCAGGTAAGAATCTGAGAGTCAGAAAGATTAAGTAACCCATCCCAGGGTAACAAAGTGGTTATTGTATGGTTTTGACTTGTGCAAAGCACTCTTTCCTGTGTTCATTCTACATTTTGTACACTGTAACCTTTTTTATACATGTGAGGAATGATTACTCTCACTGAAGTAAGAATCGATCTGTAGATTGCAATACCTTTTGGTATCATATTTCCTTTTTAAAAATTTTTTAATTTAAATTCAATTAGCCAACATATAGTGCATCGTTAGTTTCAGATGTAGAGTTCAGTAATTCATCAGTTGCATGTAATACCCAGTGCTCGTTACATCATGTGCCCTCCTTAATACCCATCACCCAATTACCCCATCCCCCCACCCACCTCTCCTCCAGCAATGCTCAGTTTGTTTCCTATAGTTAAGAGTCTCTCGTGGTTTTTCTCACTCTCTGATGACTTCCCACTCAGTTTTCCCTCCCTTCCCCTATGATCCTCTGAGCTGTTTCTTATATTCCACATATGAGTGAAACCATATAATTTCTTTCTCTGATTAACTTATTTAGCTCAGGATAATATGAACTATTGGGACTTCATCAAATTAAAAAGCTTCCGCACAGCAAAAGAAACAGTCAACAAAACTAAAAGGCACCCTACGGAATGGGAGAAGATATTTGCAGATGACATATCAGATAAAGGGCTAGTATCTGAGATCTATAAAGAATTTACCAAACTCAACACCCATAAAACAAATAATCCAGTCAAGAAATGGGCGGGAGACGTGAACAGACATTTCTCATATTTGTTTTTATATTAAGTTAAAAATGTTTTAAGGTTTCCAACTAAACAAGAGTGAGGGTAGTGTTATCCTAAGTGGCCAAGATCTGCATCTGTTTGAGCCAAGACTAGAGTAAATGTGTTACAGAGCAATGTGAAGACAAAGAGGGAAATTATTACGAATCTCCTTTGCAAAGTAGTAGTATACAGCAAGACAATAGACTTGTAAACCAGGCTGTTTGTCTTCAGAGAGAAATCCCCTAATGCCTTCCTTCTTCCCCCATTAATTTATCTAGGGCTGAGAGGACTCAGTTCTTAGCATATGATAGGAAAGACCCAGGAGTAGCCGATCATTGGTAGGAGGCTTTAACTCAGGAGAATTAAAGGAAAAGCCATTCTCTAACCTGGGGAGTCTGTTTGGAAGGAAGAAAGAGAGAAACAGAGTGGGCAGATATGCTCTGATATCTCTCTCTCCAAGCCAAAAGTGGAATCTGTGCTGGATAAACATGAGTAATATTGAGGGAAAGGCTTCTATTCCCATTCATTATTTAGGGCTTTTAGAAACCTCTTGGGCTACCCTGCACTCTGCAGTGGGGCACAGTGTGGCCAGGCAGAGGGATGCAGAAGGCAAGGTAGAATGCTGGTCAATGGACTCAGCAGACAGGGAACCCCACCTCAAGCTGGGTCAGATGACCAATCAGCAGGCCGGATGCAGAAGATGACAGAGATGTGGGGTCTGCAGCCAGTGGGAACTGAGGGCAGGTCAACCAGGCTTAGACCAAGCTGCTGCCGGAGAGAATGAACCAGCAAAACAGGAAGGCAAGCAGAAGCAAGCAGTCAAGGGTCACTGCCCCAAAGACCAAAACAGGCAAATGTTGCTATGCCGAAAATCCGAACCCTGCTTGGCTTTCTCACGGGCTTCTTGTCCATGGCCTTCCACCACCACTATGCATCTGGACAGTATACTAAGGGAGGACAGAGGGGAGAGACCATTCATGAAATGGAGCATTATTGGGTTTTGTTTTGTTTTTAAGATTTATTCATTTATTTTAGAGAAAGACGAGGGGCAGAGAGAGAGAGAGAATCTCAAGCAGTCTCCCCACTTGACGTTCATCTCAGGACCCTGAGAGATCATGACCTGAGCCAAAACCAAGGGTTGAATGCTCAATCAACTGAGGAACCCAGGCACCCCATGTATTAATTGATGTTGTTTTTAATCAGATTCACTGGGTACCACCTACAAGGGCTTAAGTTATTGGATTGGAATGAATTTAAACTGAGTTGGATATTTAGTTTCACTTAGATTTTATTTTGCCTGCCAACCATCATGAGAATTTCAGGGGAGCCCACATGAGGCTTGTTAAAAGATAAATAAATTACATTTAATCTGCACACATGAATTCTAGAGTGAGTTAAATCTGCCATAAGTGTAGATGTATATTAAGATTCCTTATTTTATGTAGCTCTTTATAGTTTTAAAACACTGTATATATTGACATGTGATTCTCACACTATTTTTATGACTTTGGCAGGTCATGGATTATTTTCCCTGCTAACTGATTAAGAAAATGAGGATTAGAGAAGGCAAACTAACTTCCCAGGGTTAAAACTATGTGTGATAAGGAAGGATGGGACTTAAGCTTATCTTCTGAATGTGAAGCCAGCATTTCCCCCACTATATCATTTGCTGAACCACCTGTGTATGTTACATATAGCCAGACATGAGTGCTCATATTTTGAAGAGTATAAGTAAAAGAAAAAAATATTCAGGGTATTTGTTTAGGACTCTAAAATACCAGAATCCTAAAAATGAGGAAAATGTAGGAGAAATTTATAATAATTATGCTTCTTTAGTATTTAATATCCTCCTGTGATCTAGCCTCTTCTTATGTATTTATTTTTATGCCCCTTTGTCTAGAAACCCCCCTCCTTGGAGATGTTACCCCAACATCCTGGGAAATCCCTTAATCCAGCATTTCCCAAAACATGTGTATGGAACACTAGCTCCCTGGGATGTAAATAGGTGTAGCAAGGAAAGAGACTTCTAAAGGTCAAGTAAGTTTGGAAAACACTGGGTTAAGCAAATTAAATAGACATCTTTACTAACAAATTTTTCAGAACTTTTGACATGGTAAGTGATGTTTATGACTACTTGAGAGGGATAAAATGTTACATTTCCCACCTAATTCGACCATTTGACCATTTTTGTCAGTGTTCTTCTGTATTACTGTGTTCTTTAAAGCACATGTTAACACTGCCACCTTCATCAATAACTCTGATGGATGGGAGAGAGTCGAGCTATGACATGGGTCATTCCACTGACCGTTAGGGTTGATTCAGCTGGATGGATGGATGGATGGTTACATCCCGGTGCTGCATGCTCCAGCACACAGTGCAACCTTCCCATGAGGACCATTATTAGGTCAAGTTACTATGGTCCACTAAGATCCTGATTTCTGTTTGAGCACTACTTGCCATAATCCAGTACCTGTAGCCATGAGTTCCATTAGTAAAAATCCGGGTCTAGGTGAGAACTATGCTGTGGAAACTAACTCCATCCGCTAAAGCAACAAGGCAAGCATTGTGCTGTATAGTAGGCATGCAGTGACAAAGAAAGCATAGTCATTCTTGAAGGGCATCCAATCTGGCATAGGAGGGAGGATTGGGAAATGACATGGTGTAGACACTAAAATAGTAACTCCTTGTGGTGTTATACAAGAAGGGTATGTTTCAGTACAGTGAGGCATAGGGAAGGAGTGCCCTGGTCTGCTCAAAAGAATCAGGGAAAGCTTTGAAGAAGTAGTTATGCCAGGCGGGGGCCTTGTAGAATGAGTAGTGTTTTTGCCTGGTGAAAATGTACAGCAACCAAGAAGAGGGAAGAGCATGTGAGAGGAACTAGAATTCAGCCTGTCCAAGAGGACCCACTTTACATTCAGAATACAGTAGCAGGCTTTTTCTAGGCAGAGGAATGGTTCAAGGAGAATCCATCACCACGGGGTAAAGTCTCGGGTATTAGGACCCAAAACTAGAACCAAAATTTAGGCTGTGCTCTAGTCTTGTCAGGCCATCCCAAACTAATCCTAACATTTAAACAGATGCTGAGCCCCATCAACTAGGCCAACACTCCACAGATTCAGAAATGGACTACTGGCCACACATTGGGGACTGGACAAGTCATTTTAGAAGGCACCACTTTTGAGGAACTGAGCCCCCTTGCTAAATTCCTAGCAATTTACAACCCGTAACTCATTTAATCCTCATGACAACCCTTGAAGGTGGTTTCCCTATCATTTCACAGAAAAGGAAGCTGAGGCTTTGAGGCATAGCAGAACCTGTTCAAGTTATTAATCAAGCCAGGACAGGTCTGTTGGACCCTGGTCCAACTCCAAAGTCTGATATGGCTCAGTGACCATGCTACAAGACCATACTGGTTCTCGTTCCAACTCCCTGCCTCTCTGAAGCCTTGATCCGTGTTGGCCAAAGGAATAGTGGGTCTGAGACTCCCTTGGAATTTCTTGATGCCATCAGCACAGAACTGCAGGAAATCATGGCCCACTCCATCTATTGGCAATGCCACTCAAGGCCCACTTGCCTCATTGTCATGGCCTTCTGTTCACTTCCATGCTCACCCCTGAAATGTTATCAGGTTCCTGTGATACTTTCTCTAAAGAAATCAGTACATCATGAAAAATTGTCTCAGTCCCCAGCCATTCCTATGAGGTGGGAGTCATTTCTAGTCCCTTATTTCCAGGTATCCAAGATAAAGTATAACAAGGTCACTTCATCACAAACCTGAGGACTCCAAGGCCCCCATCTAGGAAGAATATCCTGTTCATTTCATTTCTCTTTCTCCTGGAGGCTGTGCATTTTATTCTATACCTTAGGGCCCTAGCCTGGAGATTCATATGGATCACTAAAATTGCTTAATGATCCATCAGTGAATTCCTACTAAATACCACTCAGTTCAGATCGTGGCCCTAAAAGCTGACTCGAGGTAAGACCCTTCCTTACTTGGAGCCTCAAGTTCCAGATTTATTAAGTGAGGACATTAGCTTTGTGATCTTTAAAACTCTCTTCAACAATGTAATTCATATCCATTTTATAGATGATGAAATTAAAAATCATGAGGCTAATGATTCAAATAGTAAGTTCCAGAACTGGAGTACTTAGCCAGCTGGCAATGTTTTATTTTCAAAGACATCAATTGTTTAAAATATCTATTGAGCATCTTTATGTGCAAGGCACTGTGCTGGGCATTAGGGATACATAAGTAAAAAGGAATCCTCCTGCTCTCTATGGAGGAGACAGATACATTAAAAAAAAAAATCCAATGTGATGTGAGAGGAATTATAGGAAAAGCATGAATGAGGTTTCACAAGAAAAGAAGGAATTGTTACCTAAGCCACGTATCTAATAAAGCTTACAGCAAAGGTGGCACCTTACCTGGGTAAGGAGAGTTGACCCGTGAGTTAATGAATTTGACCAATGACCAGTTGCTCTTTGGCAGCTTGTAGAGAAAGACAACCTAACTTTATTTTTGCTGTTTTGGAATCTAAAAACTTCAGCAAATAGAGTCATAGGCTCTATTTAACGGAAGAGGAGTTATAAGGAGATAATATAAAAGAACAAATAGAAAGAAAGCATCCTCAGAGATAGGGTGATGTATACCTGGAATGCTTGCCTGCCATCTAGCAACAAATATGGCTGGCATAAAAATAAATAAATGTGTCTGACAAGAACAAGGGGAAATAAAAGGAGAAGTCATTGAAAATAACAGGAACCTATACATTGTCCAAGCTATCCACAAAGCCCAGTGAGATTAGAATGATTTTAAGAGACAAAACCAAATTGATAAGGGAATGCCAAGATGAGAATAGAGGGAAAGACGACAGAGACAGAGATAAATAACATGTTTTTCAAGTACATGTCCAATGAGTTCTTAAAGGAGGGGTTGGCGGAGCTCAGAGACTTGCCCAGTGTAATTTATTGACAAGGAAAAGTAGACATTCCTTTAAAAAATTAATTCTTTGTCTTGGTGACTAGTAACAGGAGAGGTTAGGAGATGAATGTTAGAAGTGACCATAAATTCCCTTCTAGAGGAGAGAGAGTAGCTGTTAGAAGAAATAAAGGTGAATCCTGACAAGAAGAAGTTGATTAAGAAGTGAGCGTGCTCAGAGATTGAGAGAGTGGTCAAGCCTGGAGGGACTGATTGGTGGGTCTCGCAGAGGCACATTCTAAGTTGCATGTGTGAGCATCCCTGGACACTCGGTGGTGGGTTAGGGAGGGGTTGATACAGGTTAGGAGTCCAGGTCTCATGCGCTCAGTGAGCTGCTTCCCTGTGGATGTATAAAGAGGCTGAGAATGAGCATTTGTTGAAAACAAAGTACCTGCTGGGCACTGTGGGTAGGTGCTTTACATACATTGTCTCATTGCTTTCTCATCATCCGCTGCAAGGTAGGTGTAATTCTAAGAAAACTGAGGGTCCGATAGGTTAAATAACCTGTCCAAGTTCACATGCTAAGTAGCAGACCCAAGATTTGAACTCCAGTCTGTCTGATCATAAAATCAATATGCTCTTTTCATTCCATTCCAATGAAATAGTCCTATTCTTTTTTACATTTTCGTAATGGATATGTCAAGCCTCGTAGCTGATAGAAGCTCAAATAAAGGTAGCTAGTAAAAAACAGAAATAGGAAAATAGGACTCGCAAGAGGGGAAGGAGGGAAGGGCTCTATATAAATGGATATAACACCTATCTGACTGAAAGGGCTGTTGTGAGAAATAATATATGGTAAGATCTGTTACTGTTTTTCATTGTCCTCCGTAAGGCTCAGATGCAAATGCAGGATATATGTGGGGTTCTTGAGAGGCCCCAGTCCGGTAGACCCAGCACTGTTTAGCCTCTGTCACTTCATACCCTCTAGGCCACACCAGAGACACTTGCTATTGGGACCCTTGCCTGATGATAAATTAAGACCACTCAAACCTTTCCAACTTCTGTGAACTTTGACCCCCAGAAAGTTATTGGATTGGAATGAATTTAAACTGAGTTGGATATTTAGAAAATCACTGGTCCTTGCCAGGGCAAACCTTGGAAGTCAGGGCTGATGTGGAGTCATTCCCTCTTTCTCCTTACCATTTTTCCCCAATTCTCTTCTCCCATGGGCACGGGACTCAGCTTGGGCCCTCTGCTGTGTGAACAGCTATCTAAGCAGGGAATGTGCAGGTTCCTTTCCTGCAGGCACCAGTCTCCCTGAGGGATCTCCTTGGCATTCCATCTCCCTTGCCTTGAGGGCAGGGAGGTGGTGGCTCAGGGCGTGGAGGAAGAGCTTCTGCGCCAAGGCCTCCGGGACTTCTTCCTCAGCACTCTCCCCAGGACTTTGTTTTTCTCTGTTTGTTATAAACGAAGGAGGGGAGAAAGGTGGAAGTGGTTTCAGGGGAGTCAGAGAGCAAGTCTGTTTTGCTGCTTTGTAATAAGTCCTAAGGGAGATGACTGGCCTCAGTGGTTGATGGCAGCTTGTAGATACGGATTCTTTTGTCACAATGTTGGGTTCCACAGTTGCCAGTTCTGAGGCAAAACGAAGAGTCTCGATCTACACGTACCTTTAACACACATGCCTTTACCCTATGAGGTAAAATTCATCCTCCTCCTCTCAGGAAAACCAGGCTCAGAGAACATAAAGCAACTGGTCCCAAATGACACACAGTAAATGGCAGAGGTGGCTTCAAGCTAGGTCAGCCTGACTCCAAAGTCCACCTGGGGTAGCAACGACATGCTCTCTTAAACAGGTGGGAAATAGTGGGAAGAGATTTGGGTGGGAGACATAGACGCTTTCCTGTGTAATTGGAGAAAAAAGTGAGAGGGAATCAGAGAAGGAGTCAGAGAGACTAGCTCTCCAGGTGGACCGTTCCCATCTGGCAAGGGGTCCACTAGACAATAGCAATGAGGCAATGGCCCCTGGGACATAACTATTAGAGGAGGGCCTTAAAAAAGCACCCCATATTCTCTGGTGCTTCTGTTTAAAAGACTCTTTCGCCAGACATAGCAGAGCAAGCTGTACCCCTCCCAGGTTAATGGGCCTAAAGCCTCAGGGAGCCAAGGCAAAGCCCTTATATAACTACGTCTGGTAACAGTCATTGGCTGAATGGAGGATGCCCAAGTGACCAACACGGGATTTGATATGTTTTTAAGGGGCAGATGGCCCACAGCACCATTCTGTTCCAGGTACTGAGCACAGAAGTTCTCCCCCGATATTAGTTAGCAGAGTGGTTCTCAAAGTAGTCCCCAACCAGCAACCTCCACATCACCTGGCATTTTTTAGAAGGGCAAAGGCTTGCCTCCTCCCACTTCCTAGACCTAAGACAGAATCAGAAACTCCAGGGGAAGCCAGCTTGCTGCTTTACCAAGCTCTGCAGGTGATTCTCTTTCATTAGATTTAAGTCAGGTTTACTAGAGTATAACTATCATACAGAAAGCAGTTTGCCCTTGTTAGATGTAAAGGATGAATAGTTATGATAATTAAGTACAGTTTCTTTAAAAAAAAAAAGAAATTTATTTATTTATTTGACAGAGAGAGAGAGCACAAGCAAGAGGAGCAGCAGGTAGAGGGAGAGAGAGNGAGAGAAATTTATTTATTTATTTGACAGAGAGAGAGAGCACAAGCAAGAGGAGCAGCAGGTAGAGGGAGAGAGAGAAACAGGCTCCCAGAGGAGCTGGGAGCCCGATGCAGGGCTGGATCCCAGGATCCTGGGATCATGAACTGAGCCAAAGGCAGAAGCTTAACCAACTGAGCCACCCAGGAGCCCTGGTACAGTTCTACAGCAAGCACCAAAATCAATATGTAAAATATTGCCACCACCCCCAAAATTCCCTCATGCTCCTTTGTAGTCAGTACTCTCCCCCACCTCCAATTTCTGGCAACCACTGATCTGATTTCTGTCCCTAAAGTTTTGCCTTTTGTAGAGTGTTATATAAATGGAATCATACGCTAGGCAGCCTTTTGTGTCTGGCTTCTTTGACTTCTCATAATGCTTTTAAAAATATGTTGTTGCACATATTAGCAGCTCACTCCTTTTTATTGCTAAGTGGTATTCCATTGTGTGAATGTGGCTGATTTTTTTTCCCCATTCATGCCCCAGGTAATAGACCTTTGTGTTGTTTCCAGTTTGGGGCTTTTATGAATAAAGCTATTACATATATTCATGTACAAGTCTTCATGTGGACATTTATTTTCATTTCCCATGGGTAAATAGCTAGGAGTAGGGTTGCTGGATCACCAAGTAAGTATATGTTTAGCTTTATAAGAAATCGCTAACCTGTTTTCTGGAATGACTATAACATTTGCTTCCCACCAGTAATACAGGAGAGTTCACTTCACATTTTCTCTATCACTTGGTATTATTATCAGTTGTTTTGGTTTTTGTTGTTGTTGTTAACGTAGCCATTCTAATAGTTGCCTAATGGTATCTAATTATGATTTAATTTTTATTTCCTTCATGATTAATGATGCTAACATCTTTTCATATGTTTATTTGCCATTTACATCTTTTCTTTGATAAAGTGTTTAAACTTTTTCCTATTTTTAAAATTGTATCGTCTTACTGAGTTGTAAGAAGTCTCTATATGTTCTAGATACAAGTCTTTCAACAGATATGCCTTTTGTGAATATTTTCTCACAATCTGCAGTTTGTCTTTAGGGTCTTTTTTTTGTCCCTCATAGTTTTTGAAGAACTGAAGTTATTTAATTTTGATGAAGTTCAATTTATCAATTTTATCTTTTACTATTCAAGCGTTTTGTGTCCTATATAGACACTTTTGTTGCTGACCTAAGATTGCAAAGATTTTCTCCTATTTTCTTCTAGAAGTATTACAGTTCTAGATTTTTAGTTTAGGCCTATGACTCACTTCGAATTAATGTTTGTGTATGGTGCAAGGGGTTTTTTAATTTGCATATGAGCATCTAATTGTTCTGGCACCATTTGTTAAAAAGACTGTCTGTCCTTCATTAAATTACCATTGTACCTAGTCAATAAATTAATTGACTATATATGTGCAGGCCTGTTTCGGACCCTCTATTCTGTATTGTTGGTGTGTTTTTCTACCTTTATAGCAATACCCCTTGTCTTGATTGCTATGGTTTTATAATAAGTCTTGAAATCAGATCATCTAAGTCCTCCAATTTTGTTGTCTCTTTCAAAATTTTGTAGCTCTTATAGGTCTTCATATTTTCATATAAATTTTATAATTAGCCTGTCAATTTCTTTTAAAAATACCTACTAGAATTTTGATTGAAATTGCATTGAATCTTTGGGTCAATTTGGGGATAACTGATGTGTTAATAATAGTGACTTTTCCAACTCACTAGCACTGTTTATCCTTCCATTTGTTTAGCTCTTTTCTAATTTCTCTCATTAATTCTTTAGCATACAAATTTGCATTATTTTGCTAGAGTTATCTCTAGGTATTTCTTTCTTTCTTTTCTTTAAGCACTATTGTGGAGGATTTGCCATTGAAAAAAGTAGTAATGGTATTTTATCCATAATTTTCTTTCCAGAATCCAGCCATGAAGTGGTTAAGGTAGGGGCTTTGTCTAAACCCAGTTATCACCATTTTGGAGAAGCATTACAGCATAGTGTTAAAAAGTCCACGTTGCCTGGTTTTAAAGCCTCACTCTACCACTCACTAGCTTTATAACCCTGCTTTCTCCAGGGTTCAGTTTCTTCACCTGTAAAATAGCCTTGATAATAATATTTACTTCATAGGTTTGTTAAAAGTTTAGATAAGCAGTGTCAATCAATGTCAAGCACGTAGATATAACTCAAAACATGCTAGCTTTTATTATTTCTCCCTAGCTTTATGACCTTGGGTAAGCTAACTTCGAAAAACCTCCATCTCCACATTCACAAATTAGGGATAATAATAGCGTTAATAGGATTGTGCTGAGGATTAAATTAAAATAAAACATTGAGGGCACAGAGCACAGTGTGTGGCATATTGTAAGCCTTTATTAATACTAGCTACTAATAGTATCTATGTCAGTGTCTGACATANTAGTACAGTGTCTGACATATATTGACATTAAGCAAATGAATATTTTAAAAATAGCTTCCGAACAATGAATACTAGCTTTGGAGAAAACTTGTAGGGAAAATTCAAAAGTTGTAGAAGTGGCTGCGAGAATATTTAGATGATGCACAGACTGACTTATTGGAAACTAGTCATTTTCAATCATTCATGCTAAATGGTTTTCTTTGGTCATCCAAAGAATTGCCCCTCCCCCTACATTGCTTCTAAACTCATTGCAGATAGTGGTGTTCCAGCTTCAAACTAAAATCAATCTATTTATTGTAATGACTTCTAGTTACATACACCCAATTAGTACTGTCATTAGGAAAGCAGCAGCTGCCGATATTGAGTAGCAATGCGACATTCGGCGTTCAATGCTTGTAGCTCCCAAGTGGGGCCTCCTCACCTAGGGAAATTAAAAAACACCCAAGATAATACCTTTTGTCATTAATTCTTCTTCTATTTTCTGAACAAAACAAACCAACTTTACCAACTAACTAACGCTGTGCCAGACAGAGAGAGGTGGTTCTAAAAGATACAAGTACTGATTGAGTATTTTGGGTTCTGGCTTACTACTAGCATAGACGGCAACATAATCTCTAGAGAAATTAGCCCGTTTGATAATACAGGCACGTATTGAGTATGTTTGCATGGATCTACACCCTGAATAATATGAGAAATCATAAATCAGCTATATATAACCGGGAACAGTGGATCAGGATCTAAGCCACTGGTTTGAATGTTTAGCTCTGCTATGAGATTTATAAAGGTGTATGTCTCTGGCCAAGTCATCTGCCCTCTCTTTTCATGTCCTTCATCTGTAAAATATGGGGCCAGTGTAATGAGGTTGATTAGAACTTAATGATTCAGATTTTATTCTTTGGCTTTAATATGCATTATCTGCCTTCAAACTTGTTGCATTCTAGTTGGGGAAAAAAATAAAAAGGAGTCTTCCTGAAAAGGCAAATAATCGTCCTAGATACTATTTGACCAAGAGTAAAATTAATAACCCCCAAGGTAGTAAAAGTCAACATTATTGGCATATGAATTAAATGAACATTGCAGACTGTTTTCTCATCTGTAAAATAGGTTTAATTATAACTGCTATGCAGTGTGTAGAATTAGTTAATGTTTTTTGGACACCTAGAATACTAGAAGTGTATTAAAAGTTAGTTGCTTTCCCCACTAAACCTATGATCTATTTAAACCTCCCAAGATTTTTTATCTTGATATAATAAGGAAAACTGTTCCCTGAAGACATTTAGATCATAAATCTGCCCCAGATGGTAAAGATCCAGATCAGTTTTACTATCTTCAAGGGACCAAACCATCCAATATTTTTAATATAAATATTTTGTCCAATTTTACCAGCACCAAATCATCTGTGCTTTTTCTTTCTCAGTTCTTTTAACCAAAGATGCAAGGACCCAGCTTGATAATTATTCCATATTGGAATCTGTTTTTTTAAAAAATTCCTTTGGAATCATATTGCCCTGTGTTTATATCTATGCTCCGTATACAACTGTCTGATTTATTTAAATTGCTAAATTTTCTGGGAGCCTCACTTTCTCCATCTGTAAATGGAAATATCCTCACTTTATAGGTTTTCGGGTTTTGTTTTTGAGATTTAAAAGAGATCAAGTAAGTAAAGCCCTTAGCAGAATGGCACGTGTATCACCTGGCATATCACAATTCCAGTGACGTGTCAGTGAAGTTTCATCATATCTTATTCCATTGGCTATAGTGTTGGATTCTTCAAATAGCTTAAATTGAAGTAACCCAAATGAAGCACCTTGCTTTAACTCCAACCATAGAGACTGCGGTTATTCTATACCTATATGACAGGAAATTACTCAGTGATAACAAGTACTCAAAAGTATGAGTTGTGTTATAAGGGAAGTTGAAAACATAATTAGGCACAAAAATGTATATATAGTGTGATCTCAAATATATGATATATGCATAGAACAAAAGGTTGGAAAGAAACAATACAAAAGCTTGAAAGTGGGTGGTTGTGAGAATATGATAATTTTTTCCTTTTTCTTCTTTACACAATATGGTATAATTTTTATACCTTTCAAAATATGGGGTTTTTTTTCTTTTTGTATTTTCCACTTCCACTTCTCAATATTTTCTATTTTTTTGAACAATGAACATATGTTGAACAAATTATAAGACAGAAAGCCACATCTATTTGAATGCATAGTAAAGAAGAAATCTGTGTATATCAATTGTTTAAAAAGTTTTGAACATAGGGGCGCCTGGGTGGCACAGCGGTTAAGCGTCTGCCTTCGGCTCAGGGCGTGATCCCGGCGTTGTGGGATCGAGCCCCACATCAGGCTCTTCTGCTATGGGCCTGCTTCTTCCTCTCCCACTCTCCCTGCTTGTGTTCCCTCTCTCGCTGGCTGTCTCTATCTCTGTCAATTAAATAAATAAAAAAAAAATCTTAAAAAAAAAAAAAAAAAAGTTTTGAACATAGTGAAGAATTGCTAAGACAATACCATCCTCTCCGACAGGACTATGCTACTTAGTAATCAGTTTTAGTTTGATGAATATTTATCAAATTCTCTCATAACCTATTTCGATTATTTTTCTTATTTTTCCACTTTTGCCTTTTCTTTGCTATAACTTTATATTTAATTTAAATACCTATGCTATGTGTGTATCAGATCAATGTGTTAAAAATGTATGAGGAATATAACCAGCCTATAATTGACATGATGTGTATATATTTTTTAATTTGAGAGATGGAAACTCCAGGTCTTCAGAATCCCAATGACTGCAGTTTTGGTTCTTGTAATAGATACTCAGTTTGGAGCCATGGCCTCCCACCATGAATTCCAGGGGATTATCTAGCAGTGCCCACTTCTCAAGTCCAAAATTGGTTTATTTAGGCATGACTTTTTTCTTACTTAAAACATCAATCTTCTGTCTTAGGTTTAGTCATTGGTAAGCAAGGTAGAGAGATCAGAACTGTAAGAAAAATAGAAAGTGATTTTGATGGTCTCAGACCCCTTTTCTTGATGAAGAATGGCACATAGTCTCCATAGTTAAACTGGAAAGGGAAGGTCTCTGGGTGGAAAATTTTCAGACTTAGCATCAATTTTTAACCCACTAAAGATTCTCCGTTTCTCTTCTCAGTAGTGATAAGGAAACAGCCACAGGTACTTATATACGGGCATATGCCTAACTTCTCAATAAGATTTTGACATTCAGACAGGAAAAATCGTATCTATTTCTCTTCCCCAATCACAGAGCTTATAGTATCTACTTAATAAATATTAGTGAAATTCAATTGAAATTTTATCAACAGGCTTTTAAAATTTTAACACTGTTAAGAATTTTCATAAAGGAGATGGAATGCTTTTGAAAAAAATCATATTTTATTATCACTCTTTTGCTAATAAAACAAAACAGTAAAGCCCCTATGATGGTCTTCCATGGCACTTAACCCTTAACTTTGGGCTAAAAGACTCGTGTGAGTTGGGACCTCCCTACCAAGTTTACCTTGTACCACTGCAACCCTCTTTTGTTTTGCTCCCATCACACTGGCCTTTCAGTTTCTGTAATAAACGTGCTCATTCTCACCTCTGAGCTTTTGCAGTTGCTGATCCCTCCGCATGGAATACTCTTGACAAGTTCTTGTTCCGGTATTGTTAGCTCCTTAGAGAGGTCTTTCCTGATGGTCATATGTAAAGTTATTCTCATTAGTCATTGATCTCATCACTGTTTTATTCCTTCATAGCATTTTTCTGTATCTATTTCTTAATATATTTGTTCCCATATTTATCTTCATCGAAAGATAAGCTTAGTGTAGACAGGGTCTTTCTTGCCTTCTACTACTGATTCTCCACCCCTGGAGAGTATTTNGAGATATTTCTTAATATATTTGTTCCCATATTTATCTTCATTGAAAGATAAGCTTAGTGTAGACAGGGTCTTTCTTGCCTTCTACTACTGATTCTCCACCCCTGGAGAGTATTTGTGAAAGGCAGGCAAGGAAAGAAGGAAGGAAGGAGGGAGGAGAGAAGGGAGGGAGGGAGATTAGATCAAGCCATCCTTACAACTCTCCTGTGTGGTAGGATCCGTAATCTCAATTTTACAGATGAGTAAACTGAGGAAAGAAAAGTTAGGTATCTACATAGTGATCACAGCTAGTAAATGGAAAAACTGGAATTCTAAATAGACTCCTCCTGAATTCAAGAACAGCTCTTTACCTTAAAAGACATTCTGGCACTTCTACTCCAGCCTTGTTAGAGTAACTGTTCCAAGACTTACCCTTGCACTATAAACAACTAGAAAACTAGACAAAGTATACAAAACAGCTAATTTTATTTTTTTTTAAGATTTTATTTTTTTATTTATTTGACAGAGATAGAGACAGCCAGCGAGAGAGGGAACACAAGCAGGGGGAGTGGGAGAGGAAGAAGCAGGCTCCCAGCAGAGGAGCCTGATGTGGGGCTCGATCCCATAACACCGGGATCATGCCCTGAGCCGAAGGCAGACGCTTAACCGCTGTGCCACCCAGGTGCCCCAAAACAGCTAATTTTAGATGTGGAATAATAGGAAGCTCAGAAATGTGATCCCTAAGATAAAGGAAGCAACTGAAGTGGAAACTGCACTTGTTTTTGCTTTCTGCCTTGAGGTGCTTTCTGGATTACAGCAGAGAGAAGGGGAAATCTAGCATAGCATGGCAAAATGCAGTTGAGGAGGTGATGATCCGAATTCAGTGAAACTGAGGCATCTGGAAGTAATAGGACAGATATCCAGAGAAGAGGTTGGCGTACAGAAAAAGAGTTCCAGAAATATGCATATGGATCCCCTTAAGACTATTTGCTGAATGCTAACCTGTGAATGTAGGGTAAAACCCTACTTAGCTGGCAAAGGATAACTAGGGAATTGCAAGCCAAACAATTCCCAGAGCTGACAAGGGAGTTTGAGTTCTGAGCAGCAAGAGTAGAGAGATTTTAACAAATACCCAGGAAATTTCTTAGGCACCCACGAAGGGTAATACCTTAGTGATTCATGCCTTAGTGGTAGAGTAAAGGCTACTCTAGACCTGCCTTGACAAAGCTTAAAGACAAGCCTTGAAATGATCAGGCTGATCCACAAGTAACTGCTAAAATGAACTTCAACACTCTTTAAAGGAAGGCAACAAAATCAATTATAAATCACATTTATAATGGCCAACATCTAAAAAACAAAAACAAACAAACAAAAACTTAAAAGACATGTGAAGAAGCAGGAAAATGTGACCTACAATTAGAAAAAAACTTAGTAAATAAGGACATAAGTAATGGCAGACATGATGGAATTAGTAAACAAGGACTTTAAAATAGCTATTATGTATCATACAGCTTATGGTTTAAAGAAAATACTGAACATGAAGAGGAGAAAAATGAACTATATATATATATATAAGAACATATCAAATAGAACTTCTAGAGTTGAAAAGAGTATGGTATCTGAAATTTAAAACTCACTGGAAAGACCTAACAGTAGATTAAACACTCTGCAAGAAAAGATAAGAGAATTTCAAGATGTAGCAATAGAAATGATCCGGAATGAAGCACAAGAGAAAAAAAAGAGCTAAATAAATTTCAGTAACAGTGGGGCAATATTCAGTGATTTACATTAGAATTAGAATCTCAGAAGGAGAGAGAGCAAAAAAATTATGTGAAGAAATAATGGCTGAATTTTTTCAGATTTGACTATAAATTCACAGAGTAGAGAATCTAAATGAAAATCAATCAAGATAAACAAGAAATTATACCAGGGCACATCACAGTCAGATTTCTGAGAAACCATGATAAACTCAGTATCTTAAAAGAAGCCTGAGGGGCCCCTTGGGTGGCTCAGTTGGTTAAGCATATGACTCTTGATTTCAGCTCAGGTCATGATTTCCTGGGTCATAAGATTTAGCCCTGTGTTGGGCTCTGCACTCAGCAGGGAGTCTGAGATTCTCTCTCCCCCTTTCTCTCCCTCTTCCACTGAATTTCCCCCTGCCCTCCCTTTCTCTCTTTCTCTAAAATAAATAAATAAATCTTTAAAAAAAAAAAAAAAGCCTGAGCAAAAGTACACATTAAATATAGAGGAACAAAAATAAGTCCACTGAACTACATTAAATGTGACTAATATAAATATGTAAGTAAAAAGGTGGAGATTATCACATTGGATTAAAACTAAGACGTAGCTACACAGTGCCCACAAGAAACCTACTTTCAACATACATACAGATAAGTTAAAAGTAAAAGATGGGAATATACATATCAAACAAAACTGGAGAAACTATATTAATATCAGACAAAGTGGGCTTCAGGACAAGAAGTATTACCAGGGATAAAGGTGAACATTTCCTGATGATAAAAAGGTCAAGAATATATAACAATTAGGGGCACCTGGATGGCACAGCGGTTAAGCGTCTGCCTTTGGCTCAGGGCATGATCCCGACGTTATGGGATTGAGCCCCACATCAGGCTCTTCTGTGAGCCTGCTTCTTCCTCTCCCACTCTCCTTGCTTGTGTTCCCTCTCTCGCTGGCTGTCTCTATCTCTGTTGAATAAATAAATAAAAACTTAAAAAAAAAAAAGAATATATAACAATTAGGCCTGTAATAACAAAGCTGTAAAATACGTGAAGCAAAACTGAAATTAACAAAACCACAGTTAAATTTGGAGATTACAGTCCAGTCAGTCCAACTCATATCCAATAGCAGCACATTCTTTCTGAGTTCCCATGAATCATTCTTTCCAAGTCCCCATGAATCATTCATCGAAATAGGCAAGAAGTTAGATACATGAACAAATTCCTTGCAATACAAAAGTTAGCAACATTTATAGAAGAACTGCAAAGTTAACTAGCCCACTATTATGTAAAAGGTTGCAGAATACAACTGCAGTGTTCAAAAACTAATTGTATTGCTACATAAACAGTGAAATGAAAAATATTCTTTTATTGAATAGAAATATGTTTAACTGAGAAACTGCCAGGCCTGCACAATGAAAACTACAAAGAAAAGAAAAAGAAAAAGAAAACTGCAAAGCATTGCTGAAAGAAATTTTAAAAGACTCAAACAAATGAAGAGCGTTACCATATTGGCAGATTAGAAAACTCAAAATTTATTGAGGTGTAATTAACATAAAATATCTTATTAGTTTCAGGTGTACATTGTAGTAATTCAGTATTTTCATACATTATGAAATGAACCCCACCAAAATTCTGGTTAACGTCTGTCACCATACAGTTATTACAATATTACTGACTATATTCCCTATGCTGTATGTCCTCATATCTTATTTATTTTAAAACTGGAAGTCTGTACCTTTTAATCCCCTTTATCTAGTTCACCTGCCCCCCTTCCCCACCCCTCTGGTAACCTCGTTTGTTTCATTTATCTGTGAGTCTGTTTCTGTTTTGTTTTGTTTTTTAGATTCCACCTATATGTTAAATCATATGGCGTTTGTCTTTCTCTGTCTGGCATTTCACTTAGCTTATTACCCTCTTGGTCCATCCATAATGTCACAAATAGCAAGATTTCGTTCTTTTTATGGCTGAGTAATATTCCAATGTGTGTATGTGTATGTGTGTATGTGTACCACTTCTTTATTCATTCATGTGTCAGTGAACACTTAGATTCTTTCCATATATTAGCTATTGTAAAAAATGCTACAGTAAACACAGGGGTGAATGTATCTCTTTGAATTAGTGTTTTCATTTCCTTCAGATAAATACTCAGAAGTGGAATTGCTGGATTTTGTGGTATTTCTAATTTAAATTTTTTGAGGAACATGAGTGCTGTTTTCCACAGTGGCTGCACCAGTTTGCATTCCCACCAACAGTGTATGAGAATTCCTTTTTCTCACATCCTCTTCAACATTTGTTATTTCTTCTCTTTTTGATACTAACCTTTCTGACTAGTGTGAGGTGATAGTTCATTGTGGTTTTGATTTGCAGTTCCCTGATGATTAGTGATGTTGAGCATCTTTTCATGTGCCTATTGGCCATGTGTATATCATCTTTGGAAAAATGTCTATTCAGATATTTTGTCCATTTTTAAATTAGGGTTTTTTAAATATTAAGTAATATAAGTTTTTAAACATATTTTGGGTATTAATCCCTTATCAGTTGTATGATTTGCAAATATTTTCTCTCATTCAGTACCTTGCCTTTTTGTTTTGTTGATGCTTTCCTTCGCTGTGTGAAAGCTTTTTAATTTAATGTAATCCCATTCGTTTATTTTAGTTTTTGTTGTCCTTGCTTGAGGGGTCTGGTCCAAAAAAAAAAATATTGCTAAGACAGATGTCAAGAATTTACTGCTTATGTTTTCTTCTAGGAGTTTTATGGTTTTGGATCTCATAGTCAAGTTTTTCATCCATTTTGAATTTATTTTTGTATATGATGTAAGATAGTGGTCCAGTTTCATTCTTTTTCATGTAGCTGTTCAGTTTTTCGAACACCATTTATTGAAGAGACTGTCTTTTGCCCCATTATGTATTCTTGACTACTTTGTCATAGATTGATTGACCATATATGTGTGGGTTTATTTCTGGGCTTTCCATTCTATTGCACTGATCTGTGTTTTTGTTTTTGTGCCAGCACCATACTGATTTGATTACTATAGCTTTAGAGTATAGTTTGAAATCAAGAAGCATAATAACTCTAGCTTTGTTCCTTCTCAAGATTGCTTTGGCTATTTGAAGTCTATTGTGGTTTAATACCAATTTTAGAAATCTTTTTTCTAGTTTTGTGAAAAATGCCATTGGTGTTTTCATGGGATTGTATTGAATCTGTAGATTGCCTTCAGTAATATAGACATTTTAACAATAGTAGTCCTTCCAGTCCATAAGCACAGAATATCTTTCCATTTATTTGTGTTGTCTTCAGTTTCTTTCATCAATGTCTTACAGTTTTCAGAGTATAGGTGTTTCATCTCCTTGGATAAATTTATTCCTAGGTATTTTATTCTTTCAGATGCAATTGTAAATGGAATTTTTTTTAATTTCTTTTTTCTGATAGCTCATTATTAGTTTATTAAAATACAAGCAATTTCTGGGGCACCTGGGTGGCTCATTCATTTAAGTGTCTGCCTTCAGCTCAGGTCATGATCTCAGGGTCCTGGGATCAAGCCCCACATCAGCTCCTTGCTCAGTGGGGACCCTGCTTCTCCCTCTCCCTCTGCTCTGCCTGATTGTGCCCTCTCTCTCTCTCTGTGAAATAAATAAATAAAATCTTTTTTTAAAATGCAAGCAATTTCTGTATGTTAATTTTGTATCCCTTGACTTTACTGAATTCATTTATTAGTTCTAATAGTTTTTTGGTGGAGACTTTAGGGTTTTCTATATATAGTATCATTCATCTGCAAATAGTGACAGTTTTACTTCATTATTTACAATTTGGATGCCTTTCATTTATTGTTTTGTGTAATTGCTATGGCTAAAATCTCAATATGTTTAATACGTCCATTCTCCCCAAATTGAGTTACCGATTCAGTGCAATCCCAATCCAAATCACAGCAGGTTTTTTTTTTTCTTTTACCATTAAAATTGATAGCCTATTCTAAACTTTATATGAAAATGAAAAAAAACAACCCCACAAGAATAGCCGCAACAACATTGAAAAAGATGAACAAAGTTGGAGGACTTATAATACTTTATTTCGGGGCATTATAAAACTATAGTAATTGACATAGAATTGATACAAGCATATAAGTCAATGGACCAGAACAGAAATTCCAGAAATAGACCCACACAAATATAGTAGTGTCCTCCTCATCCACAATTTCACTTTCCATGGCTTCAGTTACTCACAATCAACTATTTTTTTTAGAAGATTTTATTTATTTATTCAACAGAGATAGAGACAGCCAGCGAGAGAGGGAACACAAGCAGGGGGAGTGGGAGAGGAAGAAGCAGGCTCATAGCGGAAGAGCCTGATGTGGGGCTTGATCCCAGAACTCCGGGATCATGCCCTGAGCCGAAGGCAGACGCTTAACCGCTGTGCCACCCCACAATCAACTATTATCTGGAAGTAGGTGATCCTCCTCCTGACACATTGTTAGAAGGCTGGTAGTAGCCTAATGCTACATCATACTGTCTGCATCATTTACCTCGCTTTACCTCATCACATAGGCATTGTATTGTCTCACATCATCACAAGAAGAAGATAGGTGAGTATAGTACAGTCAGATATTTTGAGAGAGGAGGACCATATTCACATAACTTTTATTACAGTATATTGTTATAATTATTCTTTTATATTATTAGTTATTGTTAATCTTTTACAGTGCCTAATTTATAAACTCTACCATAGATATGTATGTATAGGAGAAAACATAGTATATATAGGGTTCAGTACATCTGTGGTTTCAGGCATCCACTAGAGGGGTCTTGGAACATACCCACCATAGATAAGGGGGGACTACTGTATGTTTAATCAATTATCACCAAAGTTGCTAAAACAATTCAATGGAGGAAAAGACTGGCTTTTTACCATATAGTGCCAGAATAATTGAATATTCATATGAAGAGAAAAGTACTTGATCCTCATCTCACACCATAAACTGACTTGAAATTGATAATAGACCCACACACAGATGGGCTGAAACTCTGAACCTTCTAAAGAAAATATATAAGCAAATATGATAGCCTTAAAGTAGATAGTTTTTTTAGACACAAACATGAGACATAAAGAAAAACATATAAATTTTACTTCACCAAAATTACAAGTTTTTCCTCTCTAAAGACACTGAAGAAGATGAAAAAGCAGCAAATGAGAGAAAATATGCATAAAGTGTATATCAGATAAGTGACTGGTATCCAGAACGTGTGTGTGTTTATGTGTACACACAACTCAATAACAAGAAGATAAACAATCTTCCTTTTACACAGATTTGAACATTTGCTTCACAAAGAAGATACACAATTGGCCAATTAATACATGAAAAGATATTGTAGCATGTTCCTAGGGCACCTCTAAGTACTGTGAACTGGGTGACGGAATAGAACAGAAATTTATTCTCTCATAAGTCTACAAGCTGGAAGTCTGAAATCGAGGTGTCAGTAGGGCTGTGTTCCTTCTGAAGCTCTAGGGCAGTATCCGCTCCATGCCTCTCTTTCAGCTCTAAGTGGTGGTTGGCCATCCTTGGCATTCCTAGGTTTGTAGACACATACTCCATTCTCTGCCTCCATCTTCACATGACAGTCTTTTCTATGTGTGCACCAGTATATATCTACATGATCTGCTTCTAAGGATACCAGCCATTGGATTTAGGGCCCACTAAAATTCATTTTGACTTTATCTTAACGTGATTACATCTGCAAAGACCCCACTACCAAATAAGTTCACATTCACAGATACTGGGGGTTCAGTCTTTTACATACCTTTTTTAGGGACACAGTCCAACCTACCACAGATGCTTACCATCATCAGGGAATTAAATATTAGAACCATACTGAGAACGCTTACTGACATAGCTGATTTTTTTTTTTTTTTGAGAATACTAAGTGTTGGCAGCAATGTAGAGCAAATAGAATTCCATGCGTTGCCAGTGGGTGGTAAAGTGGTACAGCTATTTTGGAAAACAGCCAGTTTCTTAAAAAGTTAAACATGTTATCACCATAGGCCCAGAAATTTACCTAAAAGGCCTAGATATTTACCTAAAAGAAATGAAACCATACATCCAGACACAGCCCTGCGTGAATATTCATAGCAGCTTTATGCGCAATAACCAAACCTGGAAACAACCAAAATAGCCATGAACAATTGAATGGATAAACAAGTGGTTGCAGATCCATGCAAGGGAACAACAGCAATAAAAGGATGTATGGGTTTGGTGTAAAGACTTGGATGCCCCTCAGAATTAGTATAGTGAGTGCAAGAAGTCAGAGACTAAACCTTATGTACAGTACGACTCAATTTATATGAATTTCTAGAATAAAGAAAATGAAGCTGTAATGACAACAATCAGATGATGGGTTTCTTGGGTAGGGGCGTGGAGTGGGGAAATTTATTGAAAAACATCGTAAAGCAACTTTTGGGAATTGATGAAAACGTTCTGTATCTTGATTGTGGTGGTGGCTACGTAAGTGTATACATTTGCTGAAACATCATGAGTATACTTAAAATAGGTTCATTTTATTTCATGTAAATTATGCATCAATAAACTGACTTTTTAAATATAGCCATCTGTTATTGGAATGGAGCTCCTCTGGGGTAGCTGCTCTTCTCTAAGTCACATTTAAGCCGGGCAGTGATGAGAACTAAATAGAACAACATCCACTAACATCCTGTGCCCCGCCCGATCGTAAATAGTCAATCAGAGCACTTTCCTGTTAGGAAATTTTAGGACCTATGACATAGTGTTAATGTTTATATTTATATTTATTCAGTGGTTGCTAGTTATTCTATTTCACAGATGTGGACAATTATACCATTTTCTGAATTTTGCTGGTCTTGTAGCTTTTATAAATTACAAACTCCTAATATAAACTTGATTGTAGTATAGTCGAGAGAGTGGGTAGGCTTTAGTGCTAATCATCTTGTGGTTTAAAGTCTGGCCTTGCCATTTAGCAGCTGTACAGCATTCATTCCTTCACTTAAAAATATGTATGAAACGATTGTGATGTACCAGGTCCCCAGGCATAGGGGATGTACCTTAAGGGGATGTGTTCCTAGCCTCATGGAACTTACAGTCCAATCCTTCAAC
Organism: Ailuropoda melanoleuca; assembly: GCF_002007445.2. Taxonomy (NCBI): domain Eukaryota; kingdom Metazoa; phylum Chordata; class Mammalia; order Carnivora; family Ursidae; genus Ailuropoda; species Ailuropoda melanoleuca. The sequence continues at coordinate 32,167,417 of NC_048219.1, read as the reverse complement.
TTATTTTCCTTCTCCAGGTTTCTGGGTTTTGCCATCTGTAAATTGGGTTGTACTGCTATCTTCACGGGGGGTTTTGACTATCAAGTGAGATGACCAAGTAATCAGTATGCAGTAGACAATAAGGGTTTCCTCCTGCCCTACCTGCGTGTCTTTCCAACTCCTTACTGTGCTCTTGTTCTCCCCTATCTACCCTATCACGTCCTATCCTCTCCCATCATGAATTTTTTTAATTATTGAAGTATAATTGACATACAAAGTTATATTTAGTTTCACACGTACAACATATTCAGCAGTTCTATACATTACCCAGTGCTCACTATGAAACGTGTAGCTGCCCTCTGTCATCATACATTATTACAGTATTATTGATTATATTCCCTATGCTGTACTTTTCATCTCCATGATTTATTTATTTATAACTGGAAGTTTGTACCTCTTAATCCCCTTCACCAACTTCACCCCCCCATACACCAACTCCCTGCTGACAACCACCAGTCTGTGTTTAAGAATCTGTTTGCTTTTGCTTTTTGTTCTTTTGTTTTGGGGAGGTTCCACATATTAAGTGACATCTTACAGTATTTATCTATCTCTGTCTGACTTATTTTACTTAGCATGGTACCCCCTAGTTCCTTTCTTCTTGTCATAAATGGCAAGATCTCACGGCAGTCAGATTGGCTAATACCAAAAAGACAAGAAATAACAAGTGTTGGCAAGGATGTGGAGAAAAAGGAACCCTCATGCACTATTGGTAGGAATGTAAATGGGTATAACCACTGTGGAAAACAGTATGGAGGCTCCTCAAAAAATTAAAAATAGAAATGCCATATGATCCAATAATTCCATCATGAATCTTATTCATGTCTCTTTCTATAATGCCACAAGTGCCAATACTTGTTTCTTTTCTCAGCCAGAACTATTTAGATTTCTGAATGAATTCTTCCAGCTCTTTTCCTCTTTATTTTATTATTAAACCTATATTGGATGATATTTAAAAATAAAGAACAGTTCCCAGACTGATTTTTGTGTTATCCAAAGTTAAGTGGAGTATGGTACTCCTTAACAGTAACTCTTTATATTCATATGCCATTTTACCTTTATAAAGCCTTTTTGTATCTGTTATTTCATTTAATCATCTCAATAATCCTGTGAGGTCAGTGAAGGGATCATCATGTCTACTGTCTACATTAGTGTACCAAGGCATATCTATGTTAAAAGAGTATTGAGATAGGGGTGCCTGGGTGGCGCAGTCAAGTGTCCAACTCTTGATCTCAGCTCAAGTCATGGTCTCAGGGTTGTGAGTTAAAAAAAAAAAAAGGATTTAGATCAGAGATGTAATTTGAACCTGCTTATGCTTTTCATTTGTTTATGTATTTAATCACATTAATTGGCTACTGATTGTATGCTGGATATACTGTGATCCTGCGCTTAAGAAGCTCATTGTCTGTGAGGGCCGGCAGCCTGCAAGTGGAGAGCAGTGACAGGATATGGACGCATGTACAAATGGGGGTTGTCAATGAAGAGCAAAGGATCAGCCTTGTTGGGGCTATGGAAAGGGCATTGCGATGTGCCACTTAAACAGAGTATTGAGGCTTCTCATAATTTCCCCATGTGAATGAGGATGGAAAAGGCCTTCCTAAAATACCCCTAAACAAGAACCTTAGGAGTTGATATTTACTCTCTACTCTCATTGGTGCAAAGTAATTCTTTACTATGACCCCCCCCACCCACTCCCCCCAACAAAAGAAAGAAAAGATCACAGAGAAGAGAGTCACAATCATCGAGGTCCTCATCAACTGGGCCTGGTTTTCTGGATAAAAGGAGGAAACAAGGGCTTGTTTCCTGCAGCTCTTTCTTGTGCTGCCTTCCCTCAGACCCTGGCCTTGCTCAGGCTGGACAGATCCCATCCAGGGAGGCAGGGGGAATGGTGTTTGTATTCATCAGTATGCATTTCTTGAAACTGGCCACCAGTGAACAATCAAATCGCCTTGGAATGTTCTTAAGCTTCCTACATGTTTGATTAGTTTTTCCCAGTAGGAAATGAAACAAAAGACACAGCTATTAAGAGAGCTTGCTCTCTGCATGGCCTAAGACTGGCTCCTGGTGTCACAGTGATCTTCAGAGCAGACAGGAAGGTCAGAATCATTCCAGGTGTTGAATGGAAAGACTGGAGCTGGATGTGTGTAGTCTTTGTGGTGGATGGGAGCAGAGGAGGGCAGGAGAATCTCAGGTCTCTTTTTGACTGTTCCAGAGGCTGTTTGACACTCTTGCTTCAATTTTTCTCGCTATTAAAGAAGATTATCCATGTATAAGATTCTTCCATGTATTCATTCCCTTAGTAGCCCACAGAGCATAGCCCTCTGCTAGATGTCAAGGATATGAGTAAAGTATAAATAAGAGACAGCTCCCAAAGGAGTTCTTGCAGAAAATGGGGTGAGCAGACATCAAGGCTGTGGGTGGGTGAAGGGCAACATAGGCTCAGTTGACGGGACCAAGTCTTTCCTAGAGGAGATAGCAGGGAACTGTGTGGGGATGTGAAAAAGAGAAGCCTGGCTGATGGTGTGGTGAAAGAGCAATTCTGGTGGAGAAGAGAAATATCCAAGGAAGATCTTTTACATTTTGTCGTAATAAGCAATATAAGCCCTCTCTTCCAAGACACCTATAAAATTTTAAGTAAAATATATACAGCTCGTTAAGATTTGTTGGAGTAGATCATATTTGGGAAGAGAAAAGTGCTGATATCTGCTTCATGGTTTATGTGGGATGTAAGAACCTGGACACAGGAAAAAAAATCAGCCAATATTTAGATACATAAATACATACATATATTTACATGTGTGTATATCTATCACATATAACTATGTAACTAATACATGTATCACATATACATGTATATGCACACTGTGTATCCATATGCATATATACACCCTATACATGTATATATGAATATATGAATATATGGTATTTATGTAACTCTCCCTAAAAAAGCTTCTTGGAGAACAAAAAAGAATGTTATCTGGATAATACGTTCTTAGTGAACTAGCATGAGCTAACACTTAAGTACTTACTATGTACCAGGTCCCTTTCTAGGTACCTTAAGTGCAGTATATCTTCTTCAATCCTTACAGTAACTTTACCAGGTAGGTACTCCCATTATCACCTTTTTGCGGAGAAGGAATCTGAGAAACAGAGAAGTTCAGTTACTTGCCTAAGGACACATAGCAAGTAAGAAATAGAGCTGGGCAGCCTAGATCTAGGACCTCAACTCTTAACTTCTCTGCCCTATTACATAAGATATGACTTGCTTTTAATATTTTTGTAAGAAATCAAACCCTTTAAGGAGCTTTGAGTATGGATGGAAGAATCAAGGCAGCTTTGATTCTCAAGCAGTTGAGTGTGAGGAACAGAAGCTTCCTCCCTTCATGGTGGCTTTAAGTACATTGCTCCCTGAATTCGATTGTAGATCGTTGGACAAGATTTGCTCATTTGGTTCTTTCATTCAGTAACTATTTACTGAGTAGCCACTATGTGCCAAAAACCATTTGAGGTGGTAGAAAAAAAACAGTAAACCAAATAAGCAAAATCCCAGTTAATTATGGAGTTTACATAAGGATGACAGAAGAGCACTTGGATGGTTTGAAAAATCGTGATAACTGCTGTACAGACAAGGGGTGTCGTGAGAGTACAGAGGATGGAGGGGAGCTGCTATAAAATACAGGTGGTCCAGGGAAGCCTTGTTGACAAGGTGACTTTTGAACAGAGACCTGAAGGAAATACAGGAGCGAGACTGCAGTATCTAGGAGAAGAGCACTGTCGGCAGAGGGAATGGCAAGTGTGAAAGCCTTGAAGTTCAGTTGTACTTGACCTGTGTGAGGAAGAGGTGGAAACCAGTGTGTCTGGAGTAGGTTGAGCTAGAAACAGAATGGCAAAATAGCAGGTGAGAAGTTCAATGGAGACTTTGGTTTTCACTCTGGGACAAGTAACCACAGGAGGGTAGAGGCAGGAAGCAATGATTTTTTTCTGCCTTGTGTCTTAAAAAGTTTACTCTGACTACTGGGTGAAAAATCAACGATAAGGGGGCAAGGGTGGACAAAAATTATTGTTGCAAAAATCCAGGCAAGAGATGATGATGGTAGTGTTGGGGGCTGATGAAAAGAAGTTAGGCTATATTTTGAAGGTAGAGTTAACTACGTTTGGAAGTTTTCACCCCATAGACTATGTGTATAAATGATAATACTGGCTGAGATCCCTTCCAGAGGAAGTCTTGGTAGAGAAGGAAACATGTTCATGGGTGGAAGCCTGGGCAGCTCTGGTCTTGAGAGACTGAGGAGACAGGAGGGGTCAGCAAATGAGACTAAGAAAGAGTAGCAGGGGAAAAAAGGAACACCAAGGAAAAGGAGCATCCTGGGAGTCAGGTAAAGAATGTGCTTCGTGGAGGAGGGTGACCACTTGTGCTGCGTGATGCTGACAATCAGTAAGGACTGAGAACTGAGTGTTGGGTTAGCAACATGGAGGTCACTGATGACCTTGACAAAAGCTGCTTTTGGTCTGGTGGAGGGGGGGAAAGCCTGACTGGAGAGGGTTTAGGAGAAAATTAAGTTACCCCTGGAGATGCTGTCACATGAGGCTTTCATCTGAGTGGAAATGGAATCTGCTTTCACACTTCTCAGAGGCCTGAGTCTAGTCCTTAAAAAAACCAAGGCTCAAAAGCCCAGGGCTTTAGAAACCACAAATAAAAAACTGAAAGCTTTGAACTTGGGAATAGTATTAAAGTTGTCATCTAGGGCTTGAAATGTTGGATTCACAGATCTTGCTCCAGGAAATAAAATGGACCAGTTGTTGGGTTTATTCTGGTTCTCTGTCTAAAACTACAGCTGGAGAATCTCTTTTATATATTTACCCCGGGGACTTTGTCCCCATGTCCTCCCTTGACAATAAAATGTGTCCTCCAAAGTCTGGACTCCCTGGGAAAAAATTACTGTTATCGCTCTTTGATGAAAATTTCTTCTTCATAGTTCGTTTGTCAGTATAGCATCCCCTAAATGCCTGGTGTTGGGTGGTGTGAGTGTTGAGCCTGGACATGTGCTCCTTGAACATTACATATCGCTGAAAATAAACCCCCTATGCTCAGTTACCTATGATGGCAATTGGTGCCATCATTTTAAGGCTTCCTATCATCAATGAAAATCTAGAAATGTATTCCGTGAATGCACAGGAACTGACTTTAGTAAGGCAAAAATAGTTCTCGATGTTATTGTCACCATGTTCAGTGAATATTATGAGAACCAATTCACAATTGAAGCAGCTGAGCTGGTTTTTCCTAATGGAAAATCACATACCTTTTCAGAACTGGCTTAACGAAAGAAGATGGTGATATCTGATCTAATTATGAAAAAGTTGGAATCAGAGCAACTCCAGAAAATCTTGCCAAGCTTCTGACCAAGATGTGTTTAAAGTTAGAAGTCATAGATGATGGGAATCAGATTGAGATTGAAATCTCTGTGACCGGAGCTGACATTTTCCATGCATGTGATATTATAAAAGATGTAACTATTGCTTATGGATATAATAACATTCAGGTGGCTCTCCCAGAAACATACACTGTAGCTAATCAATTTCCTCTTAATAAGCTCACAGGACTTCTAAGGCATGACCTGGTAGCTACTGGAGGCACTGAAGCACTTGCCTTTCCTCTGTGCCTCCAAGAAGATACTGCTGATAAACTTGGTTTGAACATCTCGCTGCAGCAGAGGTGGTTCATGTATGTGATCCTAAAGCCACTGCATTTAAAGGTAGTACTCATTCTCTTCTTCCTGGCCTCCTAAAGATCATAGCCACAAATAGTAAGATGCCCCTTCCTCTGAAACTGAAATCTCTGACACTGTAGTAGAAGATTCTAGCAGAGACCTACATGCATCTCTGTGCTGTTAATTACAGTAAGGATCCTTAGTTAGAGATAATCCATGGGGTCTGGACAGAATTACACAGCTGCTTAAGATGGCTCCTGGTGAAAAGAAGGGGGGGAATATGTGATCAAAGCATCTGAAGGCCCTTCTCCTGGGTGATATGTCGAGATCTTTGTCAAGGGTCAAAGCATCAGGAAGTTTGGGGTTGATCCTTCATCCTGATGCCATCAGCAAATTTGAGCTGACCATGTCCTGCCCCTCCCTGGAAATCAGTATCAAGCCCTTTTGGTGAAGATGGGTCCCTGCTGTTGATTCTCTTCATGAGTGTGCTCTTCTCCTCCCTTGGTGTCCTCTAGTCATCCCCACAGGGACCATTCATTTGTGTTTTAATGTTTAATGAAGTAGAAATCAGTAGGAGGGGCCCCTGGGTGGCTCATTTGGTTGAGAGTCCGACTGTTGGTTTCAGCTCAGGTCCTGATCTCATGGGTCGTGAGACTGAGACCCGAGTGGGGCTCTGCACTGAGTGCAGAGTCTGCTTGAAGATTCTCTCCCTCTGCCCCTCTCCCCATTTGTGCTCATGAGCTCTCTCTCTCTCTCAAATAAATAAACAACTATTTTTAAAAATAAATACAATAAAAAATAAAATAGAAAGCAGTAGGGGTGGGGGGAGAGGAAAGCCCTTGTCAAATCGTCTCCAGGTCTGCATAGTGTTCAATGGATTTTGAAATTAGCTGCCAGTTTCCCCACTTTGGCCCTATGATCAGGAGAACCATTTCTGTTTTGGTGGATCGATGTCTCTCCTCCAGATTCTGCTGGCTGCCTCCCTTTGTCTCATGCCATTCCTTGTCATTGTGTGTTCTGACACCGGTTGCTTCCTTTGGGCTCTTAGTGCAAGAGACAGTGGAGCCCAGCTTTTGCAGAGGCAAACATTTAAAACCTACTTTAAGAACTGGAATTACCATTACATGGCTAAAGAGGCTTGACTCCCTACAGTGAGGTGTCTGCAAACTTCCTGGCTGCATTCAGAGTGCTTTTTCTGACCTCTCCATTCTGTATTCTCTGTCACATGCTTCTAAAGGGAAGAGGCACTTTTGGGGCGCCTGGGTGGCTCAGATGGTTAAGCGTCTGCCTTTGGCTCGGGTCATGATCTTATGGCCCTGTGATCGAGCCCTGCATTGGGTTGCCTGCTCGGCGGGGAGCCTGCTTTTCCCTCTCCCTCTGCTGTTCCCCCTGTTCCCCTTGCTTGTGCTCTCTCGCTCTGTCAAATAAATAAATAAAATCTTAAAAAAAAAAAATAAAGGGAAGAGGCACTTTAAATTCCTTTGGGGAAAAGAATTCAATCATTCAGTCTTATTTGGGGTTCCCCACATTGAATCAAAACATGGATTACGTGATACAGCCTGGAGAGCATCAGACACTGTTTCCTTTGCTCCTTTGACAACAGGGGAGAGAGTAGTGGAGTGGGTAATGGTCCCCACTTACACCATTTCTATCGTCCCCTCCACCATAGTGTGAGCCCTTTGAGCAAGGGATGGTACCTGGCTCGTCTGCATATCTGATGCCTAGTTCACAGCAAGGTCCGCATGAGGGGTGTAGTGAATAGCTATTGGGATAAGTTTCTACGTTCAACTCACCATCCTTGCCTTGGGGTGTAGTAGCAGGTGTCACAGTGTAGTGGAATCAAAGATAAAGGACTTCTCTTCAGGTGGTCCAGGATCAGAGACGGGGTGGGGTGAGGGAGTGACGCCATGAACTCAGCTGTGGGAAATCCCAAAGAAGTCTGTAGTTTTCCAAAGATTTGCATGCTGAGTAGGAATTTCCCGCTCTGAAATCAGGGCTTCCCAAATCCTGGTCCACAGATTGGTACTGGCCACCAGTGAAATGAAAATGGACAATGTAGTCATTTTTTTAAACAAAGTTAAATTTATGTTTTTAATCTGAGTTTATGGCCTTCCTGAAATGTTTTTTCATGTCCTGCTGCACTGAAATAACCCTTTTGGAATTATGGTGATGGTAAATAGCAAATATTTTTCTTAATATTATTATGAGGGAAAAGTCCTTGTTACCTTACATTGCTGCCCGGTTTAATTTTGTTTTGTTTTGGTTTGACATTTTTCTGCCCCACACATTCTCTCTAAGGAGCACTATTAGACTTGTGGTTTCTAATGAGACATGGACCATTTTGAAATTCCGAACTAAGGTTTTAAACCTTTTCTCCGCAGAAAACTGTGTGTGTTGTACACACACAAAATGTTCGCAGGTAACTTTGGAATGTTCACATGCCTCTGTAAGACCAGCTGTGTGCTTCTGAAGGATCCAGAAAATGCAGGTTAGGAATTCCTGGACCAGAGGGAGTGACCATCCACTATTGAGAGAAAATGACCTTTCCCCGTTCATCTGCTTTGTAATGCAATATTCAATGTAAATAAAAAGTTTTCCATTACTACCTTTAAAAAGTCCAAGATACTAAGCATTGAAATCAGGGATTTAACAGATATTTTGCAAAAGCAAATGGCACTCTGTCTAAGGCAGCTGATACCCAGCATTTGAACCAGCACTCTGTGGTCTCGGTGGGTGCGGGAGCTTCTCTTCCCTTTGGCGTTATTTGCTAAGCATATGTTGCAACCCATCACCACAGACAGGGCTCTGTGCATCTCCCGGGCTGTCTGGGGGAGTCTTTTTGAAGGCATTTCAGCCATCTGTTAGGGTTTCCTGCTCTCAAGGGTGCTTTGATGCCATGAGGAGATGTGACATGACATTTGGAATCTGGGCCCATGCGTCACAATGCCAAGGGCAGGGACAGCCGCAGGGTGACTGACTCTGGCCCATTGCGCAGGGATGAGCATGTCAATCAAATACATCTGGCTGGGTAGTCATATTGGCAGCTGGGACGCTCAAATATAGAGGGGAGGGGGAATGAAGGATCATAGAAGCCGTCAGAAGAGAAGGCTGCTCATCTTCCTCCTAGAAAGCCTTGGGGTGGAAGTAGAGACCACAGCTGGAACAATGAAGCTGGCAGTGATCACAGGATCTTGGAACCATAAAGATGGTCAAATCCAGAATTTCCCAAACTTCAGTTATTCAAGCCCATAGCCATGATTTTTTGCTCTCTGTCACCAATAATTTACTTTGTATTTTCTTTAAATCGGCTCACATTTTTATTTAAATACATGTATTTTTAAAAAATAATTTTTATTTTGTTATATTAGTCACCATACAATACATCCCCAGTTTTTGATGCAATGTTCCATGGTTCATTATTTACGTATAACACCCAGTGCTCCATGCTGTATGTGCCCTCCTTAATATCATTACCGGCTTATCCCAATCCCCCACCCCTCTCCCCTCTGAAACCCTCAGTTTGTTTCCCAGAGTCCACAGTCTCTCATGGTTCATTCCACCTTCTGTTTACCCCCCCCCCATTCTTCCCTTCCTTCTCCTACCGATCTTCCTATTTCTTATGTTCCATAGATGAGAGAAACCATATGGTAATTGTCTTTCTCTGCTTGACTTATTTCACTTAGCATAATCTCCTCCAGTCCCGTCCATGTTGCTGCAAATGTTGTATAATCGTTCTTTCTGATGGCTGAGTAATATTCCATTGTATATAGGGACCACATCTTCTTAATCCAGTCATCTGTTGAAGGACATCTCGGCTCTTTCCACAAATTAGCTATTTTGGACAATAATGCTATGAACATTGGGGTGCCATATGGCCCTTCTCTTCACTACATCTGTATCTTTGGGGTAAATACCCAATAGTGCAATTGCTGGATCATAGGGTAGCTCAATTTTTACATTTTTGAGGGACCTCCACACTGTTTTCCATAGTGGCTTTACCAACTTGCATTCCCACCAACAGTGTAAGAGGGATCCCTTTTCTCCACATCCTCTCCAACATTTGTTGTTTCCTGCCTTGTCCATTTTTGCCATTCTAACTGGTGTAAGGTGGTATCTCAGTGTGGTTTTGATTTGAATTTCCCTGATGGCTAATGATTTTGAACATTTTTTCATGTGTCTGTTAGCCATTTGTATGTCTTCATTGGAAAAGTGTCTGTTCATATCTTCTGCCCATTTTTTGATTTGATTATTTGTTTCATGTGTATTGATTTTGAGAAGTTCTTTGTAGATCTTGGATACCAGTCTTTTATCTGTAGTGTCATTTGCAAATATCTTCTCCCATTCCATGGGCTGCCTCTTAGTTTTTTTGACTGTTTCCTTGGCTGTGCAGAAGCTTTTTATCTTGATGAAGTCCCACAAATTCATTTTTTCTTTTGTTTCTCTTGCCTTTGGAGATGTAAATACATGTATTTTAAAAGAAACTTTATATAACTAAATGAAATCTGGCATCACTTGCTATAAATATACTATAGTCAAAAATAAATAAAATGAAAACAACATATTCTGGAAATTCTCACTTGGTGCTGTGGTCTGCTAGCTCATTGTTAGGAGGGGAAGTCAGCGAAGGTTTTGGGCTTGTCACAGGCACTAACTCTGACTTTCTCCTTGATCTAGCTGGCAATATTGAAAGCAAATTCAAAAGTGAAACATCATCACTTTCTGTGCTCACTATTAGTTAATACCACGTCCAAGAATTGACTAAATTTCATGTGCCATCTAAATTCATTTTGTGTGCTACTGGAGGGCTAGATCTCCCCCGTAGGACACATGGATTGGGTCCAAGCCATTTACAGAGGTGAGGATATCCAGAGAATGGAAAGGACTTATCCAAGATAACCATGGTGCTAGGTCTGCCCTGGTACCTCTACCGTTTAGGTAATTCTGCAGCTTTTGCTGGGGGCAGATTTGACGTGCCTTCACCTTGGCTTTGGATTCTGCCTTGTGACATGTGTTGGCCAATGATATGTAAGCAGGTGTGGTGCCGGCAGAGGCTTCAGACTGGATTGTAGAGCTGAGCTTGCTTTTGTGTACTTTACCATGAAGAAGGCATGCCATTGTCGGTCTAAGGGGGATGAGAGACACGGTGCACAGGCCTATATTCTACCTGTGCAAATATTTAGTATTGGACTCCCAGTTGCTGGTTCCCCTTTTTGGTGCAGTATGAGGGGTATGTATGTGTGCACACTTGTGCATGTGTGTGTGTGTGTGTGTGTGTGTATGTATGAGACAGACAAGTAGAGACAGAAAGAGGTGGGGGAGAAGCGAGAAGCAAAAGAAAGGTGGGTAGAGAAGTCATTGTCCATCCCTCATTCATCTTCTATCTTCCCAAAGCCTAACACAGGCTCTCAAAATGTTGCTGATGAATAAATGTTTTATCTTTTACTCAACAGCTTTCTAAATTCAAGGAGTATTTACTGAGAACTCTCTTATAGCCATGGGACTGCACTAAATATACATGAGGATACAAGAGAAGTTATTTCTGTGTTGGAGGGCTTTACCATGTATCTTGATGGTAAGGCCACACCTGCATAATGTGGCTAAGCACCAGTTCAAAGCTGTATGGTTCCCATGCAGAAGTGGGCAGCACAGTGTTCCTCAAATATGGCAGCGTCCTCCTCTGCCAGGCCTTGACCGTGCTGCCCTGTCAGCCCACAGTACTGTAGACCCCCATGGAAAGCATAGGTTCTCCACAACTCTGAGCTTCTGGTCTTATTCTTTCCTCTCTTCTTTTCCATCCAGACATTTCTATTCCTTTTGTTGTTGTTCTTTCTGCTTTTGCCTTCATAGTATACATAGATACCTGCGTAACTTTTGGTGACAACCTGAGTTGTTCTTCTGTGCACTTGTTCTGAAGCCCTGGCGCTATCCTTACTTCCCCCACTCTGTGATCGGGTCCTAGGGAGCTGCCTGCAGTTCACAGGTTGAATCCACTTCGCACCATCTCCTCCCCCTACCACCATGGTCAATGCCCTTATAAATGCCTCACCTGCCTGGTTTCTTAGCATCACCTTTGCCCCCAGTCTACTCTCCAAAGAGTAGTTGGAATAACTTTGTAAAATGCTTATCTGATCATTTAACTACCCTGCTAAAAAGCAGCCCAGTGGCATTACAATTAGAGAAAAACAAAACAGACTAAAACACCTACAGACTCATTACTGTGCCCTATAATACTGTGCATGATGTGAACACTATATAGGTCCATTTTGCCAGTGAAAGCAAGGAGATTCCACACTCCGTAAGTGACAACATCTTCTGACTTCCAGGGTATCATTCTTTATGCCAAGTAAGCATAATCACAATCATACTTACTACTTACTGAGGATATACTGTAAGATGCACATAATTAAGCTCTTTATACATATTAACTTCTTCGATCCTCATAATTCTGTGAAATAGGTACTGTTTTTATCCTAGTTTTGCAGATAAGGAAATTTAGGCACAGAATGTTCAAGCAACTTTCTTAAGGCCACACAGCTTAAAAATGACAGAGGATCAGAACCCAGGCACTGGGGGCACCTGGGTGGCTCAGTCGGTTAAGTGTCTGCCTTCAGCTCAGGTCATGATCCCAGGGTCCTGGGGCTTCCTGCTCAGTGGGGAGCCTGCTTCTCCCTCTGCCTGCTGCTTCCCCTGATTGTGCATGCACTCTCTCTCTCGCTCTTTCTCTGGCATACAAATAAATAAAATCTTAAAAAAAAAAAAAAAACCCAGACACTGTAGCTCCCTTGCTGCTGAGCCATGCAAGGACCATAGGACTGACAGATACAGAAGGAATATCATCAAACTGCCACCTGCTTTTCCATCCCCATCACTCTTCTGGCTAGCTCTCAGGCTATCCATATCTATCTATAGCTTAGGACAGCATTGGTTCTCTGCCCTCAAGAGATAGCTCAGTATAACAGCAGCATCAACAAAAATTAGGAATCAACTGTTGAAAATTGATAATGTCTCTGAAGGGCTGAGATGGTCTTCTTCCAAAGAGGTAATTACGGGAACCTAGTAAGAATGGGAGGCATTTTGCAGAAAATAGAGTATGAGCAATCCTCACAGAAATGTCAAAAGGATAATGTGTTTTGCAAATGTTTATTGCAAACAGACAAAAGTAGGTTCAATTACTCATCACAGCCTACACATTTCTCTCTTTGTTGGCTGGAAAGCACTCAGGTGTTTTGTTTTGTTTTGTTTAATATTTTCCAGGATGGCATGGAGGTATTTTTAGCTTTGAAATTTTGATTGTGAATTTCTGTGGCCTACCTATTAAAAAAAATGCCGATGCAGACTTGCCAATGTGAAAAAGGATGACAAAAACTGTTGAACATGATTCAGCCACTGGACTTCATATATCATCTGTCCTTTGCCCTCCTTCCTCTAATCCCTGCACTGGCTGAACACTTCATCTGTGATTCTGGGCACTTTGAAACCAGAATCTGTATTCGGCACATGTCCCTCCACGATTAAATAAAAATAATAATCATCTTTCTCTGCTGTTGCCTCTGCAGGAAATAGTTTTTAACTCCGCCTCCACTGCCAGTACCCCCAGTCAGCCTCGTTGGAGTGAGAATAAACATCACGGGCTTTGGAGAAAACTGGGTTTTAAATCTTAATAATGGTGTGACTTTGGGGCAGGTTTCTTGTCCTTGTTGAGTCTCAGTCTCTTCTCATATCCGGTGGGAATGATGATGTGGTGTCACAGGGCAGATGGTGGCCATAGTTAAATGAGATGGATTTTAAATGCCTAGTGCTCAGTAATACTTCCTGTGTGCTGACACTCTGTCCTTATTATTCATTTAGCTTAACTTTATAAGGTACGAATTATTGGGGAGCCTGGGTGGCTCAGTCGGTTAAGGATCTGACTTTGGCTCAGGTCATGATCTCAGGGTCCTGGGATCAGGCCCTGCGTCAGGCTCCCGACTCAGTAGGGAATCTGCTTCTCCCTGTTCCTCTGCCTCTCCCCACTGCTTGTGCTCGCTCACTCTCTCTCTCTCTCAAATAAATAAATGAAATCTTTAAAAAAATAAAGTAGGAATTATTATCCCTATTATACAGATAAAGAAACTGAGGCTCAGAGAGGTAAAATAACTTGCCTATTATGGGTTAACTATGCACCCTCCTGGCAAAAAAAAGACATATTGATCCCCAGTACCTTAGAATAGGACTTTAGTTGGAAATAGAGTCTTTATAGAAATAATCAAGTTTAAATGGTCATTAGGGTGGACCCTAATCCAACATGACTGGCATTCTTATGAAAAGGGGATATTTGGACCAAGAGACAACTGCCAGAGGCTAGACAGTGTGAAGATACAGAACACAAAGATGGCCATGAGACTGGGGTGATACATCTGGGAGCCAAGGGACCCCAGAGCTTGCCAGCAAGTATCAGGCATTAGCAGAGGCAAGGAAGTATCCCCCCCACCACCACCCCGAGCTGTCAGAAAGAGCACAGCCCTGCCGATGCCTTGATTTGAGACGTTCAGCCTCCAGATGTGTGTTTTGGGCCCCCCAGGTTTTGGTAATCTGCTGTAGCAGCCCTGCGAACTAATACATTCCACAAGGTCACATTGTTCATAAGTACCAATGCCAGCATTCAGTTCCTGGTCTGCCTTAAACCCTGGGCTCCTAACCATTTCTCCATCATTGCTTCTCAAACTATGGTATCTGGAGCAGCAGCACGGGCTTCACCTGGGAGCTTATTAAAAATGCAGAATCTCAGGCCCCAACCCAAAACCTACTGAATCAGAATCTGCACCTTGACAAGATCTCTAGGGAATTCTTATGCACTTTAAAGTTTAAGAAGCGTGGTAGACAATCTTCTCTGGTGGCCGACAGACATGAATTCCTTTCTCTTCCTTTCCCTAGGTCCCCTTTTGCGTGCAGGTTCAAGTGGGTCTTTCCCTTTCTGTGTGTTGTCCCTCCAGTCCATTTCACACTCTACTCCTTAATCCCCCAATGCTAAGTTTGTCCTTTACACATAGCAGGGAAATTGGGTGCAGTGGAAAAATGACAGGATTTGGGGGCCCTCTTGAACCAGTTTCAGAATCCTGCTTTGCCACTCAGTAGGGATGGGAGAAGGTAAGTTGCTCGTCTTTCCTGAGCTTCCGCTTTTCCATCTATTCCTAGTGCTCTTGTCCTCATGTTTGGCCTAGAACAACTGAAGTAGGCTTGTCAGTAGACTTGCCACCTCCCCATGCCAGTCTCAGTCCGTTCTCCCCATTGTGACCTTCATGAGCTCTCCAAACAGCAAAACTGCTCATGGTATTTCCCATGATTGCTAACTCTGCCCTGGTTAGAGTCCGAATTCCCCAACATGGCTTCCTGTCCCTTGCATGATCTGTTCCTGTCTCCTTCTCTCCTCTCCTATCTCCTGCCACATCCCACCCTCACTTCATTATTTACCTTCTACGTATGCTAACCTTCCTTTATGTTCTCAAGTTATCCATCCTCTCTTTCAGGGTCCTTCCCTACACCACACCTCCCTCCCCTGAACTCCTATACCTCGTGTGCCTTCTCTGCTTTTCTTTATCATATGAATCAAGCTTTTTAGTAATCGTGTGTTGATATTTCTGTATTCCTCACTAGACTACATGAGCATGAGGGCAAAGACCATGACTGTCTTTGTGTTTGTATTGTGGCCCCTAGCCCAGTGTTGGAATATAAGTCAGCCCCCAATACATATTTGCTGCATCCATCAAAGAAATTGGGTGATGCCCCAGTTTTCCAGCCAGCATTGTGCATTCTCCTTAAGAAACATTTATGTCTGAAACCCCACTGCTGTTTTACAGATTAAGTGCCAGTGGCAGAGTAAGTCACAGGGTAAGTAAGCCACAACCAGTGTATTCTTTCTGAAGTTTCTTTGTTCTTCCCCACATGATTAAGCTGCCTAGATCCTACTGTTGAACAAAGCTAAAGTATTTATTCTCAATTGCTTTAAGTAAGGCCTGTGTGCTCTAATCACTAATCAGATGCTTGAGTTTAAGAAAGAAAAATGGCTAATTAACGGAATCCAGTACCGCCAATATTAAGGATCAGAGCTCTGTCTGTGGCAGCGTTGATGGAAGACACACAGTGAGGTCTGGAGAGTTTGGGGCTTCCATGGCTTTTCCATTCCCAGAGAAATCTAAAACACACACACACACACACACACACACACACACACACACACACACCCCTAACAGGAAGGAGACGTTCTGAATGAATCCCAGGAAACTGTCCCCTCCTGTGCACTGTCAGAGGTAAGAAATGCTGTGATTTTCAAGTTAAAATGTTAGAAATACAAAATGAAAACTCGCGAGCCACTTGTGAAATTGGCACGAGAATAACCAAAGTGGTTAAAGTTGAGAAAAATAGAAAATCTTATTCACACAGGATGGGAGGATGGGCCCGTTTTGGCCTTGAATACACCACATGCTCAATAAATTCTTGTTGAGTAAATTTTTTGTTAGACACACACACACACACACACACACAGAGGCATACACCCCTCTATTAAAAAGCACAAAAGAAAACCTGAACGAATGGAAACTATGATACTCTATTCATGGATAGGACCACTCAGTGCTTTAAAGATACCACTTCTCCCCAAAGTTAATCTAAAGATTCGAAGTGATTCCAATCAAAACCCTAAAAGACTTTGCCTGGAAGATTGACAAGATTAACCTAAACTTCACATGGAAGAGTAAAGCGTTTTTGAAAAGGGTAGAGATGAGAGAAAGAGAGGAAGGAAGGAAGGAGAGAAGGAAGGAGGGAGGGAGGGAAGGAAGGAAGAAATGATTTACTCTATATAAAGAAAGATTTTCTCTACTATATATATTTACACTAAAGCTCCACGTAGTTTTGAGAAATGGTTTTGTTTTTGTGTTTGTTTGCCTGTTTTGCAAGCTGGTCATCCAGGGAACTGATTTTTGGCAAACTTTCCTGGAGTCGCTCTACACTGGATTTGAATGAAAAGCGAAGGCACGCATTGTACATNGTGTGTGTGTGTGTGTGTGTGTGTGTGGGGTGTTGGGGGGGGGGGGGGGGGGGGTGGCGCAGGGGAAAGAGCTGAGGTCAGAGGCACTGGGACTGAGCTCCAGCTTTGCCTTCCAGACGAGTTTTGGGGCCAGTTGCTAAACTTCTCTGAGTCTCAGTTTTTTTAATCTATAAAGTTCAATGAATAAAAATCTAAGTAGGACACAGGTCTTTGTTGGACTGTATTCTAGTGCTTTCAAAAATCTGTTTATTCCCATGAGAAATGCAGTTCTGTAAAACAGGGGTTGCAGACTCAACTGTCTGGAGCAGCAAGGCACATCACACCCACAGGTAGCAGTGATAGAGAAGGCAGTGGGGAGGGGATCAGAGCAAACCCTGAGTGAGTGTGAAACAGAGCTGCCTGAATCAGCCTGCGCATCCCCATCTGTAACTTCAGCTCAGGAGCCAAGAGCCCGACGTGGGAGTCAGAAGAGGGGCTGAGACGCGCTCTCACTGTAGCTTTGCCTCCAGCAGTGGTGTGACCCAGGCCAAGTTATTTCTCACTGTGAGCCCCATTTTTCCACTTCTAAAATGGGCACTTTGGACTCTCTAAGAGTGACAATAGCTGTAACATTATACATGCCTGTCCAGAACTCTAATTTGTGGATGCACTTGCCAGTCTCACTTCTCGAATTAGGTGTAAAAGGATTGGACTTCTAGAACTGGAAGACCAGGGTTCACATCCCAGCACTGCCACTTGCTAAATGCCACTTGAGAACATCCCAGAGCTTCACAGCACTTTAGTTTCTATCACTAAAAATATGGAGGAAAAGGAATTATATCTTATTTACAGAGTTGGGATAACAAGTACTTGACGATTAAAATGTTTTATAAACTGGACTGCAATGGGAAGGGATATGGATAAGCATGATGGAAAAGCATGTAGATAAATGGTCTACCAAGTCCCAGATACTTAATACCTACATTATTTGCAAATCCAGCTTTCCTAGGATCTACGTAGGTCCAGCTCTACTCATTTTATAGATGTGAAAACTCAGATTTCAAATCATAGACCTAGGCAAGGTTTGAAATCTTTTCTTCCCAGTTCCAAGGCCCATGACTTATTTCCCTACCTGCTGTTTCATCAGGTGGGCCAGCTATGTCCAGTGCTAGGAGCCGGCATTTGTCATCAGGTCAGGGACTGTATCCAGGGGTTCAGCTGAAGTTAAGAGCAGCAGGCACATTTCCATCTACCAGTCAGGCCAGGCTTCGATTCCAGGAAATGAGGTAGTTAGCCATGAGAGCAAGATTGGGGGCTTTCTGTATGCCTGTCAGGTTAGGTGTGGGCAGCCTAAGACCTACTTCTGGAGAGGGCAGAAGGCCAGAGACCCAGGTGAACTTGCTCCTGACTTAGGTAGAGCAAGCTGCTGAAAGGGATCACCTCTCATTCCCTTTATGAAACCAACATGCTGTTCTGGCCCCGAGGAACACAGGTCAGCAACTTCCTGAATTACCCTTTTGCTTGTAATCCAGTTGCAGTGGTGAAATATTATGTTGCCTAGGGCAGGGCTATCCCTGGCTCTTAGTTGTTTAAATTGCGAAGTTTCCTTTTTAGAAGGAAGGAAGATTTATTGAACGTCTACCTAGTGTTAGGCATGGTGCCACTCACTTTGCACCGGTGATTTTATTTATAAAAACTGTAGGCATTAGATTCTGTGACTTCGGTTTATCAGATGTTAAAAGGGAAGCTCAGAGGGGATAAACTGACTAGAGGCCACACGCTCAGTAAATGCTAGAGCCAAGGATTAGAATCTCTGGCTCTCTGACTGCAAAGCCTGACTCTTTCCACACCACCAGTCTGCCCACTGGTGTGACACTGATGGCAAATATGCCTGTAAAATCCAAATAGAGTTTCATTTATTAATGGTCTGCAATGGAAGACTACTGCTAGCCCAGCCAATAGAAAGCTCATTTGTTTTGTAAACAGAGAATAATTCATTCATTTGCTAATGCTCTCTCCCAACTAAAGTCTGATCCAATTCTGCCTTTAATCTGTGATATAGCTTGAAAGCAAGGATGTCCCCACAGCCCAAGCCTTTGAATATTCCATTTGGGACCTGCTGGAATGGTGCTTCCTTTGTCTCAACATCAAAGCACAGGTCTTTATGTCTTGGCAGGTATATATGTATGTTGAAAGATACAAATAAGTACTGAAAATCAAACCCCTCAGATTGCCCCCGTTGTCCCATTTTCCAAGAAAATGAAAGAGAGCATAACTTAAAATGAATAAAAATATACTCCCCATTTGGAAGTCTAAAAATTGACAGTGTTTACCAGAAATTGTATGAACGGAGAACTTGGGCTTCCATTTGATTGTGGGTTAGAATCCGCGCCTGGGCTCTGAGATTCTTCCTTTGTGAGTGATTGCTACTGCTGGGGGAATTGGCAGTGTGACCAGGCCGAGGGAAGGGATAAAATGATTAGGTCCAAGACTTCATTGCGAAGCTTCTTCCTCTGAGATTTAGAAACCATCTTTCTTTCAGCCTCTTAATGTTTCCTGAACACCGTGAATTTCTCTAGGGGGCTTTATGGCCAGAACTGATCACATTCAATTCTCCGGGGAGGAAATAGGCAGGTTTGTGTTATTTATTTATTTATTTATTTATTTATTTATTTATTTATTCATTCATTTATTTATTCATTTAGTAAAGAACAAGAAATGGAGAGGAGAGTCCTCTTATCTTAGATTGTAGTGGTTGAGGACCGCTAGAAACCTGAGAGCAACTGGCCCTCGGCCTGACCGCTTCCCCATCAGATCGAACTGCCCCTACCTTGCCCTTCCTGTTCTTCTTTTTCATTTTCCCACATGCTTTTCTTCCCCCTCTTTCTTTTTTTCTCTTTTTACTCTGTCCTCTCTTTTCTTCACCCTAATCTTTTCCAACAGACTTTAAGCCTCCGTTGTGGTCAGCCTTTGTAGTTACAAGTCACTGAGTGTTGCAGCATTGTCAGTAAAAGCAGATGTGCCGGAAGGACTGAGCCAGGGAACTGTCAGGGCTGAGCATGGCTGAGAAGGGGCATCCCCCTCCCCCTGCTTCCCTGGAGCCCTCTGGTCTCCCCTCCCAGATATGGCAGCGTCTCCTCTCCTGCTGCCGCTTGAACTCGGACTTGCTGCAACCCCTCAAGGGTGTGACTCTTCTTCATGACCCTGGTTCATCCTCACCTTTCCGTCTGCTTCCTTTCACTTTTAGCTCCTGCTTCTAGCTACATCCTGCCCTTCGTAGCTCCTAGTTCAGATCGTTGACGAGCAATCTGACTGCCTGAGTTAGGGTTCTCCAGAGATACAGAACCATAGGATGTGCAGAGAGATAGAACAGGATGTCGATACAGATAGGCTATAGGTGTAGATAGACAGGGTATCTGGCTGTAGATCAGGTATTTATTCTATCTATAGATAGAGAATATATATATATAGGATTTTAGATATGTATGATTTATTATAAGGAATTGAGTCACATGATTATAGATGCTAGGTTTCAAGACCTACAATTAGCACACTGGAGACACAGGAAGAGTTGACGTTTTGGTTCAAGCCCGAAAGCAGGAAAAATATGTCCCAGCTCTCAGCAGTCAGATGAAAGGACTTTCCTCTTTCTCTGCCTTTTAGTTCGGTTCAGGCCTTCAGCTGATTGGATAAGGCCTACCCACATTATGAAGGTCAATCTGCTTTACTCAGTTTATCAATGTAAATGCTAAATTCATTCCAAAAAATCCATCCTTTGGATTAGCTGCCATAGGAACAGGTGTCCGTCTGTATCCAGCCACCTGAGGCTGTGAGGGGGCACGTTAGCTGCCACCCATGGCTGTCCCTGAGCAGCAGCTTCAGGGAAGCAGTCTCCTTTAGAGAAGCTTGAGGTGGGATGGTCAAATTGTTAAGAGCAGCCCTACAGTCCAAAAACCCTGACACCAGTAAAAGAGGGGAGTTTGTGTGCCTAGCTGCCATGTTGGTGACGAAATCAGATATTTTTGTGAGCCCCAGGGTCATGGTGGGCACTGTGGATATAAAGGTAAATGGATATGACCTCTGCATCCAAGGATGTCACAGAGGGTAGGAGAGGCAAGTCAAAGACTCCTCCAGCTCAGTAAACATAGAACACTTAGCTATAAGACCTCTTGGAGATTTAGTCCAACCCCCTCTATTTCCCAGATCAAGAAATGGAAGCCCAGGGGTGCCTGGGTGGCTCAGTCTGTTAAGCATCCAACTCCTGATCTGGTCTCAGGTCATGATCTTGGTCGTAAGGTCGGGCTCCGTGAGATATTAGAGTCTGCTTAAGGATTCTCTCTCTCCCTCTCCCCTGACTTGTACACTCTCTTTAACTAGCTAGCTAGCTAGCTAAATAAATAAATAAATAAATAAATAAATAAATAAATAAATAAAATCTTAAAAAAGAAATGGAAGCCCAGCGAGGTTAACAGACTTCCCTCAGGTCACACAGCTAATTATAGGTAGAAATTTCATTTCAATTACCATGTATTAAATATGCAATATGTGTAGGAGATTAGCCTAGCCCTTTTCATGTTTGTTATTTCATGTAACCCTTGTTACAATGTTATAAGGTAGGCTTTATCCAGAGGAAGACCTGAATTTCAGAGAGGTATGTGGACTCCCTCCAAGTCACAAAGATAGGAGAGAAATGAAAGAAGGTTTTCTGTCATGTCAGCGTTGCAAACAAAGGCAGTGTTAGAAATTGTAAATAGGACTTCAAAATGTCTTTAAGAAAAGCATCCAGTGCTCACCAATTTGATACTTCCCTGCTCTTTGGGAGAACAAATATTTAATAGAAAAAGAGCAAAAGGACATTTTTGAAAGACTGGATAAGAAAGGAACGTTATAGAAACACAAAGAGGGGGGGTGGACATATTTGAGATGATCAATCATAAAGATGTTTTAATTAAGGACTTTTAAATATCCCAGGAAAAGATCCATTTTACAGGTGAATAGGATGATTTAGCAACAAAGAAGAGAGTGAAAGAAGCAGATAGGGCAGTGAGGCAAGGCCTATTCAGTGTACTAATGAGACATTCTGTCCTTATTTTCCTTAACCTGAAAGACCTCAGCTTGACCAAAGAGCTATTTGAAATATCATGCATATTGATTTTTTCCCCAGGCTGGGTTTGTAATCTTCCTGAAATAAGAGCATTCAGACCAGAATGAGTGCTGAGCTGCTAGATTCTGCAAATAGGAAGGCTCCCTGGTCAACTGAGCAGAACACAGGCAGGATAACATCTCTGGTTGTGGTGCTTCTGGTTGTAGTTTTGGACTTATTTGCCTCATCTCCTTCCCCTTCTATTCCCCCTTCCCCTCTTCCCCCTTTCCCCTTCTCTATTCCCTCCCACCCTCCTGGATTTCTTGTGCTCGCTTTCTTTCTTTCTCTTTTCCTGCCTTCTTTCCTTCCTTCATCCCTTCCTGCCTTCCTTCCTCCCTCCCTTCCTTTCTTTATTTCTTTCTGAGAGAGTGCACATGAGTGTTGGTGGGGAGACAGAGAAACCTAAGCAGGCCCTGCACTCAGCATGGAGCCTGATGAGCTCGAACCCATGACCTCGAGATCATGACCTGAGCCAAAATCAAGAGAGGGACACTTAACCAACTGAGCCACCCAGGCACCCTTCTCCCCCTTTATCTTTATAACAGAGTATATGGAGTAGGGATCATGACTCAAATTGCCATCTGGGTCAACAGGCCACTGAAATTAGGATGTAATACTATATGGAATGGTGGCTGTGCACTTGGAAAGTGTATGCCTGTGCCATAAGGGGCAGTGGCTACTCAACTCCACCTAATTTTTGCCAAACTTGACTAGGGACCTGGTGTTGCCAAGTCTCTGGACTTTTCAAAAGAACCTGGAAATCTGGATTTAACTTTTATGCAACACCCTGATTTTTAAATCTTAACAATTAATTCAATTCTTTGAATTCTTACAGGCGGGTAATGACCCATTAGTCACCAGCTTTTGACCCCTGGTATATAATGTAAGAAGCATAGTTGAAATCATAGCTTCGTTGCGTCTAGCAGTGTGACTCTGAGAATGCCTCTTAACCTCTCTGAGCCTTCGTTGTATTGACTATCAAATAGTACAGAAGATGGTGTATTAAGTGCCAGGCTTACTGTCTCATAGCAAGTAGATACACCATAGATAATAATTCACTCCCTTCCATTCAGTCCCCTGACCATAATGTTTCAATCATGTATACATCTGATTCCAGAGAGGAATATTCAGTTTATTACAAGACCAGCAACTTCTAGAACATCAGCTTGCCTTTCTCCTGCAACGATCAAATCACAAGAGCTTACAGTGTATCCTTACCCTGCTTTGTTGAAAGCCATTTCCCCAAAATGCATTTTATGTGGGCAATGAGTCTCTATTCACGCACAATTTCACATGAAAAGATTTGCCCTTTTCATCGTACGCATGGCTTGAATCGGCCAGCCTGTGTGAAAATATTTCCATTCATTAGCATGCCAAATGATGTCACTGGCCTGGAACTCGGGTGGGTATTGCATGGACTCATAGAATCCTAGCACTCTGAGGATTCTTGGAGGAGACCATCTAGTCCACCCTTCGATGCAATGGCCCTTTCGATGCAGCTTAAAACAACACTGGAAGGTGGTGAGGGCTCAGTATTCTGGGAAGCCACCCTGGCCACTCTAGTTATTTGAAATCTCTTCCTTGTATCACATTTTAATCTGAATTCCAGTAACTTCTTCCTATTGGTTCAGATCTACCCTCCAGCAATACTAAGAGTAAGATTAGTCATGACACAACATGCTATGTTGTTAAATATTCATAATGGCAAGAACTTAAACAATATCAGGACCATTCTTGACGTTTTACAGGTATTTGCTTAGTTAACATTCACAAAAACTCTATAAATCAGGTAATGAAGCATTCCCATTTTCAGAATGAGGAAACGTGAGGCACAGAGCAATTAAATGGCATGTCTGAGGTCTCATGGCTGGTAAGCGAGAGGCAGGAAGGAAGCCAGGGCAGGCTGGCCTCATACTTAGGGACCACCTCTTCCTGCCCCTCTGTGAAGGGTCACCTGCACCAACATCTACTGCAGGACAAAGGGCTCTGATGTCACCCAGAGCAGATTTACATCCTGGCTCTACCACTTGCTCTCAGAGCACACTTGGGTAACCTTCTCCACATCTCTGACCTTTAAATGAGAAGTACGCCACTCCTCAGTGGTCTTGGGAGTCAAATCTCTGTAAATTGTCTAGAGCAGAGCCTGGCAACCAGTGGACATGCAGAGGGTTTTTATTGATTAAATGGTGTTTATCAAGACCCCAGACAGTGTATCACCTAGTCTTTCATCTTTCCTTCCACGGCAAATGTTCTGAGAGCCCCCTTCATACTTAATGCTCACTCTTCTTTGGGCACTTTCTGTTTTCCTCTGTCCCTTTCAGTAGGAAGGATGTTTTGGGGTGTCCTTGCCTAGCTCAGAAGCAGTGGTATTCTCACCACTTTAATTCCGCACACCCATCCCTGCCACTAAGACTGTGGGAATACACTTCTCTCTCAAGCATCCTTTCTGCTCCAGGTTCTACATTGGGAACTGAGGATAAATAAATGAATTAAAACAAGAACTCTGCTGTAAGGACCTAGGTTAGACCAGAATTGATGGTACAAAGAGTTATTATGGAAAGGGTAAAAAGGGAGTGTGAAGAAGGGAAGATAACTCTACCCAGGGCAAGTTGAGACACTGAACATTTTTGAACAAGGAAGGAAATGGAAAGAAAAGAAGGAAATAAATGTATGGTTTAGGACCTTGGAAGAGCTCACATGTCAAAAAACAAACCTCAAAATGATGACATAAACTCATGGTAGAATATCTAAAAGCTCTTAAAATGAATTCTAGGGAAATTCATAAATATGCCGGAGAGCCTATTATATAAAGGATGAGATTGGTAAAGTTTACCACTTCACAGTTTCAGATGAATGTTTACAAAAACGAAAACACAAAAAGCCAGTGTGTAGAAAGGTTGCTGGTTATGAGATCACCCACAGGTTTGAAGATACATATAACAAAGGACAATTATCTAGAGAGATGCTAAACCAGTAAGTAAAAGAAAAAAATATATAGAAAAATAAGGAAAGGAAGTAAACAGGCAGTTCACATAAGAATAATTGTAAATGCCTGATAAACATATCCCCAACCTTAGTAATCAATCTGGGGAATTCAAGTTGAAATAATAATGAGAAAGATAATTTCTCATCTATCAGACTAGCAAACATTTAAAGGTATGACAAGATCAAGTGTTGGTGAAGGAATAAAGGAGAATTATTATGAGTATCATGAATTTCTGATGAAATATACATTGATAACACACTTTCGAAGAGCAATTTGGCTGAGTGTATACATTCCTTATGACCTAGTAATTCTAATACACACATATGCATATGTACATACAGTCTCTGGACACACTCTAGAGAATATTGTGGATATGTGCATGAAGAGACATATACCAGGAAATTCATTGCAATTCTATTTATAATGGAAAAAAAATATAAACCCTCCACATGCCCATTATTTGAGGAATGAATGGCTTAAGAAGAACAAGCTAAAGTGAAATAAGTCAAGCAGAGAAAGACAATTATCATATGGTTTCTCTCCTGTGGAACGTAAGAACTAGGAAGATAGGTAGGAGAAGAAAGGGATAAAGAAAGGGGGATTAGTAATCTGAAGGGGGAATGAAGCATGAAAGACTATGGACTCTGAGAAACAAACTGAGGGCTTCAGAGGGGAGGAGGGTAGGGGAATGGGATAGACCGGTGATGGGTAGTAAGGAGGGCACGTATTGCATGGTGCACTGGGCATTATACGCAACTAATGAATCATCGAACTTTACATCAAAAACCAGGGATGTACTGTATGGTGACTAACATAATAAAAAAATATTATAATAAAAAAACAAAAAAGAACAAGCTAATGATGAGACCTGAAACACAGAATTTAAGTGAAAAAGTATGCAGGATTATATTTAGTATGTGTACAGTGTATCATTCATGGAAATCTTTTTAAAAGCCCACACAGGTATTAAACAGTACTACGTTTTGTTCATACATAAAATGTGTTCAAAAAAATAGACTGGAAAAGATACTTAATTCGTGAAAGTAGTAGCCACTAGAGAGGGAAGAAATGAAACTCACAAACAAGAGCAAGAGGGGACTTTATCTAAAATTTTTTTATTAAAAGATGTAAGGCAGTTGTGGCAAAATGTTAATAATTATCCCATATTGGTGGTGGGCTCATGGATATTTGTTTTAATTCACTGTCCCTTTTTCTACTTCTATAAATGTCTTCAAAATGTGAATATAATCCCAGGAGAAGAAGAGCTACTTTAAGTCTTGAATGAGTCATTTTGATGAGCAAGGGTGGGTTGCAGGTCAGAGTTTCCCTGGGTTTTTTCCCTCTGAATGGCCCTAGGAAAACACAAGCTCCAGCTCATGGAAAAGAAAAGTAGCACAACAATCCAAGTAATTTCTGATTATAAGGTTACAACCCTCCGAGGAACCAATCATATAATTTACTTTTTGCTAAAAATCAAATATAAATATGAAACAAAAAAAGTTCTGTATTTGTGTATTGGAACTTATTTATTTATTGTTAGTTGAAAGTATAAATGAGTTTGAGGGGTGCCTGGATGGCTCAGTCAGTTAAGCATCCAACTCTTAATTTAGGCTTGGGTCATGCTGTCAGGGTCATGAGATGGAATCCTGAGTTGGGCTCTGTGCTGAGCATGGAACCTGCTTCAGATTCTCTCTCTCTCTCTCTCTCTCTCTCCCTCTGTCCCTCCCCCTCTGCTCCTGCTCTCTCTCTCTCAAAAAAAAAGAAAAAAAAAAAAACCTTCAACAAACCTTGGTGAGCACCCTCCCCAGTGGCAGGCACTATGCTAGGAGGAAGGTACATGTAGATAAATGACTTTCTTGGGAGTAGAACACCAATGCATTTTATTGGGCACATACCCTTACTTCCAGATTTCTCCTCCACACACCTTTATAAGTATTCCCCACAAAAACACTGAGAAGGAGGTATTACTAGTCCCAATCTATAAATTACTATATTGACAGTGAGCCAGCCCAAGGTCATTGACTAATTGTCAATTAGTGAGTGGCAGCATTTATTCTCAGATTCATGTTTTCTGACATTGCTAGAGCAGACATTGGATATGTTCAGAGAAGTGAGATTGAGATCTCTTTTTAGATGCACAGTATTCTGTAAAAAGCAAAAACTTTCCAACCTTTGCTTTTGTCCTTGAAACTGAGAAATAAAAGTGTAAGTGGAACTAATAGTCTTTGGATGGCAGGCCTGCCTACTATTTAGCTTGCATCCCCACTGGGCAGGAACCATGTCATTGGCCATGGTTTGCTCTGTGCTGAGGGCATGGATGCTCAGATAGGGAGTGCCCTCAGAGCATGCCTTGCACCTGCCAGTGACAAATTGTCAACTGGGAGGTCTGTGAGCACCTAATTGACTCTTCCTTGTTCAGAGGACGTGCACCTCTCATGCAGAGAGCCCAAGGAGCAGGGTGCTGAGGTCCATGACAAACCATTGTCATGGTTTCCTTTCAGCTTCCTTTGTGACTTTAGCCAGAATGGCCTTTCTGATCCTTAAAACTCATGCTTTTAAAATGCCAGTTCTTAGATTACCAATATATTGATAGGACTAAATGAACAAAATGTGCTAGATAACCAAATAATTGTTGAGCATTTTCAGATGGTCTTTCTTGATCCTCAAGGTCATCCTGTGAGGTACAAAGGAAAATTCCTAAAACCTGCATTTTGCAGAGGAGATTCAGAGAATTTATAGAACATTCTAGTAAGCGGCTCTCTGGTCACTGAGAGATATTTTCAGGCTAAAGAGTACACATGAGCCTTGACAGACTACCTACCAGTTATGATTCTAAGGTCTGACAGCAGCCTTCCAAAGTTGCCAAGTGGTTTCCTCTTCTTTTTCTGAGTCACGTGTGGCTCAGCCTCACACCCGCAGGCCCTGCTCACTTTCTCCAGAGGGGAATACCTACACACACAGATGTAGCCACAGGAGGGCCTCTGCCAAGGTGCCCTGCGTGTTAAGCCCTCTCTTAACTCAGAACAGCATGGACAGAACTGGAGCCCTTGTAAACAGAGTCCAAAGTGTGGAATGAATTGTTTCTATGTCACCAATAACTAATATGTGCACTGATAAATGCACATTCACGTCCTCATGTATACAGTGGCAGACAATACAAGCATATAGTGATAACATACCTGGGGTGTTACCTCTCTGCCCAGTGGACTTGCCCACACCAATGCTCCCCGTGCTTCCACACCATCACATTTGTGGTTCTCTCTGCCCCCATTACCATCGTGGACCACCTTGTTATACCATCCCACTATCCTTTTCTAAATCCTACTGCTCCTTCACGTCGCTCCTCCAGAAGGCCTTCCTGGCCCTCCCGCTTCTAGATCAGTCAGTCAGTCCCTACATGCTCCCAGAGAGCCTCCTCTTTCTTTTGTGGTGTATAGCTCATCGCATATGTAATTATTGTCATTATCTGTGCTGGAGGCAGAGCAATGGGCCTGGGAGAGCCTGAGTTTCTCAAGAACATAGGCCTATACATAGAATCAGGTTCCTGCCCCCCACATCAGGCACGGACCGCCCTCCACATGTCTGTATCATCAGGAGAACGATATGGAGCCCAATGCATGCTACATGGTCCCCTCCCATCATATCCCGCCGACGCCAGCCAGAGTTAGGGTGACTTCACTGGTTTTTTCACTAGTCTCTGTCCTGTTCATCCTGCATTTTGATAGAAAACAATTTTCCCTAGATTCTTTGTTAATGTTGTTTTTAAAATACCATGCTATTTTTATATTTTTATTTTATATCCCACTACCTACTTGTTTCCACCCCTGTACAATAAGAGAGTTGGAGAATATAAATCTCCAAGGTTCTTCCCAGGCTAATGTTCTGAGTCTGTGGAATGTCCCCTTAGTGGGTTAAGGAGCCAGAAGAAATATCCCCCGTTTTAAGTGGCTGTCGTCTGAGAGCCATAGAAGCGGCTTAAATGAAGACTGTTTACTGGATACCAAAGATTGCAGTTTACTTATTTTTCTTCCCTTCCAACCTGCTCCAGGTGGTTGAACCTCCACCCCCACGGGCCTCGTAGAGGATTAGCGCTCCTGCTGAGATCTCATACATATTGCTTGATGAAAGCTGTTACACGGGACAGTTAGCAGTGATTAGAATCTGTTTGCCTTCACTTCATCGTAGTGCAGATTATACTTGTATATTAACTTCATAATTCCCTGATTACCAAAGAGTTTAACTGAGGTTCTCACTGTCCTCCATCATCATTAGCCTTGTCCAGCTGAGCTCATGCCGGCCTGAACCATCACCACAGTGTCTCACTCAGCAGTGGGAGTGAGAATGATTCGTTCTGGGAACCCTGTCTCTGTTGCTGTAAACTATTTGCATACCGTGCGGATTTGCACAGACCTAGCCGATGCCGGGTCCCAGAAACAGTCTGCTTTCATCTCACCCCCCCTTATATGAGAAGTGGCTGTGCCTTATTCAGTAAATGGCCCCATCTGAGGAATTGACATCACTTCCTCATGAAACAGAATTTAAATTTAGACATTTTGAGAGGCAACGTAGCACAGTGGTTGGGTACACATCCTTGGGACAAGCGAGCTATGTTTTAGGCCGGTGGATGACTTTGTTAGAGTTACTGAAGCTTTCTAAGCTAAAGATGACTTATCTATAAAGTCAGAATGATAATAGGGCCCACTCATAGGAACATTATGAGGATAAAATGAAATATGTATAAAGTGTATAGCAATATATGTGAGTTTTCATTATTGTTACTATTAAGTAATATCTTTCTGTGGAATAATAGAATAGCAGAGAGGCAAGAGAAAGAAGGTTTATTTTATGAATAAGGTAATGAAGCTAGGTGAGGAGAAGTGACTTCATTGTCTCCTTATCAAGCACTTACCATGGGCCAGTCCCTCAACGTGAAAAATCCTATGTCCAACACCAGTCTCTGCCCCTGAAACAGTAAGAAGTAGCTGTTAACTATTGTAGAATCAGAGAAGCATTCCCAGAGGAAGTGTTGACTGAATTGTCTTGATGAATCATCCTTTAATAACCCCCCCAGTCCTTAACGCCACACCTAATGTCACCTCCTCTATGAAGCCCTCCTTTATTCTCTTCTCCCTGCCTAGTGCATAATCAATCATTTTCTCCTCTATTTAATTTCTGTACTTTGTATTCACACATTTGCATATAAAAGGCAACAAAAAGTGGAGATTTTTAAATTCTTTGTCAGTTGTTTCTATCACTAGCACATAGCCTGGTGTCTAGGGCATAACAAAGGCAATCATAATTGCTGACCAAATCTCTAACGTGCTTCCTGTGCATAAGAACTGCTCTAAATACGATATTTACGTCAATTTGACCCTCTGGCAACTCAGTGAGAGTGCTGAGACTCAGAGCAGTCTAGTGATTTGCCCTAAATTGCTCAACAGCCAGGATTTGAATCCAGCCCTGGATCCTAACCATTACTCAGTAACTCTCCACAGAGGTTTGCTGAAATCATCAGGTGCTAGGCGCCTTACGTGTATTCTCATGTAATTTCACTATACTGTTCTGATCCTCATATTATAAATGTGTAAGCTGAGGCCTAGCGTGTTTATGTACCTTGCCCAAGGATGCACGGCTAATAAGTGGCTGGAGCTGAAATCCAAGCCTGTGGCTAGAGCCTGAAATCTTATCTACTACTCTAATATTCCCCAAAGTGTGATGCGGGAATCACAAGGAGTATGTGAGGGTATTTTTATGTGGTTCATGGTTTATTTTAATAGCTCTGTGTCTGTTTTAGTGTGCACCACAAATAGTATGACTAAAATCTTGACCCCATGGTTTTATTGGTGTAAATGCTGAACAGGAGCCCAGAGTGCCTATGTAGGTACTAGAGTGTGTCATCTGTAAAATTCAGTGAATGGTAAGGCAGTTGGATTGTGGGTGTGAGAGGCTGGTGCATAGATGGCTGAAGTTTGGGAAGCTCTGTATTATGATTCCCTGCCTCCTCATCACGTGGGAGGGACAGTGACAGAGATGGGAGAACACTCCCGAGTGTGAAAATAGCAAAGGGGTGAAGTCAAGAAACGCTTACTAAGTTTCACGCAGGGTATTGTCTGGATTTGTCTGCCTGGAACTGTGAACTTTATTCTATGGAGAATGGAGAGCCTTCAAGGGTTTAGGACCAGAGGTGAACATGACATTGTCTATTAATATTCATCTCTTAAAGTCGTTGTGTGTTTATTATCCCTCTGAATTTATAATAGCCTAACAATATATCTATGTGTAAATACCAATGGGTAAACACTCACAAATCTGCATTTGCCGCTAGCCGCCTAAACACGGTGCTGGGAGACGCTGCTATAAAACACGGACTGGGATGACATAAGCCTTGACCTGCATGTGGAATGCAGGGCCCACCTCTACCCTGCACCTGCACATTTTACAAATTAGGGCATTATCCTCCTTTTAGAAGGTGCTTCTAACTGCCAAGAGTGGCAATCTTGCATCTTTCTCTATTTGAAATCGTAAAACTAATTGAACAATTCATTGAACCTAATGGCTTTAGAAAAATCAATAATTGCCTCCCGTTATTGATATAGTAGAAACGCATGGAAGAAATTATCCAATATAGAAATAAGCCAGTTAGAATAAATAATTCAATAAGCTGCCTGGCAATCTATTCAAATTTTGAACTTGAACGATGACATGGAGTTTCTTAAGTATAAATAATGAAAGAAATATACTCAGGGCTGCCAGGGTGTAGACTAAAGCTACGGGCAGCCAAGATGCCAGTTCCTGGCATTTACCGCACTACTCATGGCTTTGTGGTCAGTAAATAGGTTGTTGGCTGTAAGGTGTCCACATGGTGGGTGTGTGTGAACACTGGCTCCCAATTAGTGTGGTTAGCATTTGAGATCAGAGCATGGCAGTACTAATATGTTCCTCAAATATATCTAGTAATTTACAAAGCACTTTCACATCTAGCCATAGGGAGCTATCAGCCACCTCGATATTTTGCAAATGGGAAAACTAAGGGCTAGTAACATGAATTGACTATATGTAGTCCTATTGCTAGTCCACACAAGAATTAAAATTATAACACAGGTTTTTAAACTTTTTGTCTATTGCTCCATTTACTGTTATTATTAACTTTGACTTTTTATTCCCTCCTTACATTCAAAAGAATAGGCAGAATTCGTGTACCTGTTTTCTGTCCAAGGACCCTCCTCCAGTTAAGAAAGGAACTGTCTTTTGGTCAAGGTCACATGGCTCAAACAGGGTAGGGCTAGGATTTGAACATGGATCTTCGAACTCCCAGTCCAGGGCATCTTTCTTCTGCTTCTCAGCTGTTAGTGTGTCCCTTCCCAAAGCAAAGAGGTGAGGTCACCAGGGAGAACACAATCCCTGGCTGAGAACCACAGGTGTTTCAAAGCAGAGCCTGGGACCTGGGAGTGAAAGGGACTTTCAGCCAGATACTTCGGGTGACCTGCTTCCCTGCCCTGGTTCTGAATCATCAGGGATGGAGGCAGATGGGGGCAGATGCTGGTAGCTGACAGAAGCCTAGGTCCTGATGTCATGAAGACAGAAATTGTAGCAGGACTCTGAGGGGAAAATAAAATGGAATGACAGGATTCTCCTTCCCTGCTGGTCTTTCTCCATTACCTCAGATTCTTAAAATGGTCACATCACAGGCCAAGTCTGCAAGCAAGAAAGAAAAAACAGTGCAAGGGGTGGTCCAGCATTAGCTGTAGTTCAGGACCCTCAGAGAGACTTTCACTCACTCATTTTTCTTGTCCACCATTGTATCCCATGTGTACAAGCTGAAGCTAAATATAACACTTAGGTTGTACCGGGCGTTGCTCTAAGTGATTAGGAATATTAACTCAATCCTCACAATAACCTGTGGGTAGACACTTTTATTATAACTGTTTAACAGACTAGGAAATTAGGACATAGAGCTTTTATTCATTCATGCATTCACTCATTCATTCACTCATTCGTTTTTGAGCCGACTCCGTGCCCAACATGGTGCTTGAACTCACGACCTTGTGATCGAGAGTTAGGAAATTGGGACATAGAAAGAACAAGCAGCTCACGCAAGGAACCATAGTGGGCAAACTAGGATTCAATGGAATCCAGACCCAAAGCTCTAGAACCCATATTCTAAAATGCCATGCCACCTGCCGGTCCCCAGTAGTCTGTACTGGCCACTTGAGATCTGGTCTCCACCCTTGCACATGGTGCTGTGCTACCAAGCTTACAGGGGCGGCACCAGCAGACCCCTGGCCTTCTGGCTTCCGGTCAGGTTCGGCCAATGGAAAGCCCCAGCAGGAAATCAGATGGAAGGAGATGGGTTAGGGCACTTAGTCCCCTGGCTCCTGCCCTGGCAAGGCCACAGTTTCCTCTACTTGAGGCCATAGCTCCTGTTGAAAAGCCCTCTCCAGTAGCTACCACACCTCCTGCTCCCTCCTGGCTCTGAGTCGTGCTTCTTCCACTTGGCCCCTCAGGCTTGAGGGTGGTATCATCGCCACCACTGTCGTGAGCCTGGGTGCTTCACCATCCCTTGTAGGTTCCCTTTAACCATATCCACACCTGTGTATATGTGGTCTCCTTGTTACACTTCCCCTCAATTGACTTCATGTGAATGAACCACCTGTTTCATGCTGGGCCCCTGACCCATGCTGGGCCCCTGACTATTTCAGACTAAACCAACCAGTTGTTTCATTCTCCATCGAAAATCTAAACCCAGGCATCTAACCACCTGTTCCATGCAGTGTTGTTTGCACATGGTTATCCCTTAATAAATATGTGTGGGATAGAGAAAAGGAAGGGAGAGGGAGGGAGGGAGAGGAGAAGGGAAGGACAGAAGGTCAGGGAGGGCGGAATTAAAGGCCCCATAGAGAAAGTTAGAATACTAGTCAACCTCATTTCACCTGGATGAGTCATTTCCTTTCCTTACAAATAATCATAACTTGGATACAAAGCTCTGTGACATGTTATTTCACTTTTAGCATACATGCTGGTATGCCCACTTTACAGTTCATAAAACTGATCCTCAAAGAGGTGAAATAATTTATGTTTAGTTCACATATCCATGAAGTATCGGAGCCTGGACTTAGCCCAGAAATTCTGATTCCAAATCGAATCCATTTTCCTCTCTCAAGCTGCAATTTCTGAGCATTGGGTGTCTCCCTCGTGACAATGACCCGAATCTTCAGGAAGTCAGACCCACCTTGCATCTGCCTCTTCACTATGGCTTCAGTCATAATGGAAATTTGACTTAGGGTCCTTCCCATCACCACTGAGTTCTGCCTCTTTGGGTTTTCTCCTTGCTCTCGGGCTCCCCTGAACACCAATTTTAATTGCACTTTTGGAGGGGGACAAAAACAATTTGGAGGCCAAAAAACACATTGGTTCTGTCTGGTTCCTTCCATCTCAGTCTTCCAAAGGTAGCCCGAGAACCATTTTTATAAGCAGCATCCAGCAATCAACGTAGGGAAGCACTAATGCACTTTTCTGATAGCTCATTTTGAAAAATGTAAGTCTTTTTTAAAAAACTTAGATATTGATATTTGTACAGATGGGTGGCATTTGAATGTATCACCGTGAAGTCCCCTGAGGACTTGGAAGGTCCCTCTGAGAAATGTTTATTTGAGAATCAAAAAGGCCATCACTTCTCCACATCCCGTTGATTTCATTCTCCTGAAAGTACATCAATCCTGGGCCCAGACAGCCCCTTTAAAGTCCACTGGAAATACCGGTTGTTAAGAAGCCACATTTTTTTTCTGATGGGGGAAATTTTATGCCTTTAAATATTTAACATTCTAAACAAGCGGCCAAAAAATGAACCATAGAAGCAGCTATTTATGTGAACAAAGGTTTAAGACGTAAGATTGGATGGGTTATTTTGGACTACACCAAGGAGTGGCTTCAGTTTCTGTAGAGAGTCACAAATCAGGAATTTCCTAACTAAGAGGGAAATAACAGAACAGGAAGGAGAGCACATCTAGGCCAAAAGACTACATTCTCTCTCTTGTCTCCTCCAGTCCACGGCAAGCTTCTTACAAGAGAGGCAGTTTGTCTTTGCTTGGTTTTCTGTCCTCATGGCTAATGTGCTATCTAACATGTAGTCGGGGCCTCCTAAATCATTACTGAATGATTAACTGACTGGTTAAAGGAATGCTTTAGAAAGTCTCTTATTTTTTTCATTGAATCCCCAAAATTCCAGTAAGATGAGCAGGGCAGGGATTATTTTTACTCTTATTTTATCGATGTAGTGACTGAGACCCTGATACATCATGTGTCCTGCCCAGCGTCACACAGCAAAGTAGCAGCAGAGCCAGGAGTAAAATCTTGGTCTTCTAATGACAAGGTTGGTAGTCTTTCTAATCCCTTGACCTGGCCTCCCTTCTTTTCCTTTGTTTTTTAGCTTTCATGTGGGTCTACGGACTTAGACTTTGGAATGGAAATGGCATTTGGAAACTGAGAGACTGAAAACAAAGCTCTTCCTTGGTAGAAACCATGAAATCCCCAAATGAAATGGGAGGCATTGAATTCCCTGATACAGAGATCAATGTAGTAAAAGAGAAGTGAATGACAGATATGAAATTAATGGCATTTAAATTTATGCAGTTACAACAGAAAACAATTCTTCTGGAATGCCTTCCTGAGCATTTGATACGTAGTGGTAATTAAAAGAGCTCCTTTAAATCATTTATTATAATTATGTTTTAAATGATCCAGTCCTGAATGTAGCCTGCGTTTTGTTGTTTACTGGTAAACGGTGACATTTGGAATTGACTAGACATTTGCAATAACTTGACTACTTTTCATATACAGAGAACAGAACTGCCTCTTGCAATTGAATTGAAAAAGCATATCAGATCCCCCATGGGCCCCTCACTTTCTACTCTGCCTCAGTGATCCGATACACTTCCTGGGCCAAAAGAATCAGCAAGAGTTAAGCAAAGGTGGGGCTGAAGGTCAGGCACATTTTGCGACTTTCAAAGGCAAAAGGTTTTATGAAAAAGTGGAGAATTGATTACATGCTTTGGTTGTAAGATTTGAACCTTTGCAGGTCCACTGAGTGAAATTTGCAGAGTTGACTAAAACGTTGTGCTAATGGTGTAAGGTTAGAAATTCAGTACACATTGCAGCCATTTTTCTCCCCACATTAGCTATCTGGTATCTTTGCTTAAGGCTTTGTGGCTTGTGGACAAAGCAACTGAGGCTCAGAGAGGTTGAGAGATTTGTCTAAGGCCACACAGCTCATGTGGTGGGTGGAGAACTTTTGGCTCTGTTAGATGCCTTCTCCAGCCATGACCCCCAGGGCTGCTCTTATGATTGTACACTGTTCTGCAAGCCATCCCACGGTGTGGTACCTGTTGTAAAAGTGTACCCCATCTGAACGGTGAGGTTCAGAGCAGTAAAGGGGCATCTGCCCAAGGCCACACTTTGAGTGGCAAGGATAGGACTTGATCCAGGCTCTTGAGTCCAAGTTTAGGACTCTTTGGATTAAAGCACAGCTTCCTGGCTTAGAGAAGTCAGGTAGGTATATGGCCTGGATCATCAGGGGGCTGGGTGAAGGTCAGTGGGAAGTCACTCCTTCCAGATATAAGGGCTGCATCTCAAGGATGCTCACATTTCCTGAACTCTTAAGATGATTTCTGGATCTTTCATGTTCTCTTCCCCTTCCTGAGCTTCCTCTTCCCAAAGCAAGCCTCTCAGTATGGTTTCTCCAACATGCCAGACCCTCTGTTTGCTGTCTCCCCCCATCCCACTCCCCACTTCCTCCTCCTCACCCTCTCTGCTTTTCTTCTCCTTTGTACTCCAATCCACTTCTGGAAGAGCGTGATTTCCTCTAAATTAGCATTTGGCAAACAATTCGATCTCTCTGACCTCAGGTTCTTCATCATGAAGGAGTATCTCTAAAATGCTAATATCTAAATTGGAAATTGAGGGTGGATCCCCTAACCTATTAATATTTGTGCCCCTAGAACTCAATTCAGCCCCTATACATAGCAAATAAGTGGGCAAATCCTGAAAGGATTTGATGGGATAAACCACGTAACTGGCCTCGCACAGGTCTTAGCACAACTTAGGTGCCTGATTCATTCTTTCACCTTTAGAAAATCCACTGAGGGCCACAGCATGCCAGAAGTCATTAGGCAATTTGCATATAATGTTGAATAACACCTCAAGAGTCCTGTCCTCTTGGAACTTGGGTTCTGGGAGGACAAGACAGACAACAAATAATAAACACACTAAACAAGTAAAGCAGATAGTAAATACCGTTGAAAATTTTTTTAAAGAGAGCTGAGAAATGGGGATCAGGAGAGAGGTTGGGGGGAGCAGGTTGCAATTTAACTAGGTGGTCTTGGGCAGCCTTATGGGAAAGGTAACATGTGAGTTCAATAGTTAATTTCCTCATCTTCATCCTTTCCTCTCTCCCTGTCTTCTCCTGCCTCAACCCAAATTCCTTCTCTACAGTGTTCCAGTCACTGACAAGATTAGAACATAATGGAGAATGTAGGCCCTTAGTCCTCCTGCCCTCTCTGTAGAACTGGCCACATAATCTGCAGGGCCCAATGCAAGAGGAAAATCAGGGCCCTTTGTTCCAAAATCATTACAGATTAAAAAAAAAAAAATCCTTACAGATTTCACCATGCAGCGGCAGAAAAGGAAACTGAGTGCAGGGCCCTTCTGCACAGGGCACACAGTGGCTATCCTGGCCTACGGAGATCTGCCGTGTTGCCACCCGAACTGCTTTGACTCAGGCCCAGCCTCTCCTCCCTCCGGCTACGGCCCGTAAGGCAGCCTTGCCACCTGCCTCCACTGTGCCCATCCTGGACCAGGAGCCAGCCTATTTCTCGCCATCCTCTGTGGGCTGACCCTGGCCTCTTCTACAGCCCCGCACGGGCAGACCCAGCACATGGGTACCAAGGGATCATTAAAGCCAGTAGCTGTCCTTAGGAATCAGTAAACCTTCTTGCCTGGGGCATTTATTTTCTCCAGATTTAATAGCAAGGGAACATAAGTAGGTGGAGGACTTCAGGATTTATTTCCTTCTGATAATCCGAGCACTCTCTCCAGGAGGGCCATTTACCTGATAAATTGTACCAGTCGGTCTCAGTGCTGATGAGCCTCCAACGTGCGCAGGCTGCAGCCCAGTCCTGATACCGCGCGATCTATTCCTGCCCTGCCCAGCCCAACACTAGATTAACAGGGTTGTCTTAAAGGAGCACAGCCCTTCAGTTTCCTCTACCACCCTTGGCCCATCTTGCATCTCACAGGTGAGAAGACTGAAGCCCGAGAGCTGCCCTGACTTGTACAACATCCCACAGTGATTGTAGTGAGATTTCAACCAGCAGCAGTGTTCTCCCAAATATTGGTTTAGGATGTGTGCGTTCATCCTGCATATCCCGTTTATACTTCCTCTGAAAGGACGTGACTGAAGGATACTTATTCCAGAATGCACTTCCCCACTAATGCCCTTATCCTAAAATCACATGAGATCTCAGAGACTAGAGGTGCCAGAATGCAGTTGGTTCCTTGCCCAGGCCCATATTATTCCAAAGAAGCAAAGATAGTTCTCAAACATATACACATCCCAGTCTAAGTAAACAAGAGGGACAGAAATAGAAATAGGGAAAAAAAAAAAAAAACAACTATGGGAAGTGCACTTATGATACCCATCTTCTAGATATTGGTTTTTTTTTGTACCATTGCTTTAGTATGGTAAAGTACATATAAAAAATGTATCATTTTAAACATTTTTACATGTCTGGTTATGTGGTATTAAGTACATTCACATTGTTGTGCAATCATCAACACCATCTGTCTCCAGAACTTTTCATTCCAATTTTTTTCTTGAATATGGAATGCTACTGGCTGAAACAGAATGCAGCCCACGATGGTGTTTGCTTCAGTGATATGCCAATTTAACAAACCCTTGCAGGCTGGAAATCAGCACCCTTCCTCCCTGAACCCTGAGAGCAGTGAGAACACAAAGGCCAAGTGGGTCTGCCCCCCCTACAAATGTAGCCACGATTTGCTAACGGGGGTTCCACATATCTGCATGTAGGAAACAGGCGAAGACAAGCCAAAGACAAGGACTTGGGGAAAAAGAACAAAACCCCTGCCTTTAGGTGCACAACCTTTCCATTCCTCTCAATCTTACCTGGACGCAAAAAAATTCCCCATATGTATGAGAAAACTTTGTACATAACTGAGTCAGCCTGGAAGAGGGCTCTGCCCTGTAAGCACAGAGTCTTCTTCAGGAAGAGCAGAATATCCTTTCTGGGTCTGGGGATCTGGGAACTTAAAAGAGAGACCCAGAGATAGAAGCAGACAAGCACAGGTAAATAACCCGAATGCTCTGAAACAGATATGCCCTCAGAGTCATACAGCAGGCATGTCAGAAAAAGAAACATGAACACACACAGGCAACCAAAAATACACATCATCACTGACATTTATTGAATGCTTACTCAGTGCAAGGTGCTGTTCGTAGTGAAGTGAGAGAAGCACAGAGATTTTAAGGAACTTGCCCCCGGTCACACAGCTCATCTGGGGAGCTGAAAGTAGTCCATGGTAATGTGGATTTTAAATGTGTTGAAATAAATTTGTAAAGCCTGCGACTTGAGAATAGAATGAAGATTGTAATGTCCATGTCAGAGCTTGGTTTTCGTCTAGCAGGCCATGGGGAGCCATTGAGCCTTTTTTTTTTTTTCATTCAACAAATATACTGTATTTATTGAATATCATGTGTCAGGCATTGTTCTGGATGCTATAGAGATAGCAGAAAAACAAAACAAAACCCCGAGGAAAATCTCTCCCCTGTTTTATAGTGTTCTACCTCCAGCCCCTTCCTTCCATCCTTTCACTACATCTTTTTTTTATTATTATTATGTTATGTTAGTCACCACACAGCACTTCATTAGTTTTTGATGTAGTGTGCCATGATTTGTTATTTGCATATAATATGAAGGCTTTTAAAGAGGGGAGTGACGTAATCACAAGAGTACATTAAAATGATCCCTCTGATGAGGCTGCCTTCAGTGGTTTGGAAGGAGAGGGGTCATCAGTGCTCCTCTCGGGTAGAGAGATTTGTGGGTTGGAAAGGATAACTCAGGTGAACTGAGTCCCATGGGCCTAAGGCTACTCCTACTCAAAGTAGCCTCAAACCCATCATTTTGCTTCCATCTATCAATGTCAGGTATGATGGACAGCTTTCAGACCTATTGCTCTGCCCTTTCACCTTCTAGAGGATTCTTTCTTACCTGTGAATCACACAGGAGCTCTCAAGCTCCCTCACTTGTAAAGGCATGTATGAAATGGCAGTGCAAAAAGAATGCAAGATATTATTGATTGTACCACATTGGTTATGAGATGCTACAAACTCACTGGGTCCCCTTCTCAGGTTATTCAGGGATGGAAAGTAGGCTTCACCTCCATGTGCCTAATGTAACCAATAGGTCGTTGCTGCTGGGAATACCACACTGAGAAGTTTGAGAGGGCACTCTGCTCAAGTCATGCTGACATCATTTTGTTGGTTAGGCAAATCTTTTAAGGGTACAGCAGAGGGAATTGGTAACACATAAGCCGAGTATTTGCCGTTATTAGGCTATTGGAATAGGCCTCTTTGAAGTTCTTTTTTTTTTTTTAAAGATTTTATTTATTTATTTGACAGAGAGAGAGACAGCCAGTGATAGAGGGAACACAGGCAGGGGGAGTGGGAGAGGAAGAAGCAGGCTCCTAGCGGAGGAGCCTGATGTGGGGGTCGATCCCATAACACAGGGATCACGCCCTGAGCCGAAGGCAGACGCTTAACCGCTGTGCCACCCAGGCACCCCTGAAGTTCTTTTCTGCTCCTAAGGCTGCAGCTTTTTAGGATCTATATGGAATTTGAGTGTACAATCCACTCAGTTTATTGGAACTCAACATACATACAGGAGGTACCTATTCTATGCATGGCAAATTCATTGCTCTGGTCGCTACGTAAAGTGTGAATTATTCCCTGCTTCTGGATGCTATGCCTATTCTTTTGAAACAATACCGATGAGAAATGGTGACAGTACTTGTGTCTTAGGAAGACAAAGTTGGTTCTAGAAATCCTGCATGTAAAGACTGATCTGGTTTGGGGAGACTTTACACCATTGAGAACCTTCAGAAGAGGGTGGCCTTAGGGATGAACATATAGCCTAGCTTAAAATCATTCTTGGGCAAATTATAGATCCACTCTGTGTTTGGTTTATTCTTCTTTGTGTTGGGAATAATCACTATAATAATAGAAGAACAACATATCTTGACAGTCTACTTCCTTAACCAACTGGTAAGATTAATCAGCACTCTGTCTTCTTTCTATCAGTTGTGACAGTGTATGCCCACAGCAGGCTGAATGCTGATGGGTAGGAGCCACTCTCTAGTATGCCCACCCACTTGGTTGCAGGTGACCAGCTACTAGTCCCAATCACATATCCCAAGAGGTTTCTGGTACTCCTACACCAAGAAGCAGCATGGTGTAACAGCTAAGAGCCTGGATTCAGAACCGAGATTCAGAACTTAGGCTCATATCCTGCTGTGTCTTTTAGTAGATGGCCTTGAGTAGATTACTTACCATCTCTATGCTCAGCTTCCTTATTTGTAAAATGAAAAAGTTAATCATAACTATTCTCATAGGGGTTGTTATGAGGATTACATGAGTCAATATTTTTAAAGCACTGGGATAGTACTTGGTGCATACTAAGTGCCAGTTACTAAGTTTTTGTAGGAAAATTAAGCATCTAGCGCAGAGTGGATTCCTTCCTCCTGAATCCAAGCTGGATGATTTTTGTTTTGTTTTTTTAATAATTTGCTTCTCTGTTCTGAAGAAAAGCATACGTTGAAAGATATTGGATATTTCAACCCTAGGCAATGCACCGATTGTAGGACGTGGTCTCCAACTGGCAGGATTTGGGTTCATTGCTCAACTGTTTTATTCCTTCAGTGAACACATATTTTGCTGGTGGCATCACGGGACACTCTGGCTACATCTGACGAGGAATTGTTCCTCGATGACACTAAGTGGGAAAAGAGGGTGGCCACAGGCCAGGAGTGAAGAGCTGAAGGAAGGCTGGGGGTGAGGAGTTGACTAGAAAATTGTAACATCAATATTAACAGACAGGCTAATGAAGGACTGCAATTTGCAGATGCCTATCTCCCACTTTCCCTCCCTTCAAGGGAGCTGGCATATGCTAATCAGGATCATCTAAGCCTGGCCCAGGATCAGCATGAGTGTTATCCAAGAAAGGGCTTCAAGTATGGGAGGGTAACCTCCCTACTTTGAACAAATGATGGCCTTTAAATGTTAGAAATCTCTGTAGGCAAACCATGCGCACTAATAGAACAAGCAGACGACTGGAAAGAAATTGGTCAGAGCCTGAAAAATAGGAGAACACAGGAAAGGAGGAGGGGGGAGGAAGGAAAATAGCTCATATGTATGTACTGTGGGGCAGGCATTCTGCCAAGCATTTGATACTAGCTTATTTCTGCTTCAACGCAACCCTATTAGGGAAATATTGATATCTGCATTCTACAGATGAGGAAACAAGCCTGGAGTTCTCATCACCATGCAAGTCACATGGCAAGGTTAGGATAAATACCCAGGTCCATCTGACTCCATGTGTGTGATCTCTCTCTTACACCATACTGCCTTCACAGGATCAATTATAATAATAACAACCCTCAGGGACATTTCCCCTTTATTGTTATTGCCCACGGTGAGGGGAGTGGTTAAAATCTGGGGTGCCAGAGTCAGAACTAAATTCAGTTCCACCTTGACTGCTTACTCCCTCTGCTTACCACCCGTCCCAAGTTCTCTGATCACTGATTTCTCCACTTGTGGGATGGAACTGGCACCAAGAGGATTGCTTTGAAGAGTGAATGGAATAATGGAGGGGGGGGGGAGATAATACAATGACAGAACAGTGTGCCGTGGTACATCCTAAGTGTTCAATAAACAGAATATCCTTCCTCTCAGTATTTTTAGATTTATTATTTTTATTGTTGATTCACTTCACCAGCTTGGGTATGCCAGTCCTTTCAAGTTGTGTAAAGTCTGAGCTCCCTGAGGACTGTGAACCAAAATTAGAGAATCATCAGTGTTTAGAGCCTGAGAGAACCTCTCAGAGGGGGAAGATTAATCTCAAAAAAGGGAAGTCATGTCCAAGGTCACATACAATGATGAGTAACACCTGTGATATCGTAACACCTATCATGCTTCTAGGCATATAGAAAAGACTTTAAGAAATAATTTTTCAAGCAATTCTGCTTTAACCTCAGCGTAGTTCCTATTTTCCATTCATGACCTGGTGGTGTATCTTGCTAGGAGGCCATATCTGAATCTGGGGAAGTGTTTGTGGTGCTCTTGGCCCACCTGCCTCTGGCTTATGGCTTCTCTTCCAACCCCACAAACCCTGCTTCCATTTTCTCCAGGGGAAGGCAAGAAACCAGCAGCTTTATTGGCTCCTGTGAATAGCAGAGCAGTTTTGATGGAGAACGGGAAGAGTTTGCAATGTTGTGGTTATTTGTGGCATTTCATCAGCCAACAATGTAAATTAAATTAATTAAAAAGCATTGTACATTTTAATTCCAACACTGGATTCACTCAGTGGCCGTGGAAATTTTGAATAATGGATAATAGTCGTTTCTAATTTCTCAACATATGTTTTTTCACTTACACAGCTGTGAAAAAAATTATATTTATATTTTTGTTGATGCATAATTTCCAGCCTGAAAACAGAATTCATATTAGCATTAAACTGCCAACAGGTGTCGTTTTTCTTCTTCTTCTCTTTCTGGTGAGCTGGAATAATCCCTTCTTTGGCACGAAGTCAGTATTTTTTCACAGTCATTTTTGCATCCTTAAGAATGCCTTTAAAATTATTTTCTACTTGATGAAACACATCCTCTCAAGGCTTCATTATTTTCATCCTGGTGTTATCTGATGGAATACTTCAATCACTAAAAGCTTAGAAGATTTGAGTCATTCTTACTCAACACTGCATAGAACTACAGCTGGGTATGTCGATAACATTTTGAAGTGTTTTTTGTTTTTTTGTTGTTGTTTTTTTTTTTTTTTGCTAAGAAATGGCCATGACTTTAAATGACCCAATTGCATTTTAAGCTGGATACTGTTTATTTTAGCTATTGATTACGAAGCATCTTTTAGGTACAAGGTAATCAAGCCAAATGCAAATGATTACTGCGTTCCATTCTAGATGGCCTGTAGAGAAAGAGTAAGTCCCATGAAACCTTGTCAGTTTCTTCAAAATTACTTTTTTTCTGGTGTACAAATTTTTTTTTCTTGGAATCCAGCAGTTTAAGAATACAAAGTGTAATGGAAGCAGAGAGTTATCCTGAAATTAATCCTCTTCTTTGGGTATTCCTTCCCAGTTAGCATTACATCATCCATCTTTATCTTCACCCCCCACCACCACCACATCTGAGACTATTTCTAAAGATTCTTTCACTGTTTTCTTGCTCCCCCCACCTTCCCAATCACAGATCAACTCTTGTGGTGGGGTATTCTGTGTAAAGGTACATTTAATTAGATTGTCTTGCTTAGCACCCTACAGTGGCTCTCCCTTGTCTGGGGAATTCCGGGGATGTACACACAAAGTCTTCCATGCATGATCCGGTCCCCTTCACCTCTAACTTCTTTTCCAGTGCCATCCTCAGTTCCTAACCTCTTCCAGTCTGCATGGCTGCAGAGCTTCCTGGAGTTCTAGGAACAAATATGTGATTCCATTTCAAATTTCAGTAACTTTATTCAAGCTATCTCCTCTGCCTGGTTGCCCCACGCTGTACTTTGTCAGACTGTCTCCTTTAAGACCCATCTCAGGGAGCTTCTCCCCAGCAAAGCTTTCCATGTTTTATCACCAGCACCATTATCACCCTGACACCTTTCCACCCACACCGTAGGTAGAGTGGCTTTCCCTTCTGCTGTGTCACACCCATCTTTTGAGGTCAAAAGGGAAT
Source organism: Ailuropoda melanoleuca (assembly GCF_002007445.2). NCBI lineage: Eukaryota > Metazoa > Chordata > Mammalia > Carnivora > Ursidae > Ailuropoda > Ailuropoda melanoleuca. The sequence goes on along the minus strand of NC_048219.1, from coordinate 32,122,526 downwards.
ATGTTAAGACCTTGGGTTCTGGAGCCCGATTTTCTAGGTTAACATCCCAGCTGCCATTTACTAGCTCTCTATGCTTGATTAGCCCATTGTAAAATGGGAGAAATAGTTCTACTTACCTGATAGAGTACTTGTGAGAATTAACTGGGACATTATATGTAAAGTTCTTAAAACAGTAGCTGGCAGGTTATACATATATAGCTAATGATTGACATAGCTTGATTCTTATCTACTTCATTTCAATGTATTTGTTTAGAGTTTACTTCCCCCACTAGACTGAGAGTTCCTTGAGGGCTGGAATGGAATTCTCTCATTTTTGTATCTTGAATGCCTGATCCTGTGCCTGGCATATAACAGGTGCTCAGGAACAGATGTAGGTGGAATGAATGAATAAATCAATGTAGACAGACAATCTGGAAGTTCAGCAAGCAAAAACACCCCCCCTCAGTTATATAATGTAGTTATGATGTCCCTGACACTTCTTGTTTTTTTTTTTAAACTAAAAAACTCTTCTCCTTTCATGATCACTAGCTAAAACATGGGATGAATGTTTGCTGCACATTTGCAAAAGGGTTTGAGTCCAACATCCACACTCTGGTGTCCTGCCTTGTTCTATTTTACTTTCCTTTGCCATTGCCAAAATGAATATCCATTGATGGGATTTCTAGTATTCATCATATGCAGCCACCAGATGGATCTGAATAGTTTCTCTAACAACCAATTTGCATTTAGACTCTGCTTCCAAAATGCCTTCCCATTATAGCTTCCATTCGCCCTCCATGCACTCCAACATCTTCCACTCTGTTCTAAAGGCCACACCTCTAATTTTGGAAATTGTGGAATGATTTGGTACAAATGAGCTACACCAAGTCAATACAACAATTGTCATGTATTGCCAAATCATGACTTGCTCATATATTTCAACTTCTACCATGTAATATAACATAATTTTCATTATAATCATCTTTTGAAGCAAATCCCAAAATATTGTTGCAAGACAGATTTTTTTTTCCTGTAGTGCTCTGAAGGCTTCATCTTTGGGTTATGTTGCCTAGTGGGCATTGTCCTTGAGCCAAGATCTTCTTGTTAAGGGTGTTATGCTTACGTGGGGCTCTGCTAGGTTTCATGGACTTAAATGAAGAGTAAGTAATAAATTCATAGAGGAAATTGGGTTAGCATGTGATTAACATCCCGGCTGATGCAGGCGGGTGTACCAATGATGGAAACATGTGCTTGTATCATGATGAAATGCAGATTAGAGGCCCTGGAGCCAACCCAAGGATATCTGCCCAAAACTGTTTCATCTCTGTCAGCTTTAATCTGATCGAAAGAGAGCATGCTTCAATGCAGCGAGAAAAATGTGAACTCCTAAAATAACCAAGTGGCACTCTGTTTTCCATTTAGAAGCTATTAAAATACTCACTTTTCATTGTGGCACAGTAGAAAGCTTACTGAATTATAACTTAAGGACCTGAATTCAAATCTCATTTCAGTCACTAACTTATGCTGTGAAATCTTATAAGCCCTTGGTTACTACATCTGTAAAATGAATGTGCAAGGCTAGACTAATGGTTTTCAATAGTTTTTTCCTTCATAAAACAAGTGACAAATGATATTTGTACACTCCTATGGGCAGCCCCAGGGTTGTGCACCATTACCCATGTTCTAGTTATAGCTCCCCTTTCTGCCTATTCAGGTAAGCATATCAGAAATTGACATTTTAAGATAACCTTCAATGCCATTCTAATTTATTTTAAAAATTAAAAATCAAATAATTTGGAAGCTTGGGTACATCATTAAATTTTAAAAGGTGATTTGCTATACAACTCCCAAAAGGGATTTCACAAAACTCAATTTTAGCAGTCTCTTGTGATGGTATCGTTCTGTGAGTTAATCAAGGTGCCAGTAGTTTTAAGGTCCAAGGCTTTGAGTCTTTAACTATTTAGAATAAAAAAAACAAGAAATACATTTTTGTAGGTAGTCCTCACTTTAGTGAGTATTCTCATTTCCCTTTGGAGAAGTGCTTGTCGCAAGAGTAATTTTTGATTCTTATGTTGACATGTTAAACAGAGCTCTGTTTCTAAAATGAGCTGGTAACATCATCACTTGAAAATAAGATGGAATCTTTTTTAAGAACTGAAAATATAGACTACTTGACTAAAATAGTAGTGAGTTGTATCTTGGAATGTCTCATCATGGAATATTTATCTGCAGGAGAGAGAAAAGTTTGTAATGTGATGGCTATTAAAAACCCAAGTAATATAGGAAAGGGATTAAGATAAAAGTTTCCAAAGGACCAAAAAGATTAATATAAGATTTAAGTATAAAAGTGACCTATAGAATTTTCCATCTCCAACAATATGGTGGTCTAGATAACCTGAAGAGCTTTATACTATTAAATACCAGGATAATGTAAACTTTATAAATGTAATACTGAGCTTACAAGAAATGAAGGGAAACTGTAAGAATTCTAAAACAAAGAATAAGCCAAAAATAACAACCAGCAGGTTGGAATGGTGACAATAAAGCTGTGGAGTGGAGAGAAAAATTGACAATACCAATAACTTGTGGATGTAGGCTTTAAGTCCGCACTGGGAAAAGAGACTAGTCCTTAGGTTCTCTCATGTGTAAACTGAGAAAATGTTCATGTACCGACTTTACATAAAAGAATGGATTAAGTAAAATCTACCTATCAGCATAGAAAGACAGTAGTGAAGGATGTACCTCTGTTTTGGTTTATGAATGGTGAAAAATTTTCCTTTAAGATTAAGGATCATGAAATTAGAGACTTAAATATATGAAACTCTAAAACAAAAATCTGCAATACCTAGCAGAGGCAAATAGAAAACCTCTGAGGGATATACCTTTAATTCAAGCATCACAAGATTCCCATAGCAAAATATGATGATGAAATCAAAACCTCAAATTGCAAAATCATACAAGGAAACACACTACCATGAGTAAAGGTCAGCAAACACCAAACATGAAACACTCAAGAACTCCAGGTGATATAAAAGTTAAATACAGATTATAAAAGGATACTTAATAAAATCATATAAGGGAATTGGAAATTTTTTTTAAAAACTAATAAGGAAACATTGAAGAAAGAAAGGAAATGATGGGGCGCTTGGATGGCTCAGTCAGTAGAGCTTCCGGGTCTTGATCTTGAGGTTATGAGTTTGAGCCGCACATTGGGTGTAGAGATTACTTTAAAAAAATAAAATGAATAAAAATTGAAAGACATGGTCATTAAAATAAACAAACTCAATAAATAGGTTAAACAGTAGTGTACACATAGTTGGAATTATAACTAGTTAATTGGAGTACAAAATACCTCCAATACAAAAAGATTTGAAAAATTAAAAGATTAAAAAATAGGGGGCGCCTGGGTGGCACAGCGGTTAAGCATCTGCCTTCGGCTTAGGGCGTGATCCTGGTGTTATGGGATCGAACCCCACATCAGGCTCCTCTGCTATGAGCCTGCTTCTTCCTCTCCCACTCCCCCTGCTTGTGTTCCCTCTCTCTCTGGCTGTCTCTATCACTGTCAAATAAATAAATAAAATCTTTAAAAAAATAAATAAAATAAAAGATTAAAAAATAGATATGGAGAATAAGACAAAAATTCCAACTTAAAATGTAATGGGATTTCTAGGAGGATAAAATAGAAAAAATGAGGAATTAAAAAAAATATATCAAGAGTTAATGGCTCAAATTTTTTTGGAATTGAGGAAACTACAGAATCAGAATCAGAACACCTATATATTTATAAAACATATAAATCTATACTTAGATACATGGTCATGCGCATGTAAAATAATAAAGCATTTCTGGAAAATAGTTGGGCAGTTTTCTTATAAGACTAAATATACACTTACCATGCAATTCATAAAACACACTCCAGGCATTCATCCCCAGAGAAATGAAAACTGATCCACATAAAAACGTGTCCATGAATATTCATAACAGCTTTATTTTAATAGCCAAAAACTGGAAACAACCAAAGTGTCCTTCAACAGTTGAATAAACTGTGGTACAACCATACCATGGAATGCTGCTCAGCAATAAAAAAGGTAATGAACAATATTGATAGATACAATAATTTGGATTTTAAGAGCATTACATTGAATGAAAGAAATATAATTTCAAAAGGTCATTTAATGTATGATTTCACTTATATAAAATTCTAAAAATGACAAAATTATGGAAATGAGAACAGAGTAATTGTTGCCAAGGATTAAAGAAGGTGGTACAGGGGTAGGGGGTAGTAGAGGAGGCATGAGGAAGATCTTTATGGCGATAAAATAGTTCTATATCTTGGTTGAAGTGGTTATTACATGAATCCATACATGTAATAAAATGGCATAGAACTATATATGCATATTGTACCGATATCAATTCTCTGGTTTTGTATCGTACTATAGTTATATAAGATGTAACTATTATAGGAGACTGGACAAAGAGTATATGAGACCCCTTTATACTGTTTTGAAACTTGTTGTGAATCTATAACTATTTCAAAATAAAAACTTATGGGGGCTGGTGGGTGGGCAGGGAACACTAAGGAAAGTTCTAACAAGTGACCCAAGAGAAAAGACAATTTATCTATGAATAAATTACAATTAAACTAACAGCAAGCTTATCAAAAGTAATGACAGAAATCAGAAGGCAATAAAATAATCTTTAGAGTTCTGAGAAGAAATAGTTTAGAATTCTGTACCCAGCTGCATTATCATTCAAAGTATGGTTAAAACAAAGATATTTGCAGACAAGCTGAGAACATTTACTAACAGAGCTGTACATTTTAAGATTCAGTTCTGAAAAAACAATCTAAACCATGAAAGAAATGAGGAAAAATGATATTGATGAACATGTGAGTAAGCCTCATTTATTCAGTCAGTCCAAAAATATGTATTAAGTACTATGTGTTAAGCACTATTGGATGTAACAGTGTCATATTTCTGACAGATATAAACAACAATCACTAATTTGTGGATTTAAATATAAGATATACCTAGAATTCTAGGCAAAAAGTGAAAGATAAGACACAAAGAGAGGTGATCATAATTAATCTTTTTGTTTGTTTGTTTTGGAATAGAAAGAACTTTTTTATTAACACTACATTTTAAGTAAAATATCCTTATTAAAAGACTAAAAATGAATATTTTCTAAGCTGGTAGAGAGAAAAAGAGATAATGAAACTTAATCCAATAGAAAACAGAAAGGAAGTGGAAATACCTTTTTAATGTAGACTAAATAGAAAGCACAAACTGTTGTAACAAAGCAGTAAGTTATCACTAGTTACAATATATAATTAGACTAAAACTCACTTAAAATATGCAGGTCACATTGGATTAAAAAATCCAACTATTTGTACTTTAAGAAATTTACCTAAAGTATGAGGAAACTGAAAGATTGACATTTTAAGAACATGGGAAATTATATACACTGCTGAATACTATAACCTTCTGGACCTATAAAACTATCAGACAAAATACACGTATTTTACAGGGGAAAAAACCCTCAAAATTAAGGTAGTCATTACATAATAGCATGAGCAACAATTGGCCAAGAAAGTATAACAGTTATAAACTTATATGCCCTTACTAAAATACGCTTAAAATCAGTAAAGTGAAAAATGACAATATGGCATAGTCATTAAGCACACAGCCTCTGGAAACAAATTGCCTGGAGTTGAAATCCCAACTCCACCACTTGCTATGTGTGTGACTTATGTAACTTCTTTTTTCCATAGTTTTCTCATCTGTAAAGTAGGTTATAGTACCAGTGCCAACCTCATAGGAATATTATAAGAACATATATATTCATACATTTGTGACAGAAGATTCTCATATACTTCTCATTAACTGTTAAAACAATGAATTTGCTGGCCATTTGCCTATATATTTTCAGATTTATTCCTTGCCCTTTTCTTGCACTACTTTGTATCCACCTTCTCTGTATTGTAGGGAACCATATATCCAAGCGTTATTGCCTGTTGGCTTCCAGGGAAGCACCAACCAAAAGAATAAAGAGTGGGGGCGCCTGGGTGGCACAGCGGTTAAGCGTCTGCCTTCAGCTCAGGGCGTGATCCCGGCGATCTGGGATCGAGCCCCACATCAGGCTCTTCCGCTGTGAGCCTGCTTCTTTCCTCTCCCACTCTCCCTGCTTGTGTTCCCTCTCTCGCTGGCTGTCTCTATCTCTGTCAGATAAATAAATAAAATCTTTAAAAAAAAAAAAAGAATAAAGAGTGGAAGGAGGAAAGAATACCAATATGTCTCCACATGACTCTAACATGGTATCTCCTCCTTGGTTAAAACTCCAGCCAGACTGCCCTTCCCTTTAGGGTCCCTATATCTACTGGGATTTCCTGCTGCAGTTCTAGCTCCTGTTAGATGGTCCCAGCTCCTGGTTCTGCTAACACTACCTTCTTTTTTTGTTCCTTTAGAAATAGTTGTATAAGTGTCTGCCTGCTTTTGCTGATCTCTAGTTTGTTTCACTGCCCCTCATTTGGCTTGGCTGTGCCATAACTTATATAACCAGTTCCCCAGTCAAAATACCTAGAATGGTATATGGGGTTTTTTTTGGAACCTGACTGATATAATTAGTAAGATAAAATGCTAGTGCATAAAACTTTAGTACCCAAAGTAAGCTTAGTCTAATAGATCTATTCAAAATTAGCAGAAGTGAATTCCAAGTGAATTTTCCCAAAATGACAAATTCTAAAGTTGTTTCATACTTTTACTATCTGAAAAGTATTCTTCATTGGAGTGTGGTTACTATGGATCCACATAGGAGAGTGGATTCATAGGAGTGTGGCAGTGAAGTAGAGAGCAAACGATATGATTGCTTTCCAGTTTACTATTACCTAAATTAGGACCATTTCTCCCCCCACCCCAGATAATCTCTCTCTATTATGTGCCTGCCCCTTCATCATCCCAGAGCTCAACCTGAAGATTAGATTGGCCTTAGAACAGGCATTTATACAATAGATTCTTTTAGTACTACTATTGATGAGGGAATAGAAGGCTGGCTGAAGACAAAGCAGAAGCTGACATCCTGCAACCGCCCCCCCCCATGTATACAACATTCCTGGGCACTCCCAGCTGCCCTAAAACTAAGGAAAGGACCTGCAGCTCATTGATAAGGACACAGTGATAGTGTAAACAGCCTTGGCTTGACAATAGTGGGGCCTCCAATATCCTGTGAGTCTTCTTTGACATATGAAAGTGCTTTCTCAGCCTCCCTTTCTCCTCACTTCCCCCAACACCATGGTATATAATCAGCCACCTCTCACAACCCGGGGCAGCAGCTCTTTCTGCCCACGGGTCCTGTCCCTGTGCTTTAATAAATCACCAATTTTGCACCAAAGACACCTCAAGAATTCTTTTTTTTTTAATATTATGTTAGTCACCATACAGTACATCCCTGGTTTTTGATGTAAAATTTGATGATTCATTAGTTGCGTTCAAGAATTCTTTCTTGGTCGTTGGCTCCAGACTCCACCCCACTGAACCTCACTTATATTCTACGACTTCATCACTATGAGCAAAATACCATGCAAAGGACTATGGATAATATAAAGATGATAGGCCACTACTTGTGACCATTCTTCTCTTATATTTTAGTATTATTATTATAGTACTAACTACCACACTATACTATAGTATAAGCACCACACTAAACAGTTCAGGTATTCCTTTCCCAAATCACTTTCATCTTTGGCTATAAAGAGGAAAGTCACCCTTTTATAATGAGTGTACATATATCTTCAGAAGATACATACATGGAATGGTAAGGGAGGAAGACAGTGGTCCAACCAATTACATCAGCCAGTTCTGCTCTGGAACTCAGTGGGAAGACACATAGCCAGATTGCCTGTTGTAGCCAGATCACCAAGTGTAGCCCTCATTGTTTAAATCAGGGCTTTGAACAAATCAGGGCTAGTTCACAGGCCCTTAATTTGCACCCCAAAAAAGTCTAAGTGGATACAGGGGAGGGAGGGAGGGAGGGAGGGAAGGAAGGCAGGCAGGCAGGAAGGAAGGAAGGAAGGAAGGAAAGTAGTGTGCGAGGAAGGGAGGAAAGAAGGAAAGAAGTGATGTAGTTTTGGAATATAGGTGAGGTTCAGTGGGGTGGAGTCCAGAGCCGACAGCCAAGAAAGAATTCTTGAGACATCTTTGGTGCAAAATGGTGGTTTATTAAAGCATGGGGACAGGACCCATGGGCAGAAAGAGCTGCTACCCTGGGGGTTGTGAGGGGTGACTGATTATATACTATGGGGTTGGGGAAGGTAAGGAAAGGGGAGGTTTGGAAAGGGCTTTCATGTGTTAAAGAAGACTCACAGGATACCTGAGGCCTTGCCATTGTCAAGTTGTTTTTTCCATCTAGCAAGGTATTAACATGAAGATAGTTGGGAACTTCCTGGAGGAACATTATACTCTGCCTGCTTCAAGTATCTGCCAATGGGTTGCAGATTATAAGGATATTTAATTGTATCTACATTTCCTTCTGGAAGCTAGGTTACTGATAGAAATCTTTGTTTAGTAAATTGCTAAGACATTTGTAAACTGAGGGAGACTCAGGTCCTGGAGGATTGTGATCTCCATAAGTTAACTATTTGTTTTTCCTTAGCTTTAGGGCAGCCAGGAGTGCCAGAGGAATGTCACAAAAAGTTCCATGGGGGGGTGGCGGTTGTAGAGTGTCAGATTCTGCTTGGTCCTAAGCTTGCCTTCTGTTCCCTCATCAGAAAGAAGGGAGGCAGGAAGGGAGGGGAAAGGAAGAGAAGGGAAGGAAGGAGAGAGTAAGAAAGGAAAGAAAGACTTTTCCAAAGAGGGCATTTTAGAGTCACACAAACTGGTAAATAACAGGTACAATGGACTAATAGATCTATTGGAAGCATTTGCATAATGCAATTAGAGACTATTAGAATTGTCCTACTTTTCAAATTCTGCTTTCTTTCATTTTTTTTTTTTAAGATTTTATTTATTTGACAGAGATAGAGACAGCCAGCGAGAGAGGGAACACAAGGAAGGGGAGTGGGAGAGGAAGAAGCAGGATCATAGCGGAGGAGTCTGATGTGGGGCTCGATCCAAGAACGCTGGGATCCCAGAACGCTGAGCCGAAGGCAGACGCTTAACCGCTGTGCCACCCAGGTGCCCCAAATTCTGCTTTCTTTGTTCAGATATATACCAAATTACATATTGATCAACACAGGAATAGAGTCTGTATTACTTTCGTGAGTTGGCTCTTTAACCACAATGAGTTCTCATAAACTTGTATTTTAACTGACTTTTCCAAAAGAATAAATAGCTCAGTGTCTTGAATTTTGCTGTTTTAGAAAGCAACTCAAAACTGGAGTTTTGCTGATCTGTTTGTTTGAGAATAGTACTCAGAATCATAGCATCTTAAGGTTGGGATAAATCCTAACTAATACTTAGTTCAGCTCCTATCTCCAATGCTGCAATGTTTATCACTATACAAAAGGCCCTCAGATCCAGAGAGATAACTTAAATAAGTGAAGCTGGCTGGAATTGAACCAGAGGGGTTGGTGGGGACTGCCCCAAACTGGAGAGTGCTTATCCTTTAGGGAATCTCTTCTATAGCTTGGGAATTCAGGTCTGGTCTTAGCAAATCTTCCAGTTTTCCAGGAGAAGCTAAAATTTTATAAGGAATTATCTGACTTGTTAAAATAAATACAAAAAAATTATTAAATGTCTTCTGCATGCCAAGCATTGCTCTTGATTTTGGTGATACAGAAATAACTAAAACATGCTACTTGTCCTCAAGGAGCTCAGATTACTGTTAAATAAGATATATATTGAAGAAGGTAAGCTGTTCTATAAGTGCTAACGTAGAGATAGATGTAAAGTATTAGAAGAAAACATGAGAATTTGGATGATTTTTCCAGGTTTGAGAAAGGATAGACTTTCTTCCAGGAAGTCACTTCCTGGAGTAACTATACCTTTTGAATTAAGCCTTAAAAGATAAAAGGATACTTACCTTTGTATAAGCAAAGGAATAGAGTTTTAAATAGCCATGATGTGTTTAGCAAAAGATGAGAGGGATGCAATAGCTCGAGATAAGCAAAGTGAAGTAGGTAGTAGTTAGGTTGGAGATGGACTTATACTCCAAGGGAAAGAATTTGTTCTCTGTCCTGGTAGAATGGGAAACATACAATGACTGTAGCCGAGGTTATTTTTGTATGTGTGTTAGTAGTAGTAGTAGCATTTTATTTGAGAAAATACCATCATGGTAACTAGGAGCACAAATTAAGGATATTGAACTGGAATTTCTCCTTGAGAGATAAGGAAACCCTGAATTTAGGTAATGAATATGAGGAAAGAGTGAAGAAGACAGGTTCAAATGAGCAACTGCATCTCAGAAGCAAGGAGAGGGGGAAGTCAAATTAAGTGGGAATTGGGGTGAGGGTGAGGTCAAAGTTTCTTGTGGTCTTTTGGGCTTTCATTGTTTTCAGCTGGGCATAATCTACATGCCAATGACCTATTTGGGGGCTTCCTGCCCTTGGCCTCTGATGAGGTTGTGGAATATAGGTGAGGTTCAGTGGGGTGGAGTCTGGAGCCGACTACCAAGAAAGAATTCTTGAGGCGTCTTTGGTGCAAAATGGTGGTTTATTAAAGCACGGGGACAGGACCTGTGGGCAGAAAGAGCTGCTGCCCCAGGATTGTGAGGAATGGCCCATTATATACCCTCAAGTTGGGAGGGGCTTAGGGATAGGGTATGTCTCTAAGGAATTTTGGAAGCAAGGCTTCCAGGACCTTGAGGGGTCTAGCTGTTGTTGGGAAAAGGTCATTTATTACTGTCTAATAAAACCTGGGTCATGAGACCCTTCAGATGTATATCGGTGGGCCATATGCTTGGGGGATGATGCCAACATTTATCTTGAGGGGGTGGGGGTTAGAGATAAAGGAAGTTTCCAAAGGAATTTTTATACATTAAAGTAAACTTACAGGATCTTGGTGGAGGGGAGGGGGTCAGGCTAGGACTGCCTTTGGCCCTTAGCAAAGTATTAACATCTAGGCTGCTGAGTTCCTAGAGGAATGTCACCGTGCCTGTTTCAAGGACTTGTCAATGGGCTGTAGGTAAGAGGAAATTTAACTGTGTCTACATACATTCCCTTCTGGAAGCTAGGTTACTGATAGCTTTGTTCTTGTAAACTGCTAAGACATTTGTAAACTGAAGGAGACTCAAGTCTTGCAAGATTGTGGTATCTATAGGCTAACTGTTTCTTTGTCCTTTAGGGCAGCCAGGAGTGCCTGAGGAATGTCACATACATCCCATGGGGAGGGGGTTGCAGGGTGTCAGCTTCTGCTTTGTCCTCAGCTTGCCTTCCGTTCCCTCATCAGCTTCTACACCAGTCACCCCCCCCCACTACCTAAAATAATTTAGAGAGAGGACCTGCTCCAGGAAGAGAACTATCACCATAGATCACTACAATAGATTATGAACTAGGTATGGTAGGTAGACAGGGAGGAGTGTAGCAAAGCCTATTTGATCAAAGTTTGCTATGTTCCATTGTTTCTGAATAACCAAAAAAATATTTACTAAACATTTACTCTCTTTCATTTCTCTGTGAATTGCATTCCTTCCCTCTGAGGTCCCAGACCTCCATCCCTTCACCTTAGTTCAGGATGACACATATACCTCATTTGCCTGTCTTTGGAATCTCATGTCTCTGTGGATTCCCTACATATACAAAATTAAATTTGATTTCTCCTATTAATCATTCTTCTAGCTGGACTATGAATCAATTTGATTCATAGTCCAGCTAGAAGAACTTTGAATGGTAGAGTAAAATTATTTCCTCCCCTACAGTGGTGATGTTGCCAACAAGGAGGAGGAGAAATTCAAGAGGGGAGGAGAGCAGGAGAATGGTGGGGGGAGGGGACAATAATACTAATAAAATGCCATCTTTGAATTTTACACTAGACTTTCTATATAACTTCTACTCATAGGTCCTCCACTGTAAATTTGTTTTTAAATTAGCATCACTTCTATGAAACATCTCTCCATTTTGTTATGTATCTTCATCATCCCAACACTCCACCTCAAGGCTTCTTGATTTTATATGGGCAGCCTAGTTTGGGAACAGCAAGTTTGTTCACAAAATGGGTGTCTACCAGCTCAGTGTGATGAATCTTCTCTCATTATATCCTGTAAAAGTAATCCTGGAGAAAGAGCCATTTTCTATTGGATGATTTAGGGCAAGGTTGTAAAGTTCTCATCTCAATTGCTTAATTGTAAAGTACAAATGATAACGATAGACCTTATTTCAGCTTTAGTCCTCATTTCAAGATGTTCTAAAATCTTAATGAATTATTAAAAGTAAAGAATTTACTAGTGAGAACATGGAACACACTAGATGAATGTCAGTTTTTATTATCAAGTTTTGTATTTCATGAATCTAATTTAGATCATAAACTAATGTAGACACTAAATTAGAGTTTGGAAGATACCATGGTCTCTTCTGAATTTAGGAAGGAGAAAGAGAAGCTCCAGGTACCAAACAAATATGGCTCATGGTCAGGCCATCTGGACATCTATGCTAAGGGAGCTATGTGCTTATGACCATGTTCACTCGTTCACTCATTACCTTGTTCATTTTTTAGTCACTTATCTCTTCATCTACCCATTGATATGCTCATTCAAAAAACACTGTTTCAGGTCTACTATATACCAGGCACTGGGTTAAACATTAAGAACCCCCAGAACATAAGGTCATTGAAAACATAAATAAGTGATTATAATGATAATGTGGCAAGTGGTACATGGAACCCACCCCCACCCCGCCAAAAATCCATAGGAAGCACAAATGACTAAATTGTTTTTCCTGGACAGAAGTCATTTGAATTGCATTTTAAGAGGAAAAGGTTGTCAGGCAAAAAAAAAGGGGGTAAAGTATTTAAGACAAGGAGATCTGTCTATTCAAATTCACAGAGGCACCAAAGACCAAAGTGCATAAGAGGAATACCTGTAGATATTTAGGTGAGAGAGAGGAACACAAAGAGAATGGAGGAGCATGCTTTGAATTCAAAGCCAAGGGGATTGAGTTCTTTCTTGTGGACAGTGGGGGAACCCTGGAGGTATGTCAGTGACACACTGAAACTTGCATATTTAGAAGAGTTTACCTGGTAGCAGGGTGGATAATAAGGAAGGGGGACCGGCTAGTGGCAGTTTTTAGGTTTCTCAAGCATCACAAGAAAACTAGAAAGTTATCATTCACAGGGTATGTTTGTTGAGCCCAAGTAAACCGAAGGAAATTCCTCACTCTATTCTACCTTTCTCCAAATCTTTAAAATTCTGTAAGTCTGTATTATCTTAGGTTTTGAGATGTTAATGACTTTAACTAATTGTCAACACTGGCAATTACAGTGACTGATACCTTATCATTTCTTACAATGAGCAATGCTAATTAAAATTGATTGTGCTAGAGCTTCAGCAGCAATTGTAGCCCCTCCCCTCCTTTTTTGTTTAAAACATGAGCTTACTGAGCTGATTTGGTGAACTAAGCAAGACAGGCTTATTATTCCAGTGTTTACTTCCTAGTTCTGTCACATTAGCAACAATTATGAAATGTCCAGGAAATGGTAAAAATGGTAAAAATAACTGAATTTATGCCAAGATTCCAGATTTTGATTCATTCGTTCATTCAAGTGCTAGAGCCTTTATTGGACATCTCTATATGCTGGGAACCATGCTAGGCATAGAAGAAGCAAATGAACAAGAGAAGAATTGAGGAATCTGCAGGCCAGTGAGAAAGACTCATTACAAGATCATCACCTACAATATGTAAATGCTACAGTTGGCAGACATTAGCTCTGCCAAGTGAGAATACAGTCACATTTTGCAGAGAAGGTGACTTTTGGATGGAGGCTTTAAAATGTGATCAGGAACTTCTTTAACTTTTATTATTACTATTTGAACTTGCAAGACTTTATAAAGTGTCTCAAAAGAAGAGGGCATGTAGTACCATAATGATAAATTCGCCAGGGAATTCAGGATTCAAGATCAGAAATTGTGCTCTGGAAAATCCAGGCTGAAAAGGAAGGAAAGGCATGCCAGTCAGTTATCATAAAGTATGTAAAGACCTAAAGAAGGTAAAAAGCAATCACATTATAGGGGAGGAAATTTTTTTCCCTTCTCCCTTTCTAGGTTCTTTGGCTGGTCTAATAATTAAATTAACATAAGATAGATTAACAAGAAGAAAACAAATTTAATTACAGTATGTAAGTACTTCCCATCAGTCAGATAATTGAGATTTACATGCTATCCTGAGCTAAGAAGAAGGGGGTAGGGGGTCTGGTACTTCAAAGGAGAGAAAAACAATTCACAGGAAGGTGGAAAGAGCAAATGTTTGATAAACAAATGTTGGCCATGCCCTTTGGAGAAGTTTTATGTTTTGTTTTTTGTTTTAATCTAAAAATAGTCATCTTAGGTAATAGCTCTTTTTCTGGTACAGGCATCTTCTCTAAATTCTTTTAGGCAGTTAAGGCAGATGTAAAAAGCTTTTCTTAAATCTGTTAGGCGTTGTTCGTTTTGAGCTTGAAATAATCCTCATGCCAAACTGGCACATTCTGGAGTGAACTACCCTGAATCCCATTAACATGTTCCAAGAAGAATGAAAAGATCATGCTTAAGGGCAGGGTGCCTGGAGGACAGTGGCAGGCAAGAGCTCTGGCTAAGCAGTTCAGTTAGACCAACACCAATTGAGCATTGTGGGGGTACTCTGCCCAGAGCCCACTTTTATTTAGGGCTGAGGCATTCATATGCCCCCAGGTGCTGGAAATGTCATGGCTGAGTCCCTCTCAAGGTACTGTCCTTGCCACAAGGGAGTTGTTTTGCCCACGGTTGAGCCTCTGCCTTAAGAGGTAGCTTGTCTTCAATAACTGGTTGATTAGGGTGGGCACAATGACCCAACCCCTTTCCTGGATTTGAGATGATTATAAAAGGCATCCCAACCCCAGAGCTCCCTGTAGGGTCAGCTGAGGTTTCTCTTCCAGTGCATCACACTTCAACTTTTGTTTCTGCCCCATCCTACCTACCATTTTTATTATAGATACGGTTAGAGAGCAGTCCTTGGCACAGCCCCTACCTGCAGACCTCTGGGTCTTAGATCTGTTCCCTGAGGGACCAGGTTTAAAACAAGCATCCACTATGTGCTCAGCTGGGGGGATTCAACAATGCCACAGATAATGTCTCTAACCTCAAATGATTTATAGTTTTGGAGGAAGATAGGGCTTCTAAAGACAATGCAGAGTCTTGGAAAATGGTTAAGCTGTGAGGTACAAGAACAGAAGAGGGAAAAAAGAAAAAAGAAAAAAAAAAGAGCTTCTGAGTACGCTACCTAAAATTGTGCTCACATAGCAAATAGTTCTTGGGTATAAGGGTTCTCTATGAATTCAAATGTCTTTAGAGTTAAAGAATGTGGGGTTATTAGGGGCCATGGTGAGGGGAGGAATCTTCCTCCTATGACAACTGGTCATTCAAGTTTCATTTGCCTTTTTAGAGGACATGGATTTAAGACCTCCAAAAGCCGTACATTCCAGCAGTTTTCCTAATTGGAAAGTCCTTCCTTATCTTTTGTTGGGAAGTTTTCTCTAGTTCTGTTCTCTGCAATCATACAGACCAAATTGCCCCCTTTTTATGCAAGAGCCTTTTTTTTTTAAATTTGAAAATAAAAAATGATTTACACATTGAAATTATTTTTTAAATATTTAAGAGCTAATGGAAATTTGAGCATTTAATGGGTATTTGTTGGTATTAAGGAATTTTTTAAGGTATGATAATAGTGTATGCTTAAGTTTTAAAAAAGAATTTTTATATTATAGGTATACATACTGAAATATTTAGGGATGAAATAATATGTAGTGTTTGCCTCAAAATAATATGGAGAGAGAAATGAGTGAGGTTGTAGAAGAAATAGGATTGGCCATAAGTTGTACATAGTTGATGCTGAATAATGAGGGTTCATTATACTTTTCTGATACTTGTAAAAGTTCTGGAAATTTCCTAAAATGAAAACATTGTAGTATATTTTTATCTTATGAAAATAACATGTGGGCATCACCGAAAAAAATCCTAAGGACAGAGAGGCTTATAATGAAAAGCAACAGTCCCTGCCTACCTCCTTCCCACAGCCCCACTCTCCAGAGGGAACTAGTTCTAACCCTGTTTTTTGGAGTGGGGATAGTGGCTTTCTGCAGTTACCTCTAGAGCCTAAATAAGCAGTGCTGATGGCATTCTTAATTGTTGTCTCTATATTATCTGTGCATCCCTGCAGTGACCAGAGATGATTTTGTCCATTTCATAAACCCACTCCTTCCAATATATACTCGGGTTCTTCCTCGGGTCAACTTCTTTTCTCACAGCATAGTTCGCATCCATTTATTGTTCTGTCATCCGTAGCCAGTACCTCAACTCCCAGTTTTGTAAGATGATGCTTTTGCTTAGCTCACCCTTCCACCCACATTTCTCTCCCACATCCAAAATTGATAACATCTGTTTTCTGTCCTGCAATGATGACTAAGCCTTCAGTGAGATATTGGTAGTTTTATTCCAAAACTTAAAAATGAATCATGGAACTTGAATTATTATCACTATGTAATAGTGTTCACAGTAGAGCTCGTATTTTGTCCAGGTTAGGCCTCCTTTGCTTTAAATCTTATGTCTCAATCCTTGCATCACTCCGAGAAGAAAAACTTCATCAAGTTTCAATGGAATTTCCTTTTCATACTCAACCAATTGCCTTGCTTAAGTACCAACATGTCTCAGTTCTAGGTGATACTGTTTAACCCTTCAAACCCTATCACCCCTTCCACCTCTACGTCCACTTGTTTTTAGCTGCTGGTCTCCTTCCTGGGGCCTGCGCTCCTGAGCCAGTCTGGACTTTGAAATCTTCCAGCTGTTGTCCTATGACTTTCTGGGACGTATATTCTGTAATTTGGGTCTCAGGTCATTTTCTTTCTTGGCTTACTACTTTATTTTGCAAGAGACCTTCCTAAGAAAGGCAGATGAACTTCCTGATCCCTTGCCTCTTCAGAGTCTACCTTCACTTTTATTTGTCTAGGAAAGAATTTTAAAATAAGACACATTAAAAAAAAAACAGGACTGACTTTTCCTTAGAATGTTTTGGTTTTAACTATATTTCCTTAACTTTATTCTCTTACTTTACTACAGGCAGGCAATTTTTTAATTTCTAAGAGTTCTTATTTTTATCTTTTTTTAAGTGCATCTTTTATGGCTATGGAATCTTCTCAAATATTTTAATTAGGTTTTTTTTTTTTTAAATTGTCTTCTGGTTCCTGAATATTTCCGTGGCTATATACCATGATCTTTCCCTTCATTGTTGTTGGCGTTCCTCAGATTCCTGATCATCCTTGGTTGTCTCCTTCTGTTTTAGAATAAGACATGAGGAAGCCAAATAAGGGCTCTGAGGAGGTGGGTGGGGCTTACAGGCCAACAGGCATTGCTGAGATAACAAAGCAAGGGCTTGACTGGGGCAGGTGCCTGTCTGCTGGCTCTTTAGTGCACTGAGAGTATAGGGCTGGTTGTTCCATTTACAAGCCTCTCATTAATCTCCCTGTTTTCCACCTCAGATCCCACTCCCCATCTTCCATCACACCTGCTTTTCCAAGTATGGAAACTCAGGAGTTCAGCGGTGCATGCAGACTCTTCATTCATCACTAATCAACTTCCATCCTCTCTGTTTTTCAGAGACTTTTTGAAATCTCTCATCTTTTGATGGTTTCCTTTCTGTGTTTGATAGAGTTTTGAGTTTATACCCTTCTTATTTCCTCACCATGTTTTTAGTGTAGTACTGAGAGGGAAAAGAGATCAATCCAAGTTTTCTTCCTGCCATCTTGGAACAGACGCTTCTCCTTTTTTAAATTTTTTTATTGAACAGATTCCCATTCCTTCCATCCGTTTTCCCTTATATCCTCATTGGCCATTCTTAGCTCAATGTAACGATAAGAATCCTTAGAAGTGGAAGAGGGAGGCATGAGTCACAGAGATAGGATGTTGAAAGCAGAGCACTGGGTGATGGAGGGATATAGGATGAGAAGGACTCATGTTGCTAGCTTTGAAGAAAGAGAACCGAAGATACAAGCCAAGAAATGTGAATGGCCTCTAGATGCTGGAAGAGGCAAGGAAACTAATTCTCCCCTAGTGTCTTCAGAGGAATCAAGCCCTCCTGATACCTTGATATTAGCCCAATGACATCTGTGTCAGACTTGACCTGCAGAATTGTGAGATAATACATTTGGGTGGTTTCAACTCACTAAATTTGCAGTCATTTGCTACAGCATCTATTAGAAACTACTACAGCATCCCTCTAAAAATGCAGGCTCACAGCTAAAGCATGGTACCACAGCCTAGAACTAGCCATTGCTGAGGACCCTGGAATTCTTTTCTTTCCTGTCTTAGACCTTAATCTAATTGTACAGCTAACATCTATTTTTGTAGCTGCCATCAGATGCAGTTTTCTTGCACTGAATTTGCAGAAAATGAAAGCCCATCAGACTGCAAATGCCCATGGAGAAATGATATTTACCATATTGCCATTTCCATCATAGCATACTGGCTAAGGGCATTGACCTTGGAGTTAGGAAGAGGTGGGTTCTGTCCCTCACTCAACCACTTACTAGCTGTGTACCCCCCCTTTTTTAAGATTATTTATTTATTTGACAGAGAGAGACAGTGAGAGAGGGAACACAGACAAGGGGAGTGTGAGAGGGAGAAGCAGGTTTCCTGCCAAGCAGGGAGGCTGATGCGGGCTCGATCTCAGGACTCTGGGATTATGACCTGAGCTGAAGGCAGCTGCTTAACGGCTGAGCCACCCAGGCACACCTAGCTGTGTATCCTTGAGCCAGTTTACCTCTTAAAGCTTCCATTCCTTCATCAGCACATCAGATCCAGTAATAGTACCAACTTCATGTGGTTATTGTATTATCTAAATGAGGTGATATATTTAAGGCATTTAGCACAATGCCTGGCTCATGGTTAGTGCACAATAAGTAGTATCTTAAACATGAAAGGCAAAGGAGTGGGATGATGTTGGGCTTACCCCAGAAACTCTGTGTTTTATTGCTATTCCCAAAGGCTTAGGCTGAAAATTATCTAACTCTCCCACTTTATTTTGTATATATGGTCATATATATGGTGTCCTGGAATACTAACAGGGATGTGTGTGTGCTGAACCCAAGTGCTGTTAGCATACTACTGGATGAAGTTTAAGCAAAACACAAACTTTAACATTAATTCAATGGTTAATGCATAGTAACCACTCATTTCCCCCTCTTTCAAGTCCATGGCCCTGGCCTGAACACTGTCAACAGTGCTCTTGGGTTGGCTAAAGATGATGAAATGCCTCCCCTGAGCTTTCACCTGCAACCCCTTCCACAGCTCTTGTTCTGAAGTCTGCAGCCCATTCAACAGTTAATAGACATCTTTAGCTATCAGCTGCCTACTCATTCTCAACAGTCCTCATCAACCACCTACAGAACCTGTTCTAATTTCAAGACTTGCAGAGAACTCTTAGTGTTGTGGGGTTTTTTGTTTTGTTTTGTTTTGTTTTTAAACCTTGTTCTCACCAATTTGCTTCCCCACCTCATCCTCCCTTAAAAGAATGCCAAAATTAAGAGAACTGGCTAAGAGTTTCATTCAGATCAAATCTAGATTCAAAACCTAACTTGGTCACTTGAAAGCTGTTTGCTTCTGGGCAAGTCACTTCTCTGTGTACCATGTTTTTCCTCTCTAAAGTGGGGGCACCTGCCTCACAGGGTGAATACTGTAGATGATACATGGAAAACAAAACAAGACACCTGACATTGTAAGGCTGAATAATAATAATAGTAATAAAGTATTATTACTACTACATTACTTCTGTTCTCCCTTCAAAGATACCCTGTAGCCTCCCTTCAGGCCTCTTTTCCTAACCTGTCCCCTGAGGTCTCACCTTTAAGGGCATTCTTGTGCTATGCTGAGTTATGCCTCTTATGACGTTAAGTGCAGCTGGTCCCCATAGTTTTTATTACATTAGTTTCTGATTCAAGCAAAGAATGTACTTCAATATGGCATCATTGAATAAAACCCTAACCTGCCCCCTACCTGGCAGAGATGATGGGAGCTTATTAAGATAATGTCTTTCTAGTACTTACAGCCCCTTGAAAGACATTCACTAAATAAACAGTGGTATTTGATTTTTTGTGTTGTTTGTTTTAGCTCTTAATGCACGCTCTCTAAATTGTATTAATAATTCCTCTGCAGTGCTTCTCACAATATGGGCGCTTGTTAAATGCTGCTAAATGCAGAATGGCAGTGACTGTTGCTTATATGTGCCTCTGCTTTGCTCTTGCCCTCCTCCCACTCTCTTTCTTTCTTTCTGTTAATCCTGGAAGCCCCCTGCTCCTTCTAGGTTCCCAGCCTGCTGGTTTTCAACACTGGGTGCTCATCAGAATCACTTGGAGACTCTTGATAGCCAGACCATATCCTAGACTAATTAAATAAAAATCTCTGGAAGTGGGTTCCAGCCATCAGTGTTTTCTAAAGTTTCCTAGATGATTCCAGTGCTTAGTCAAGGCTGATTCCCACACATCCAGCCAGATCCCAATCAGATGACACGTGAGAACAGAAAACTAACATGTAATGTCTTTTCTCTGCTCAACTGTGAGTTCCTCAAGGGCCAGTATGATCTCTTATTTTTCTTTGCTCCCAGCGAATAACAGTCCCTGGCAAGGAATGAACACTCACTACATATTTCTTTTTTTGGCTAAAAGCATAGCCTTCCCAGCTTAAAGGATTTCTCCATGCGTCTGGTTTCTGTAACAGTTGATGAGGATACCTCTTATTCATTCTAATTATCAGTTGGTTGTTCAGATTCTCTCAGGTTAAAAAAAAAAACTCTACCACTTTATTGTACTGTTTAGCAAGGAAAACAGATCATTGCCATGTGGTTTGAAGGGGCGTGCCAGGTACTGTGGTGGCGGTCCAGAGGAAGGCCTGGGAGGTGGGGAGGTGGAGTAGAAAGAGTTCGGGCCTTCCAATCACACAAACCCAGGTTCGGATCTCTACTACATGCCTACTGGCACATTATTCTACCTTTCAGAGCTCTGCTCTTCTCTTCGTGGCAGGGGGAAATGATGCTTGTTCAGGGGGGTGGGGTCACTGAAGGACATAATGTAGAAAAAGAGACTCAGTGACCATCTTTGTCAGCTCAGACTGCCATTACAAAATACCACGGACTGGGTGGCTTAAACAACAGATTTTTCTCCTCACAGTTCTAGAAGCTGGAAGTCCGGTATCAGGGTGTCAGCGAGGTTGGATTATGGTGACAGCTCTCTTCCTGGCTTGCAGATGGCTGCCTTCTCACTGTGTCTCTCATAGAGCTCTCTGGTGACTCTTCTTAGAAGACCACTAATCCTTCTTATTACTCCTTTATACTTAGTTGTTTTCTTACAGTTCCTGTCACATTGGGGGCTAGGGCTTCAGCGTATGAATTTTTAGGGGACACAATTCAGGCAGTGGCAGTGACAGGCACATAATATGAGTTCAGTAATACTAATATTCTTTGTATCTCTCTCTCTGTATCTCTCAGTTTCCCTTGAGAGAATCAGAAAAGTATCAAGGGAGAGAAATCACAACTAGATTTTGTGGGTTGAGTGCGAATGTGTGAGGCAAACAAAGGTATTTCAATCAGACAAAATAGCAATGCAAGTCTGTTAAAAGACATGGCATATTTGGGGATAAATGAAAATACCAGTTTTCACTAGAACCTGGAGTGGGCAAGAGGAAGATTCATGATAGAAAATATAAGAGATGTATTTGGGGCATATTATTCGTAATAGTCAAGGTAACGAAACTGAGAACTTTGGAATTTTTCCATGGGATAAAGGATTACTCTGCTAGTAGTTATGTTTTTGTGGATACCTCTTTGCTTCCCAGCAAGCTGGATGGATTCTTGAGGTCAAGGGCCTTGCCAAATGTTTCTTTGTAATCTGCCCATGAGCCTAGGACAAGGCCTTAAAAATGTAACAGGAATGAATTGCTCCAAAACCTTGGCATATAAGAGCTATCGTCTTCATCTGTTCAATTTGTATTAAAGCCAGCTTCCATCCTCCAGGTTAGTACAAAACCCAGCATTTCCTTCTTGGGGTTCTATCACCCCTGTTAGCTCCCAGACTTTCCAAGAAGCCTGGGTCTTAAATGTGATAAACAGAAGGTCTTCTCTCTGTCAAAGGGAAGGGCCCCCTTGTCTGCCAGCTGAAGAAGGTTTTCCTGATCACGTTGCAGATGGTCTTCAGCATGGCAAGAGCTCTCCTTTTCCTTCATCTGTCTGCACTGCTCATCCATGCTCTAACAGTGTCTCCTGGTTTATATGCTGTGTTCACTGGCTTGTCTTCATGTAGGCTCCACTTCACTTCTTAAATGCCTATTCCACCCCAGATGCCCTCAGTGATAACCCTTGCTCCAGTTCTTAGCCCTTGGTCCTCAGAATTATTACTTCCCAAACCATGTTCTCCACCACTGTGTGCTACTCTCCTTAGCTGTCTTTTCCAGCTCCAAATTTCTCTCTATCTCCTCTTGAGTCTTGGGATATTTTTGTTAATAATCTTCAAAACACAAAGCTTTTATTTCTCCCCTTACTTGGGCAATCTGAATTAATTGCCTTGACGGGCCTGACCTCCGAAACACAAACGCCTGTTTAAAATAAAAGGCTGATTATTATATAATGAACTATATTCAGTTTACTAAATAGTTAACTTAAACACAAATATATGTATATATTTATGCTGAATAGATGTATAATTTATGCTAATGATAATTACAAATATTACAAAAGCATAATAACTCCACTGCAGCTCTGGTATTCATTACCAATGCTTCATTTTGCTTCTGCTGAACAGCCATATACTGACAGTTTGACAGGCCCCAGGAACTGTGCCGAGCCCTGAGGACAGAGAGATGGCTATGGTATCATCTTTGTCCTAAAAGAGATCAGAGTTTAGTGAGGGTGTAAGATATATCATATTAGTTAATGTATTAGGAAGGCCCTCATTAAGAAATGAGTAGGCTGACACTTGTTTTATCGTGACTCTGCAGAGATCCCTTATTTGCTGTGCTGTCGTTGTGTTAGCCTGGAGTTCACCTTGTCCATATCTACACTGGCCTTTATTTCCTTTATCCCTTCCTTGTGAGAGACATTATTTAGGCTTGACTATGCTGTGCTGTTGAAACTAAGTAAGTCCCAAATCTCTGGATGGGAGATAGACATATCAGGTTTTGTTTTTCTTACTTACATGAAGCCTAATGTCATTAGGGAACACAGGCTGTTCCATGTGGCCACTTAAGGATCCAGGTTCTCTGGGCTTCCCTACTTCTTAAAGGGAGAGGGTGGTGCCACCATCTCAGCATGCGTTGCAATGGAAAAGTACACCAGCTTTTAACCATTGCTACCCAGAAATAACACGTAACATTTTTGCTCATAGGTCATTAGCCAAAATTTGTAACAGGACCCCAGGCTAGCTACAAGAAAGGCTGGAAAATGTAGGGAAGCCTACAGATTATTCAGTGATTGTTAGTGTTGCTGCCACTATAGTCGCAATTTTAGAGCATGAGATTTGAAGAATTTGAATCCTGACCCTGCTAGTTACTTTTTTTGGAGTCTAAGTAACATCCCTCTTCCCTGCTGAGTTCTGAGCATAAATATATATATATATTTGGATAGGGGGTGGGTTAAATAGGAGATGGAGATTAAAGAGTGCCCTTGTTGTGATGAGCACCGGAGTTTGTATGGAAGTGTTGAATCACTATATTATACACCTGAAAATAATATAACACCTGTATGTTAACTAACTGGAATTTAAATAAAAATTTTTTTTAAAAAAAGAATATATATGGAGACCAAAATATCATCTATATTAATGATTGAAGACAGGTTGCAGGTTGTGGCTTTATTCCATTAGTGAAACAGACCCACTGATGGAATCCCAGAATTTAGGCTGCCTCTGAACCAGGTAAGACTTATGTCATGGTGGGACAGAGGAGAACTCATATCCTCTGCAAGACTGTTGGCTCCCAAAAGAAAAGGAGGCAAGTGGAGATGTGCAGAGCATGACTAGTTACACTTCAACTGCGTACCTCTTAGGCAGATCAGTTCACCTCTCTGGGAGTCCGTTAAGTGAAAAAGCTAGAACAAACACCAGTAGAGCTCCTAAAGAAAACACAAAGTGAGGGGAAGAAGGGCTTTTTTATAACTCTTACTAGTTGTGACATTTGAGTCAGTCATCCAGCCTCTCTGGCCATCGGTTTGCTCATCTATCAAATGGCAATGACGATATCTCCCAATATCTCTTCTTGGGTCTTTTACAGCTGCTAGAGATTAGGAGATGTGCTAGACTTGTAGTGGGGAAGAGTTCTTCAAATGCCTTCTATAAAATGCTCATAAATACTTGAGATAGAATTACTTATGAGTTTATAGAGACCAGATGGTTTTAAATACATCCCCCACCCCCAACACACACATAATGTAAAAAATCTTCTCAGCTGGTTCTCTCCAAAAACCTGCCCACTTACTACTCCAGAAGCATTTCCTTAACAATCCTCTAGGGTTGTTCTTGTTCCTAACAGTAAATGTCTGAAACCACCCTTTTCTAGCAAAAGCAAAAGCTACCCAGTGAATGTCTCTCCATGGAGGTTTCTCTTTTAACTCTTTCATGACTGTTCCCGTGAGAGTTTGACTGGCACTGGAGAATAGAAAATACCCAAATCAAAATAGTCATTTTCAGAAACGCAAGTGTTCCATTTTCCTAGTGAAATACTAATTAGTCTCTGGCCCAGAGAGTCTAAGGTTGAGCCTTCTGAGATAAGAAATTATTTTTTTCACATCTAAAAGATATTTAAAAGTAGAAATGTTTTAAATGAAAGTATTAAATTATACAATTACATGTGTAGACTCTGCCATTGAGGGAGTTATTTTCATGGTGTAGGCTGAATCCAGCATAAAAATATTTACTGCTCTGAAATGTCAATATGAAATAATCAGAATCTAAAATTAAATATTTACTGTATAATCAGCTTGCATTCATCCATCCACAATGTTCCCTGAAAAACACTGATTACACTGAATTTGACCACCTGGATTTCCTAATATCTTCAGGCTTAGAAAAAAAAAAACTGTCAAAGTCTCACAGCCATTTTCTACCAACTTTTCAAGGGAAATCTTTTGGAACAGGGAAGTATGCAGTGATGACTTAAGTGAGTTCCAGACACACACGCACACCAGAAACCGAGCCACCCTGCTGATCTCCCTTCACCACATCTCTCCCGTCCAATCTTAATTCAGCAAGTCAGTAAATCTTCACAGATATTCACCAGTTCTGTGGCAAAAACTGTGCCAGGCAATAGGGATACAAATGTGGTCCGTGTTCCTGGAGAGCTCAGCATCGAGTGCAAGAGACAGATTAATAAAGAGCCAAAGACAATGCACTGGGATAAATCCTACATTAAGAGTAAGCCCAGTGGCAGAGGATAAAAGGGGTCCTGAAGAGAGTCATCAAACCTACTCTAAGATATCGGGACACCTGGGTGGCTCAGTCAGTTAAGCTTTTGGCTTGGGTCATGAGCCCAGGGTCCTGGGATCGAGTCCTGCATCGGGCAGGGAGACTTGCTTCTCCCTCTGCCTGCTGTTCCCCCTGCTTGTATTCTTGTGCTCTCTCTCTCTCTGTTTGTTGGTCTCTCTCTCTGTCTCTCACTCGCTCTCTCTCTAGCAAATAAATAAATAAATAGCCTACTCTAAGATATTATTTCAAAATGAAACCAAAGGCAATATTGTTTATTTTATGAATATCTATGCAATTGGAAGAGCCAAACTCAATTTTAACTCATTGTAAAGACCTCATTTTCACCATTTATGCTGAAGGTTAGCATTGAGTCTGCCAATTCATTGGTGTGGGATGAGGTTGACTCTAGGGGACAGCTTTGTGAAAGTGCTGGAGAGGTCAAAACATGGTGCAGAAAGTCCTAGACTAAACAGGAGGTTGGGGTTTACGTTGTGTGATCTTAGGTTAAAAATAAGTGCTTCCTCATAGCTGCTGTTTTACTATCTGAAAAACAAGCCAGACCTGTTGCTCTTTTAGGTTCTTTCTACCTCTGAATACTTATGATATTAACTACAAATCATTTGCATTTTTTAAAAAATTAAAACATCCTAGAGATGCTTCAGGGAATGATATTAGCCTAATTCAAGATACAGATTTCATTTGCTTATTCAACAATTGATGAGACAGCATAACAGTTCAAGAGTATGGATGTTGGGTCCATCAGAACTGGGTTGGAGTCCAAGCTTTGTCACTTTCCTGGTTTTGAAGCCATGAGCAATTTATTTAATTTTTCTGGGCTTTTTATCTGTAAAATGAGGAAATTAAAGCTTATTTGAGATGGGAGTTATGGGAATTAAATAAGATAATGAATGCAAGAGCTTAAAACAGTGCCTCACACAAAAGAAACTCTCAATAAATAATATTATTTTCAATGAGTATAGCTGTGGGGTGCACACTGTCCACAGTGCTGAAGAAAAACCTAGTCCCTGCTTATACTCTGGAAAGAGAGATGTGTAAATCACCATATCTAGTACACAAGAGAGGTATATGATAGAGGCATGAACAAAATAGTATCAAAGCACAGGAAGAGTGATACTGGCATAGAGCATGAGGTGTGGTAGCATCTAGAAAAGGCTATATAGAGGAGGGAATATGTCAACAGGATCTAACCTATAAGTGAATTATCTAGGCAAGTAAGGCAGGGGAGGCAAAGGAAGAAGCATGAACAAAGGTACATAGGCCTAATGGTGTATGTGATTAGAAAATAATGAGCAGTCTGATGGATCTATACATCCATCAGATACATCCATCTCTACATCACAAGGGGCCACATTGTGAAAGGTCACATGAAGGAATTTGGGCTTCCAATAAATGGGAACCCATCAAAAGTTGATTTACCACACATTCATTTTTAATTATTTTGACTTCAGATTTCTTTACTCAGTCTGACTCCTTATTACTCTGTTGCTTCATTGGTCTAAATTAGGAGTGGACAAACAGCCTAAAGACCAAATCTGGTATGAGGCTCAAGCTTAGAATGGTTTTTACGTTTTTTTAAATAATTTTTTTAAAATTTTAATTCCAATACAGTTAACATATAGTGTTGTATTAGTTTCAGCTAGACGATATAGTGATTCAACAATTCTATACATTGCTCAATGCTTATCATGATAAGTGTGCTCTTTAATCCCCGTCATCAATTTCACACATGCCCCCAACCACCACCCTGCTGGAAACCATCGGTTTGTTCTCTATAGTTAACTGTCTGTTTCTTGGTTTGTCTTTCTCTTTTTCCTTTGTTTTGTTTTTGAAATTCCACATATGGGTGAAATCATATGGTATATGTCTTTCTCTGACTGATTTATTTTGCTTAGCATTATACTCTCTAGCTCCATCCATGTTGTTACAAACGGCAAGATTTCATCCATTTTATGGCTGAATAATATTCCATTGTATATGTATATATACCACTTTTTTTTTTTGAGAACTGTACTGTAAATACACTCTTATACAAAGAAGAAACTCCTATAAAGAGCACCCAGATTCCCAGGAAGGTGGATCCTAGCTCTTCTTTTCCATGCTGGGTAAAGAGAAGAGGAAAAATGATTCCATCTTGTTCTTAACTGTTTTCGCTATGCAGCCAGTTTTTCAAGTAGCATTTCTATTCCTTTGCTGGTGTTTTCATTTTTCTCCAGTGTGGGAATCAGGCCTTTCAGTTCAGCCCTGATTTTGTTTGCAACTTCTTGATCAGAACTCCGGAGAAGGCTAGGAAGAGTAATGGCATCTCAGTTTTACACTAGCCCAGGACTTCAGGTTTTTCATACCAACATACTCTGTAAGTATTTTTGCAAAAAAACCTTCTCTTCCACTTTCCTTCATCTTTTTCTCTTGTTCTATTAACCACTTCAGAACTAGATGTCCTGCAGAATGTTCTGCAACGTGAAGCTCTCTGTCCTTGCTCTCCTGCTGCCAAGGTGGCAACGGCATTCATGGCAGGCTGAACATCTCCACTGGCAGCTCCCAGAATGTTGGACACCAACACACTCACAGACTTATCTACCACCACTTCTTGGGCATGTCTTTGCAGGCAGCTTAACAAAGCTGGAGAGATGGACTCTAAGAGCTCTGGTGGGCAGACTGTGTGTGTTTCCACCTCCTTTCAGCAGAACCTCAATAATTTCTTGGACTGTATGTGCAGGACCACTGGGACTTAGTAAATACAATAGGACCTTCCTTCCATATTTGTCATTCATATGTTAGGCAAGGAATTAATAATTTCTGATATGATTATCTGCTTCACAAGCTTAGTATCATCAATACAATCAAATGGCCCCAGTAAAACCAAGTAGGAGTACTGGCCATTAGCCACCTTTTCAACATAAGTCTTGATTGTTTTCAGTCACTTTCCTGCCCTTAGGTGTGCTATGTCACAGACAGTGCATGGCCACTCTAGTGCCATCTTGTATGTTCCAGGTATATCCCTGCTTCACAGATGGCTTTAATCCTTTTTTAAAAAAAATTTAAAATCAATTTAATTAACATACAGTGTACTATTAGTTTCAGAGGTGAAATTTAATGATTCATCAGTTGCATATTAACATGTATTGCTCATTACATCAAGTGCCCTCCTTAATGCCCATCATCCAGTTACCCCATTCCCGCACCTACCTCCCCTTCAGCAACCCTCAGTTTGTTTCCTATAGTTAAGGAATGGTTTGTCACCCTCTCTGATTTCATCTTTATTTTTCCTTCCCTTCCCTATGTTCATCTATTTTCTTTCTTAAATTCCACATAAGAATGAAATCATATGATATTTATCTTTCTGATCTTAGCTTTGGGGGTGCATGGGTTTAAAAGTCCAAGAATACTATATGACCAATGAGTACTTAATCACAGCTTCCTTTTGGGCCATTGGAGTTAGAATCTGCTTCATTTCATCCATGATAAGCTCTGTTTTTCCTGGCTATACCTCTAATACTTTATCCAGAGTTGGGTGATCAGCTGACTTGTAAAGCTGAAATGTGTTCTCATAGAGCTCGTCCCTCAGCATGTTCCTCTCCTCCAAGATGGCTTCGTCATTGTACACATATTCCACAATTGTGGACACTTCTGCATGCCAGAGCATCTTCCTCACATGGCCTTTAAAACTTCTCATTATCTCTGCAATCTGTGGCTTACTCCCATACATGAAAAATTTCTTAATAGCTCTGGAATATTTAGCTTTACTTAATTGGACCAAATCATCTTGCAGTTCTTCAAAAGCCTGTTTTTGCTGTTCTTCATTACCACACTGAATGTAATACTGGATCATACAAGTTGACTCATGGGCAAATGTGATAATTTTAATTTTCCCTTGAATCAGCTTCTGCAAATCACTTATCAACTTCACTCTCTTTTCTTTGTCACAGTCTTTTCTTCTTAAGATCTCCCAAATCTGCTTTGCCAGAACAACGTCATAGTTGGTTTTATCACCAAGTTGCATGCTTTGCTTTAGTTCTTTCTTCTTTTCGAAGTCATCCCACTTAGGTGTCTTGGCTGCTGATTCATCACATTTACGGTCTGCCTGGAATTTTCTTTTCCTGCTGATTTGGTTGCTGGAATTTGTTCTTTGGTATTTTATCCCCTTGCTGCTTATTTTTAAACTGTTTTACACCTTTTTTCCCAGGTTTTGTGGCACATTTCTCAAAGTTATTCGATGTGATTTTAGGGCCACCTTCCTTGATAACTTTTCTTGGAAATGTCTTCAATGAACCAGAATCATTGTTTTTATGAAATCTGTTTTTTTCTTGTGATGTCTTTGCACCTTTTCCTATGATCTTATTTTTTTTTCCCTTTGACTTCCATCATAGCAGTTCACACATTTGTATACCACATTTTCTTTATCCATTTATCTATCCATGGACCTTTGGATTGCTTCTATAATTTGGCTATTGTAACTAATACTACAGTAAACATAGGGATGCATATATCCTTTTGAATTAGTGTTTTTGTATTTTTTGGGTAAACACACAGTAGTGTGATTACTGGATCAACAGGTGATTCTATTTTTAACTTTCTGAGGAATCTCCATGCTGTTTTCTACAGTGGCGGCACCAGTTTGCATTCCCGCCAACAGTGCACAAGGGTTCCTTTTCGTCCGCAACCTTGCCAACACCTGTTGTTTGTTCTGTTTTTTTATTTTAGCCATTCTGACAGATAAGGGATGATAGCTCATTGTAGTTTTGATTTGCATTTCCCTGCTGATGAGTAATGTTGAGCATCTTTTCATGTGTCTGTTGGCCATCTGGATGTCTTCTCTGAATATATGTCTGTTCATGTCTTCTGCCCATTTTTAATCAGATTACTTGTTCTTTGGGTGTTGAGTTGTATAAATTCTTTATTTACTTTGGATACTAACCCCTTATCTGATGTGTCATTTGCAAATCTCTTCTCCCATTCAGTAGGTTGTCTTTCAGTTTAGTTATTTCCTTTGCGGTGCAGAAGCTTTTTATTTTGATGTATCCCTATAGTTTATCTTTGTTTGTATTTCCATTGCCTCAAGAGACATATCTAGAAAAAATGTTGCTATGGCCAAAGTCAGAAATTCCTAGCTGTGCCCTATATGTTTTCAGGTCTCATATTTAAGTCTATAATCCATTTTAGTTTATTTTTCTGTACCATATAAGAAAGTGGTCCAGTTTCATTCTTTTGCATGTGTTGAAGAGACTTTTTCCCATTGCATATTCTTGCTTCTTCTGTCAAAGATTAATTGACTGTGTAATTGTGGGTTTGTTTCTGGGCTTTCTATCCTGTTCCGCTGATCTATGCATCCATTTTTATGCCAGTACCATACTGTTTTGATTACTACAGCTTTGTAGTATAAGTTGAATCTGAAACTGTGATACCTCCCATTTTGTTTTTCTTTTTCAAGATTGTTTTAGCTACTCAAGGTCCTTTGTAGTTCCATACAAATTTTAGGATTGTTTGTTCTAGTTCTTTGAAAAATACTTGGTATTTTGTTAGGGATTGCATTAAAGCTATAGATCACTTTCAGTAGTATGGGCATTTTAATAGTATTTGTTCTTCCAATTCATGAGCATGAAATGTCTTTCCACTTGTTTGTGTCATAGTTTTTATAGTTTTACATGGTTATATGAGTAACTATGTAATATACTTGATTTTGCCCCTTGGCCACAAAGCATAAAATATTATTTAGCCCTTTAAGAAAAATTTTGCTGACCATTGGCCTAAATGATTAATATTAAATACATAATATATTTTTTAACAAAAGGCTAAAATTTAATAGACAAAATTTTATAAATATTTTCTTGGTGCCTAGCATGTGTCTGTAATTGTCTTTTTCCCTGAAAACATTGTCTTGTCCAGCCTTCCTTTTGCGTTATATACCAGGTTCAGGATTCAATGACTAGCTCTGTTCTCCTGTATTCTTTGCCTTCTTAGATATACTTTATATTTTCTCTTAGATCTTATTATAATTAAACAATGGAAGTTTTATGCTGTTCCACCTTTTCTTTATCTTCCCGGAAGTTACCTAGTGGTTCTAACAGTATCTATTTTCTTGGCCTGAAAATAAGAATTTCCCTCTTTTCTAAGTGACCTAGCTTGCAATTTTGTATGGGATTTACATTAGCTGGACTGCAGGTGATTATCTATACCTATACATATGTAAAAGAGATCAAACAACAGTGACTTAAAGTAGAGTATATTTCTCTACCTCACATAATAGTCTTGGGGTAGTTGGCCAGAGCTGGAATGGTAGTTCTGCTCCATAAGGGGTTGCAGGGATCCGGGCTTATTCTGTGTTGTTTTTCCATCCTTAAACAGGTTTCCCTTTTATGAGTGGTGCGAGATGACTCCAAACACTTGAATCAAAGATGATGAGAGCATCATACCTACCTTGCAATATTGTTGCAAAATTATAGATATGTAATGCACCTGAGCAAGTGCTATAGCTGTCTGTTGTTACTAATAAATAGGTAATTGTAAAGGTTCTGTTGAAGTGCCAGTTATTTAACATGTGCTGAAGAAAAATAATTTCAATGGAGTTGAATTGTGAAATAAATATAAAGATGCATTTTTGATCTTCTCCTTGGTTCTGGGAATATGATGACTATTATTATAATGAGTGTACTAGTATAACTACATTTGAAAGTTTTGTTTTGTTATGAGCCAGAGATTGTCTTAAGGATTTCAATTCTAGTAAATTCTGAATTCCATGCATAACTCAGCAGCAAATTCTTAGAATCCCTGTACTTTTTTTTCAGACTTTTTACCTGTAGCCAAATCCTATTAAATGTATTTCCATGTCATGTTGTGCTTAAATAATGTGGCAGGACAGGGACTTGACTTAGAAAATGACACCCTTCCTCCGAGGAGGCTTCTATCACAATCATCTCATACAGAAATCATATCTTGTATTCTGCCTCTGTGGAAATGGGAGATGTTGTTAAAAATTTATTTTTGCTGCAAGAAAATCTGATTCTTGGTTTATTGTGTCAAACAGCTGCTGGTATATAGTGCTGGGCAGCTGTCCAGCTGTGAGGTTCACATAAATTAATTTAACCCTTGGGTATATTGTGAGGCCAATTAGAATGGTCCCTCCAGGTGCAGCAGGGAGTTAAGAACACTTTTCATGAGGTGGGTCCAGATGATCTGATGATGCCCAAAGTCTTGTATGGAATATTTTCCAAATTTTGTGGCAAATAATCATATAAAATATGTTTATGACCGCTTGAATATATATTCTTATGTAAATACATACATATATATGCATATATATGAATAGTGTGAAGGAAAATCATAATAATACCTAGGCGCATATCAGTTTACAGAATGTAATGTGTCTTTTCTGGAATAATCCAAAACATTTGAGTAAAATTGAATTGGATTCTACCAGTCAAAAATGCCTCCTTTTCTCTCTTCTGATCTCCTTTTCTTAGCACTAATTCTACTGAGATAGTGTTGGATTGGTTAAGTCTTATGCACTGAATCCTTTAAAAGCACAATTATAAAATAAAATCATGCGGACCTTTAAGGTGCCTCCTGTGGTCCTTGGTCCCTACCTTGAGAAACACTGAATTAAAGGTTCAGCCCTGTCCTCCCTCTGGGTAATTATTACAATAGTCACAAAAGCTAGCATAGAAATCCCATAGCTTTGTCCATTTGCAAAATATTCATCCGTATGATTTATAATATGCATATGTCAATGTTTAGAATTATAATAAAATATAAAAGGAAAATTGTAAATTATCATATAGAGTTCTCCCACACCAAATAATGAGGCCAAAACACTCTCCAAGGATCTTTACACATGAAAATCCAATTTTGAAGTTGTTTATTATTGGTTAAATGGACTCTTTCTAGGATCTAGAGATTCCCCTCTTAAGTCTTAAATGCCATTTTGCTTGATAAAGGTTTATTAATAAGTAATATCATCTGATGGTTCAGAGCATGGGCTTTGGGGTAAGAAAGACTCAAGTCTGAGTTGTGGCTCTCTCCTTTGCTTTGGGAATGTTTTGGCCACATGTCTCCTGCAACTTTCCCTCATCTAAACTTTACAATACCCCTGTGAGGTAGGAGTCATTATCATCCTTTTACAGATGAAGAAACTAAATAAAATTAAAAGTTTAATAGAAGTACAATGCAAGCCACATGTAATTTTAAACTTTCTAGTATCCACATTAAAAAAAGTAAAAAGAATTTAATATCTCATGCATTACAATGTTTAAAGTGAAATGTCCTATAAAAACAGTAAACTTGAGTTTAATGGCAAATTACTTTACACTGCCTCCATTTTTAAATTTTAATTAAAGTAAAGAAATTTCAGGGGCACCTGGGTGGCTCAGTTGGTTAAGCATCTGCCTTTGGCTCAGGTCATGATCTCAGGGTCCTAGGATCGAGCCCCTCATTGGGCTCTCCTCTCAACAGCGAGTCTGCTTCTCCCTCTCCCCCTGTGATCCCTCTTGCTTTTGTTGTTTCTCAAATAAATAAATAAAATATTTGAAAACAATAAAATTTCAAAGTTCAATTCCTCAGTCACACTAGGCATATTTCAAGGGCTCAATAATCTCATCTCGCTAGTGGCTACCATGTTGGATGGTGCAAGCCTAGAGGCTAAGTAACTTGCCAGAGGTCTTTCAGGCATCCACTCAGTAAATATTTACTAAGTATCTATTACAAGACAGGTGCTGTTCTAATCTCTAGGGACAAAGTAGTAAACAAAACAGATGAAGCTTTCATGACAGTTGGATGAGAGAGACAATAAATAATTAATAAATGATTTCAGGTGGTATTAAGTACTATGAAGGAGAATAAAGCAGGTGGAGAAATGGGGTGGACAGAGCCATTGGGTATAGCTTGTTGGGCTGTACACTGCCCAGTTCCAAGGGGCACAGTTCACATCATCTGTGATGTGAATGCCACTCCCTGGAGTTGTACAAAGCAGTAACCCTGGGGATGAGGGCTGAAATCTGATGTAGATGAATCAGGAAAGGTCATCCAATAATGGAAGATCATTTCAGCACAGATATGAAGGCAGTGAGGGAGCAAGCCAGGCAATATCTGGAAGAAGTACTTTTCAGTCAGAAAGAAAGGCAGTGCAAAACCCTCACAGCAGAAAGAGTGCCTAGAATGTTGGAAGGGAACTAGCCTAGGCAGAACATATCAAACAGGAGGACACGTAGCCGAGGATGCAGTCACAGTGGTAGCCAGAAGCTGGATCAATGTCGGGGTTTGGTGGCCATGATTAGGACTTTGGCTTTTATATTGAGTAAAATGGGAAACAATGACTTGATCTCTCTCTTGCTCTAAATCATCTTTTTTTCCTTCATTTTATTAATTATTTACTTACTTAAGAATTAGCCTAGCTGCTTTGTTGAGACCAGACTGAAGGGGGATGATAAGTTGCAGGAAGCCAGTGACCGTACTATGGTAATCAAGCTCAAAGATGGTGATAGTTCAGAATAAGGTCGTAGCAGGAGGCATGGCAAACGCTGGGTTCAGAGAGATGTGGTGGTAAAAGTGTTTGAAGTAGGGGCTCTAGAACTGGGATCGTAACCCCGGGAGCCTTATTCCAGAAGCCACACTTAACACTACACTGCTCCGCAGTGGATGTAAGACGGAGAACAGGTTGTGGTCTGTCTTGCTCACCAGTTTGTCCCATTGCCCTGCATGGTGTTAGGTACTTGGTACATCTTTAATGAACAAATGAACACTTACTGTGTAAATAAGGAAACTGAGTCTCAAGGAGGTTGGCAATGAATTAGTGACAAGTGGGAGTAGAATGCATATGTACCAGTTGCACAAATATTTTCTAAGTCTCACTGACCAGCCTGCATATCTCTCCCAGCTTCTGTTGTCCAGCATACAAGCATCCAAGCCAAGTCCTGTTTCTTAGGAAGCTCAGTGACCAGTTGCAACTTTGTCGTTCCTGTACACATGGCACCAATTTGTTCTACAAATCGAAGCTGGTTGAAGGAGAACAACAATGAACTGCATTATGCCTGCCTGCTTTGATATTCTATTCTAATGCCTTTCTGTTCATTATGGTCACCCTCCTCCTTTTTTTCTCTAAGCACACATTTAAAAGATAAAGAAATATAATTTATCTTCCTATTTCCTTGCATGGTTTTCTGCAGCTGAATACACTCCTCATAAAATTGATTTAAGATACCTACCAGACTTTAAGTTGGTTGCAAACTACCTTTAACTTCTATTGCTTTGTTTTTCCTCTAGCAACTTTCTTAACTTAGTTAAATGGGCAAATATTCCTCTGGCTATTACTTCATTGAAGCCTAGCTCCTCTAGACTTTCCTAAGGGCACAAGAAGATCAAAAACTTTTTTATTTTTATTTCGTACAGGGGTTTTTTTTCACATTATAAAACTAACCCATACTCATCGAAGGACGTTTGAAACATACACACACACACACACACACACACACAGGCACAAAGAAGGAAAAAAAAGGAAAAATTTAATTCTGTAACCCAAAGGTAGTACCTTTAAAAATTCTTGGTATTCTTTCTTGCCGTCTCTTTCTGTATGTGAGTGAGTGAATGTGTGTGTGTGTGTGAGTGTGCACACACGTTTGTTGTGAATCATGCTTTTTCACTTAACACACCATTCGCATTTTACTATGTAGCATCTTAAACAGTGCTTTAATAGCTATAGACTATTTAGTAATGAAAGTGTTGCTATCTCTCCCACTGATAGGCATTTTTCCCAATTATCCTGTCACAAATAATGCTACAGTGAACATTTTTGTTCATAATATAGATTCTGTGTTTAGAGTGATTTCTAAATCATTCCCCAAAGTAGAATCACTCCCCAATTCCCAAAAGTAGGATCATTTAATCAGTCAAAAAATAACATTATATTGTACCATTTTAAACTTCTACCTATAATGTATGCAAACATCTATCTCCCTACTAGCACTAATTATTAAATAGTTGTCTTTCTGTGTCTTTGGTATAAACCATGCTAATGCAATAGGTTTTAAAAGCCACAAATTTTATTAATTTACATGTGATTGATTGCTTCTAAACTTGAATATTTCCATATACCTGTTTATTCATTGTATTAATCATTTTAGTCATATCCTTTTCTTATTAGAGGAGCAAAATATTCTTCTTATCAACTTGTTTAACTTTTATAGACTAAACATATTGCATTTATCAAAAATTTCTGTACAAATTCGGTTTACCAGAGTGTTGTGTTTTCATGTTGTCTACGGTATGATGTTAATATACATTCGAGAGGATCAGTACCTTCTAAAATAAAAATAAATGGAATGCCTGGGTGGCTTACTTGGTTAAGCAGCCGACTCTTGATTTCGGCTCAGGTCATGATCTCAGGGTCCTGAGATCCAGCCCTGCATTGGGCTCCTCCGTGCTCAGCACAGAGTCTGCCTGAGATTCTCCCTCTCCCTCTCCTTCTGCCCCTCCCTCTGCTTGGCTCGCTTTAAAATAAATAAATAAAATCTTCAAAAATAAATAAAATAAAAATAAATATTTATGTTAGACATTTTAGGAAATACAAATAAGGAAAAGAAGAAAATAAAATTCCCCCGCACGCTTACAATAACCATTCGTAACATTTGGGGCATTTTCTTTTGTCTTTTTGTTACACACTTAAGTGCTTTTTACAAAAGTTGTCTTATATTGTACATTCTATGGTCTTGTTTTTTTTTCACATTAAATGTTAAGAATTTATTTTAATGGCATGAATATTCTTCTTTGTTATCATTTTAATGGCTTCATAACATGAATAGATCAAAATTTATTCAGATCACTGTTGTCGAATCTCTTTATTTCTGATATTGTTACAAAGATACGTGGACATCTTTATGGCCAAATCTTTAGACATATCCATGACTATTTATTTAGGATGAGTTTCTAAAAGTGGGTCATAGGCTTAACCAAATTTTAAGGCTTT
Organism: Ailuropoda melanoleuca; assembly: GCF_002007445.2. Classification (NCBI taxonomy): domain Eukaryota; kingdom Metazoa; phylum Chordata; class Mammalia; order Carnivora; family Ursidae; genus Ailuropoda; species Ailuropoda melanoleuca. Next base: position 32,084,987 of record NC_048219.1, on the reverse strand, counting down.
GTTATATATTGCCAAACTGCTCTTCAAACCTATGTCTTAAGTTTATGGCATAGGATTTATTTTGGCTTAAAGTTGTAAATGTTTGTATAGAACTTGAAATAACTTAAAAGGAACAATTTACCTAACTATGCATATATTGGGTTAGAAAGATAAATACATCTGGGGCGCGTGGGTGGCACAGCGGTTGGGCGTCTGCCTTCGGCTCAGGGCGTGAGCCCAGTGTTGTGGGATCGAGCCCCACATCAGGCTCCTCCGCTGTGAGCCTGCTTCTTCCTCTCCCACTCCCCCTGCTTGTTCCCTCTCTTGCTGGCTGTCTCTATCTCTGTCGAATAAATAAATAAAATCTTAAAAAAAAAAATAAATAAATACATCTACAATGTGCCAAGATCCCAAATTTCCAGAGCAGCTAGCTCACAATTTATAAGTCTTAGAGCTAGTTGGATACATTATGTATGGCTCTGTTCCTATAGATAGTAGTGAAAATTTATTTTTACAAAACTCAACTTTTTGCTTTGTCTCTATCAACTTGTCTTTGCTTTCACAAAACCACATTTTTTCTGATCAGCTAAAGATGTGGAGGCAGTGGCTCGGGGGCCTAATAATAGATCTACCAAATACTTACATGTACCAAGCCCTTGCTGACATCAATTCTTTCATTTAATCCCAGAACAGCCTCATTTTTTGGAAGAGGGAACAGAGCTTCAGAATGGTTGAGGGGCTTCTTCTAATTCATACAGAAGTTGCAGACATAAGTCTTTCACTTGGGAGGAATACAGTTTTCACTACTCTGTGTTGCCTTTTTGTGGACTCTAAGACTTCACGGATTTTACTTCTCGCCACCTCCCATCCTATCAAATTACACTTGCATTTACATTTATATTAAAAATTGACCTTTGAGAATTGCACACAAGTTCTGGCTTCAGCCTTTGCTCTCTCTCAGTTCTTGTTTATTTTAATTAGCCATTTAAAATTTTACATAGCTCCCCAACAAAGGAGAATTTCATATTAATGAGGATTAATCACATGCATACTATAAAATAATATAAATTAACCCTAGCAGCAGTTGTTTATATATTCTGAGATATGTCTTAATATGTGTTTTATTCCAACAATGAGTAATGGGTTGTGGTTTTTAAAAGCCACATGGTAGAAAGTATTGGGAGGGAAAGATATTCAACTCTCATTACCATAGATAATTTAAAATATGTAAGTAACAAAGTAGGGTATCATACAGTATAGGAAGATCAGAAAATAAAGGAGTCATAAATATTCAGGTTACTGATGTTTAGTAGAAAAAATTGATGATCTGAGGTCAGACATCCTTTGCATTCCATCTCAACCTCTTACTAGCATGGGAATTTGGACAAATCTTTCTTCTGAGAGTCTATTTAAAGATTTAATGATATTTTCTTCAAATACTTAGGAGAGTTGAATTCGCTATCAAACATGGTAGTCTAAATAGCAGAGTGATGTTACAATATTGGCAGAGGAAAGACAGAGAGAATGTGGAATGTCAATATAATGGTCAAAAATGACCACACAAGGCCCATCACCCATGGTGTGTCTTAAGAATCCAGTGAGCTGCTAGGCAGTGAGCGGCCTGGCCTGGGGTCCCAATAAGAGACTGAGGAGTCAAATACAGTTTGGTTAAAAAGTTTTTGTCTAGGGAGTAGGAGACCTCATTTTGGTCTTTTCTGTGTGGATTTGGCCACATTTTATTCTCTGAGCTTAAGTTTTTTGCGGTTGATGTGTGAATATCTTTAGCTTAGTTCTTTTTTGAGGGGGGGGGATTCTATAATAGGCCCTCAGTGAATGCAAGCTCTGTACCCTTCTCCCTTTATTCATAAGGTGAATGTTAGTTTAAATGTTATCTAAGTTCCCTCCAAGTTCTCATATTACAGTGGGTTCTTATTTCATTTTCATTATGCATTCTTGATTGACTATGTTCATAATAACCCAGGTCTGGTTTTCATTTGATTCTCATAATCATGAAATGTCATAGCTGGAATAAACCTCAGAAACTGTCCATCCAACCCCCTTATTTTACTCAGGAATAAATGAGCTCATTAGTGGAGGTAGGGGGTAAATGGACTTGGTCAAGGTCACACTGTAGGCAGTGCCAGAGTGGAGAACACCATCCAAGTTTTCTGACCGACCGCAAGGCTCACCACCCACCTCTCCCCCAACCCCCAGCTGCCACTGGTATGTCCCAGCCCACAAGGCAGCGTGATTTGCCTGTCTTGTGTTAACATCATTCTAGCATGTAATGTCTGTGTTTAAGGCAATGACCTGAGAAATACTTTTATTTCCAGTGATGCACTTATTTTGCAGGGTTTATTAATTTTATTTATGTATTTATCTCTCAAATGAAATAATTAACTAATTAGTGGGACAATTTAGTGGTGCATTCCGCCAAGGGTGTTTTACAGCATCGGAGCAATCTTGTCCCACTGCAGTGTCAGCACATCCACTTTCTCCCCTGCTGCCCTTCATTGTAGCCTTCAGACACACATGGCAGTCAGCCCTGGGCTGGGGACCAGTGTCTCCAGGTCATGTGGAGGTGTCAGGTCATAGTGCAAAGAAACTTTTGTCCAGGAGCCTCCCCAGAACTTGTTCAAGACACGGGCTGCTTCAGTAGGCTAAAAAAAGGTGAGTGTGGGCCTCCCGGAGAACTGAACCTCCCAGAGAACTGAGCCAGGGCATTACCTGAACTGCCCAGAATGTGAATTTCCAGAGAATGAGAGAAAGCAATGTGTACAGAAGTGTTGAAAGTCACAGTTGAGAAGGCCTGGAGTCCATCAAGACCAAGAGTAAAAGCAAGGAGCAGGACAGGAAGATTGATATAGACAATAGCCACAGGAACATTGCAAGATTCAGGAGCAAGGGTGGGAGGGGTGCCAAAAGACCCAGAGTCATTGGAACAGATAGGACAATATAGTACCAAAGAAAAGTTTTGGGGGGGTGTTTTGGTTTTGTTTGGTTTTTTAACTGGCTTTAATGTGAAGTGCATGGACTCCCTTCTCAAACAGCCCCCATCTGTGCTCTCTCAACAGCCAATACTTTCTCATCTGAGAAGTAATCATAGTCTCTCGACATTATTTTCTTGCCTATCCCCATTTGACTGCGAGCACCATTATATCACCAGGGCCTAGAGCCGTGTATGGAATATAACACGGTTCAGTAAACACTTGTTGCATGAAAGAATGAATGGATGGATGGATAAACGAATAAGTGAATCAGTCAGAGCTGCTGGCGATCAAAGACCTACGAACTATATTCATCTGCTGTCTTTGATGTAATAAGCAGAACCCAACCAGAGATCGTCGTCTTCAATTATGTATATTTATTATAGAATTACTCAATATAGCAAAGAAGCGTCCAACATGAAAGTATTTAACCTCTCTTGACTAAACCTTCCTTCTTATTAATGCTTAATTACACCACATGCACACACAGAAACATACTCATCTGGAGTAGAGGTGAAAGGTCACAGTACCCTAAGCCTCCAGGTGGTACCTCTCCTGGCCCACTAAGCTGACTTGTGGGTATGGATGCTGCCACTCCATTGATACTGTGGATTGTATCTAGCATGAGAGTTCTTGTCAGTACAATTTCTAGACCTCTAGCCAGAGATTGGCTGAAACATAAGGAGAGAGGAGGGTCAGTGGGACCCTGTAGTGCAAGCTACGCAAGCGCAGGATCCTCTCACACTGCAGTGAGAACTCCTTTATTGTGATTGGCTCCCCTACGGGTGTTACCTTTGCTATGATTGGCTGTATGCAAATTAGCAAACCCCAACATGTTCATCCTAGCTATAATTAGCGTATACCCTATCTCTGCTACCTCGATCCAACTGGCTGTAGAGTTTTGGGGGAGTGTGCAGATGAGGTAACCCTAACTTGTTGATGCTGTTTACATGTGGCAGCTCTCATTGGGACACAAGCAGTTCTCATGTGCTGGTGCTGATAAAGTGCTGGGGCCAGAACTGGACTTGTGATCCTAATTTATGTATTTACCTTCTCTATGCTCAGAGAGCCTGGGGTTCTAGACCCACACAGGTGCCAGGACATGGGCACATCTTAGAGATCTTTGGCAAATACCTAGAATTATTTGTACAACAATTCTAATGATAAGGCCTGCCATTTATCCCATGCCTACCACATAGAGGCCACTCTACTAAGGTCTTTCAATATAGTACTTAATGGTCACAACAAGCCTGCAATTTGGTATTCTCATCCCATTTTAAAGTGAGGAGAGTGAAATTCAGAAAGGTGAAATAATTTGTCCAGAGTCACACAGGGTCAATTGTGTCAATCAGAAAACATACTAAGTTTCATACAAAGTAGTGGTGTTAAGTACCAAAGATGGAAAAACTGGCAAAAACAAACAAACAAACAAAACAAACCTTGAAAAAGCAACCATCCATTGGCTCTTTCACTCCAGTNTCCAGAGTCACACAGGGTCAATTGTGTCAATCAGAAAACATACTAAGTTTCATACAAAGTAGTGGTGTTAAGCACCAAAGATGGAAAAACTGGCAAAAACAAACAAACAAACCTTGAAAAAGCAACCATCCATTGGCTCTTTCACTCCAGGAATTGAGGAAGTTAGCAAAGATAGTGCATATTCTGTATAACACCTACGGATAGCTTATAAAACAATGGTGTTTTTCTGGGAGCTGTGTTTGGGAGCTCTGGGCTTATTCCCAGGTCCCCAAAAGCAGAAACTTTTCCAAGCTTCCATACTATCCAGCTGACAAACTGCAGTCTCATTATGGTCCAAAACCTGTGTCACTGGTCAAAGACCAGACAGAATGCATGTGTGCCCATACGTCTCCTTCTAGGTGACTAAAATAGACTTTCCTATGCAGTCACAGCCTGGCAAGAACAGGTTGAAATTTTATACAGCATCCCTCCGGGCACCAAAAGTTATAAACTATTGATAGATCTAAGCATGAGTATTTTTTACTTTTTCTGCAAATGCTAGATGTCTGATACATACTTTAAAAAGTGGGGGGTTTTGTTGTTATTGTTCCTTTAGATTTTTCAGTTTATGTATTACATCGGGTGTTAACACATGCTGGATAGTCTTTCCCTACTTTATGTTTCTTCACAGCACTTCGCACCTGGCGTACTTTATTGCTTTGTTTAGTGTCTGTCTCCATTCCCTAGAATGTGAGCTCATGAGGGCAGGGATATCTGTTTAGTTTGTTATTAAATCTCCAATGATCAAAGCAGTATTTTGCACAATTAGGGTCTCAGCAAATATTTATGAAAAATAATAATGAATGGATATATATATATGTATGTATGTCTGTGTGTATATGTGTGTGTGTAATAATATATATGTGTGTGTGTGTATATATATATCTATATATATAGGCAGATGAACAGCTGCGTAGGCCCTGCCAACTGTGAAAACTTAAGATAAAATTATAGTAATTAAAGTAGTAGAGGTATTTGCCCAGGAAGAGAAAACTAGACTAATGGAATAAGATCTACAGCCCCAAATACCTGTACTGCCTGAAAACTGTACATGATAGACTGAGATAGAAATGGTACAAGGGTGATGCATAGATATACAGAAAATGTACAGAATCCTAACCTGACACCATATAAAGAATATCAGTTCCAAGTGACTCAAATGCAAGAGGCATGACTTTAAAAACTTAGAAGGAACTGTAGGAGAATGTCTTTATGACCGAGGAGTAGGAAAGGATGTACTGAATAAACAAAAAAACAAAAAACAAACAAAAAAAAACCCCACACCTACCTTAAAGGGAAGTACTAATATAGTTGATTACACTAAAATTTTAAAAGCTTTATGTTATTTTAAACAAAATACAAAGACAAGCTTCGGGCCAGGATAAATAGTTGGAAGATGTGCAACTGCGAAAGAGTTGCATCCAAAGCATGCAGATTAGCAGAGAACATGATTATTAACACATCCCTAGGCACCACTACGTATTTTGATTAAGTATTATCATTTTACCATTTTGCCATTTCTTTCCATGGCTTATGCCCGCACCAATTTTAGGACTTTGGTAAATGTCACCTTCCGGGTAAAGTCTTCCCTAACTACCTTGTTTGAACTTGAGGTCCCACCTCTGCCCTCTTCAGGAACCCCTCTGCTTCTGCTTTTTCTGTGACACGTAGGACCATATGACACACTAGGCATTCTGCTTTCCTATTTGCTGAGGGTGTGTGGTCTCCCTCCTCTAACAACTCAGTAGAAAAACATGGGCAGCAGAAGAAACCTAGTAGGAAAATATAAAATAAAAATAATACAAGAATGTTCAATCTCACTAGTAATTAGAGAAATCCATGTTAAAATATAAGACATTTTATATCCATCATTTTTGAAAAATTTTAAATTCTGGCAATACCAAATGTTAGGGATGCTATGAACTCATGCTGGATTCATACGAATTGCTCCTGCCACTTTGTAGAGCTACGTGTTACATCTAATAACTTTAAAGATGCATACACCACAGAGAAAGCTCACAAATATGTGTCCAAGGAGCTTAACAATGTCCCCTGCAGCATTACTCCTTTTTGCAGTGTTTGGAAATAGCCCAAATGTTCATTCATATGAATGATTAAGTCAGAATATAAACATATAAAATACTATCTTAATGTTAAAATGAAAGAATCTAAGCCATTTCTATCAAAGTGGCAAAATCTTTAAAACATATTTAGGAAAATAATCTTCAGTTGGATGCCTACAGTGGGAAAGCATTTAAACAAAATTTTAAAACATGTAAAATGTTGCTGTATGTTTTTTGTGGGTGCAAGCATGTATTAGAAGCAGAAAAACGTGGAAATTTAGGAGTATAGTTATTTTTGTGGAATTAGGAAGGAATTCATGGGCTAACTTGCTTATATTTATAATGTTTATTTTTAAAAGAAAATATCTGAAGCAAATATGACAGAATGGTAATATCTGACTGGGCTGGGTGGCAGTACATAAGTTTTGGTTATAATTATGTCTATACTCAACTTCATGCTTGAAATATTTAATAAGAAAAGAAATAGGAGGGTACTTAAGTGTGACTGGCAGGGAATAAAGTTCAAGCCGTAGAATATCAAATAATATGGTGTGACATAGAAAAATTGTAAACTGAATTTTGTTGTTAATCATGACTGGATGCAAACCCAGATTCAGTACCTTCTTTTCATAACACTTAATGAGATTAGGCTTTGGAACCTGACGTTCGAGGTTTGAATCTTGATTCAGATACTTAATAACTGTTTAAAATTGGGCATCAGTTTTCTCATCTTGAAAGTGGAAAAATGAGATAAAATAGAAACTAAAAAAAAAAAGAAAAGAAAAAAAAAAAAGAGGAAATCTTCCCAGATAGGGAGACAAACCATGAGAGACTCGAGAGACTCGTAACTATAGGAAACAAACTGATGGTTGCTGGAGGGGAGGGGAGTGGGGGGATGGGGTAGTTGGGTGTTGGGCGTTAAAGAAGGCACGTGATATGATGAGCACTGGGTGTTATATGCAACTGATGAATTACTCAACTCTACATCTGAAACTAATGAGGTACTACTATATGTTGGCTAATTGAATTTAAATTAAAAAAAAATAGAGGAAATCAACAAAACCGAGTGTTGTCCTTCAAAAAGATCAACAGAACTTGCAAACTTTTAGCTAGGTTGATTAAGAAAAAAGAGACAACTCAAATAACTAAAATCAGGAATGAAAGAGGGGACGGTACTACCAACATTACAGAAATAAAAAAGATTATAAAGTGGAAAAATAATACCTCCTCATAACAACTATTCTGAGGATGAAATGAGATCATATTTGTGCAGTGTTCAANAAAAAAAGAAAAAAAAAAAAAAAAAAAAAAAAAAAAAAAGAAAAAAAAAAAAAAGAGGAAATCTTCCCAGATAGGGAGACAAACCATGAGAGACTCGTAACTATAGGAAACAAACTGATGGTTGCTGGAGGGGAGGGGAGTGGGGGGATGGGGTAATTGGGTGTTGGGCGTTAAAGAAGGCACGTGATATGATGAGCACTGGGTGTTATATGCAACTGATGAATTACTCAACTCTACATCTGAAACTAATGAGGTACTACTATATGTTGGCTAATTGAATTTAAATTAAAAAAAAAATAGAGGAAATCAACAAAACCGAGTGTTGTCCTTCAAAAAGATCAACAGAACTTGCAAACTTTTAGCTAGGTTGATTAAGAAAAAAAAGACAACTCAAATAACTAAAATCAGGAATGAAAGAGGGGACAGTACTACCAACATTACAGAAATAAAAAAGATTATAAAGTGGAAAAATAATACCTCCTCATAACAACTATTCTGAGGATGAAATGAGATCATATTTGTGCAGTGTTCAACATACGCCAAGGCACATGATAAATTGGAAGACAGGTACATGTTAAGAGCTCCAGCTTCTGATGTGAACAGCATGAGCTTGAATTTTTTGAATGTCATGCTTTCTCTCATTTTATTTGTTTCTTATAATAACCCTACCAGGTTGATGTTATTATTATCCCATTTTATATGTAAGAAAACTGAGCCTGACAGAGGTCAAATAATGTACCCAAGATTTTCCATCTCTTAAAGGAGAGAGAAGATTTAAACCAGATCTACCTCCAGAAAAATATAACTGAAACTTAATATCCTGGGTCTATTTCACTAGTTTTATTAATAAACTAAGTTGAATTTGTGTAAAATATTACAATATCCTTTAGCTTTTGTTTTCTTTCAGTAGGGAGTCAACCAGCCATTGCTGATTAAAACTAATAACAAGTATCTACTTAGTGTATGTATATGTAAGTCCAAACATATAAAATAGTTGCCATAATGGGATGTTGTTACTAGATAAATATTCCTGCCTTAAGCAGATTCTTGGTCTTGGAATATATTGGAAGATCAGTAGGCTGTGATATTCCATTATGTTGAGTTTCTCTCTCTCCCTCTTCTTTTTTTTTTTTTAACCATAGGCTCTTTTTCTTTTCATTTTTTTTTTCAGTTTCACTGTCTTCCCTGAAAAATGCTTATCTCTCTGCTTTCCATCTTCTTCTATCTTCTGTGAATCCAAATGGAACTTAACTTTTATTGGCACCAATTATTTTGAAAGAACACTTTTCTTAATGTAATTTTCATCAAGTCAGTTCCATTTATTAAGTGTTCATTCATTCATTCACTCATTCATTCTTTTATGCAGCAAACATAAAAGTGGTGACCATGAACTCCTCTCTGGGCTATGTTCCCGGGAAATAAGGGTTACTAAGGCTAGAGAGAGACAGAGGTAGAAATGGACAATCCCAGTGCAGAGTTACCTGAAGATTGGAATTGGTGCTGGAGAGCATGGAGTCCCCCCATTTAATAGGGGCACGCAGGAGAAGTGAGACAGAAATGGTGATGTTGCACCTGAAACTTCTATTTGTACATTTATTTACTGTATAGAAAATAATGCATAATCTTTGTAGAAAACTTGGAAAGCATAAAGACAAGAGAAAAGTAACCTACAATCATGCTACAGAGAGCCACTGTTAACAGTTGGTATATTTTTAAAGACCAACTTCTACACAGATGTACCCAAATTTTATAATTTTATTATATTATACATATTTTCTCATATCCTGAAAAATTTTTAAATTATTTTTATGCATGCATAATATTCTTCCATTTAGAAATACTAACATTTGCCTTATCATTCCTGTATTGGTTGTTTCCCTCTTATGAATAAGATTGTGATGATAATCTCTGTGCATAAATATTGGCCTGCATTCATGATTGTTTCCTTGAGAAGGAATCCTGAAGGTAAATTACAGATTAAAGGGTATGATCACTTTTAAGACTCTTGACGTTTTCTCCAGTGCCCTCTTCTTTACTGATCTCAAGGAAAGAGCTCAAGCCTTTAAGAGAGACAGATGAATTACAAATTGGAGAAGTTCTTTAAAAATTCCTACACAGAGGGCACCAGGGTGGCTCAGTCGGTTAACTGTTTGCCTTTGGCTCAGGTCATTATCCCAGAGTCCCGGGTCGAGCCCAGCATCAGGATCCCTGCTCAGCGAGAAGTCTGCTTCTCCCTTTGGCCCTTCCCCCTCTCGTGCTCTCTGTCTCTCAAATAAATAAATAAAATCTTTAAAAAAAATTCCTACACACTTCTGTGTATGTGTAGATATGCATATGAATGTGTACACGTTCCCAAAGAAGAGACACTCAGAGACACACACAACACATATATCCTGTCCTTATGATGAGGTCGTAGAATATATGTGAGGTTCAGTGGGGTGGAGTCTGGAGCCGACGACCAAGAAAGAATTCTTGAGGCGTCTTTGGTGCAAAATGGTTTATTAAAGCACTGGGACAGGACCCGTGGGCAGAAAGAGCTGCTGCCCCGGGTTGTGAGAGGTGGCTGATTATATACCATGGGGCTGGGGGAGGTGAGGAAAAAGGGAGGCTGAGAAAGCACTTTCATATGTCAAAGAAGACTTGCAGGACACTGGAGGCCTTGCTATTGTCAAGTTAAGGTCGTTGACCCCTCTAGAAGGTGTTAATAGTACAATAGTTGGGAGCTTCCCTGGAAAATGTTACTTTCCTCCTATCACGTGTCCTTATCAATGGGCTGCAGGTCCGAAAGAAATTCCATTTTATTTACATTTCCTTCTGCCTTAGCTTCCCTCAATTTTATGGAGGGGATGGTAATGTTAGGACTTCAGGAAACGGAATTATGGGTCTCTGGAAGTTAGGCTATTGATAAGAAAGCTTCTTCCTTGTAAATCACTAGGACATGCACAAACTGAGGGAGACTCAGGCCTCCCAGGATTGTGATCTCTGTCAGTAAATCATTTATTTTTTTTCCTTTCCTTAGATTTAGGGCAGCCAGGAGTGCAGAGTAATGTTGCATACATTGGGTGGGGGGGTGGTTTGCAGGGTGTCAGCTTCTGCTTTGTCTTCAGTCAGCCTTCTGTTCCCTCATCACTTAGAGGCATCATGTACCCTCTCTTGCAGAGTGCTTAAAATGGGCTGTCTTTGTTAATTTCTTTTGCTAGTGGTGGTGTGTTTGTTTTATCCACCTCTGTATTTCCAGTGCCTGGCATATGGTAAGAAGTTAGTAAATGTTTCTTGAATGAAAGAGAATGAAGAAAGACAAGACCATTAAATAATTGTTTACTTTTTTAAACATCTTGTTTTATTTGTTTTCAGCATCCAGCAAGACATGGTGGTGAACCCTGGCTCTAGATCTTCATGATTGAGAGACTCTTTTGCACAACACAAAGGTAAATATTTGAGGCTGGTCGACTTTCTGGTATTAGGAAAATCTTCCTCTCTGGGAAGATGGCTCACAAATGTCTCTGAGTCCTCTTCAAGTGATGGCTTTTGTGCTTGGTGTTCTTCCTTAAAACCCCCTAGAGGGTTCATGGAGCCTTTGGGAATACCTGCTTGGGGTGGCTTTTCTCCTAGCTGCTTTGTGTTTGTGGTTAGAGAAAGGGAATATCGATTCCCTCTCTTCTTTTCTTTAAGCACCTAGCAAGCATCATTAGGAGTTTCAAGTTTTCCTGTCTGGATTTTCTGCCTCTACCAGTAGGTGGTCTGAAATTGGCTTGATTTTAAACACGACTATATTAGCTCTCCCTAAATGCCCTCTGTTTTCATATATTTACCAGCAGCAGGAACCATTCTCCGTTGTTGAAACTGAAGTCAAACCATATGTAAAATAAATGTTTCTACATAGAAAACAGACTTGGAGATTTACAAGCTTAAGGAGCAAGTGCTATTATTTTGAGGTCCTAAACTTTTAAATGATGGTGACACTGAAATCTGTACTTCATACAGGGAGCCAAGAAGGCACAATTGAAAATGCCTATTCTTTTGACAAATTAGTAGCATTCATTGCAGTATCTATTTCTTGTTTACCAGGGATAATGCTGAATGAATCACAGACTGGTAGATGGATGTCCCTTCTGAACACTTTTAATTAGCACTGCCTATTAGGATGAACAGTGTTGCTTTCCTGCCGTAGATTACCCCCCAACCCCCCCTTACATGGAATAGAAATCTTATTCTCCACAAGGTAATATTCATCTCTTCCCCAACCAGACAAGCATAGAAAATTAAACAATGGTCCGTTAAAAAGCCCAGATAATGTATTTATCATTTCCAGTTTATGTGAGTTTGCAAGGCAAATAGGAGTGGGAGCTATTCGTTATGGGACCTTGGGGAACAACGGGACTCAGGAGGGAGCTGGGAGGTTGGAGGATCTGAGACTTGTAAAAATTCATTAAAAATATGAGGTGCTATTGGAGACAGAGGAAATTAATTACTCTCAGGGACTCAAATGTCACTACTCATTTAAGTGACCTGGCAAGGAGGCTGAGAAACCTGTACTGGGAGGGCTTGTGTAGTGGAGAAGGCTGGGAGCTGGGATTCCTCAGCTGTCAATTTTTGCATTTCCTTGGTGACTTATTGACATGTTAACCTGGCTTGCACCCCAGCCTCCTCTAATGAGTAGAGTCAAATGAGAAATGGGGGCTGCGATGGCGGGGAGCTCTCTCCCCTGTAGTTGGCCAGGGTATTCGGACCAGCTCACCAGGCACGTAAGCAGCCGCGGACCTGAGGGAAGCCTGTAATTTACCACAATGGAGAGAAGACGCTGATCATTTGCAGCTGGACTGAGTTTGGTCTTTTATTATTGCTTTTCCATCCACAAAGCTATTCTCTGAGGTGGAGTGAATTTGGAAAGACAAATTAAGGTTTTCTACCTAAGGAGAACTGGGGAGCAGTAGCTTCTGAAAACAGTCATCTTTTCTAGATTGCCTGTCTAATAAATCTCTCTAATGCATTCTGCCTATAGACAGAGGTTGAAAATATATAGATATGTGATGACTTAAAAGTTTAAAATCAGTAAACACTCAGAATAATGGAGTAAAAGCTTTCTTAGATGTGTGCCTTACCAAGACTGGGAAGTCACAGTTTTATTCTTGAACTCTGCTACTAACCAGCTGTGAGATACAGCATAAGCCATCATGATGCTCCAAGCCTCTGCTGTATTATTTATACAATGGGAACAATAATATCCATCTTCTGTGTTTGTCAAGGACAGTGTATCCAAAAGAGCTTTGAAGGGTGGAGCTATGTAGGTGTGTGGTAGCCCTATCACCAATTGGTATGTTTTGTTGTTTAAGAGTCTTTTTTTTACACATTGGGGCTGCTCAGTGATCTGTGTTCCTATGTGGGTCAAAGTTGAGGGCTCTGCAGAATTCTTCTGGCTTGTTCATTTGGGAAAGGTGAATCACCAAGCCAAAGAAGGAAACACTGCTTTGGGGGAAAAAAAAAATTCACATGGCATTAAAAAAAAAAAAAATTGAAGCATAGCTTTGGAGGGAGTTGGAGCCCAGGATGTTCACCTCTGGGAGCAGTCCTAAGTACCATGTCTCCAATTCAAGAAAGTCCTGTCCCTTTGCAGCAAATGCAAATCATGCATTGAAGGTGGTGGAAGAGATGTTTGAAGATTATTCATCTATTCCTAGAAAGGGGTGGTGGGAAGATAAACTAGGGCAGGGTCAGTGAAGACAGAGAAGAACAGAGAACTTTGAGAGGCCTTGGAAAGGAAGGAATTCCAGGCTTTCACATAGTTGGGGGGTGGGGGGGGTGCGCTTTGAAGAAGGAGCAGCGCAGTGACTAAGCTGTAGAGCGTTCTCAAGGTGCTAGTAATGTCCTTAATAGAAATGGGGGGAAATGCAGAACTCAAGGAGCTCTGAGAGGTAAACAATGATCATACAGACCAGACAGAAAGAAGCCCAGAAGAGCAATGTTGGGGTCGGTGCTGAGAGGGAGGGTGCCTCAGAGGATGAGCAGTGCTGTGCTGGGTGAGCAGGGGTTTGAGGCCGGGCATTGCGCTGAGCAGCAGCTCCGAGCCACATGGAACTAGAGCCACTTAACTGCACATTGCAGATGCTGGTTTGAGAGCGGCACACTTGTCCTGTTACATTTCCTCGGCAACCAGAGTTTTGTACCCCAGCATGCGCTCAGTGATTTTCCAAGGCTTCTGTGCTGTTGTTGTCTCCTGAAAGTAGACTTGAAGGACTGCGTGCCTATTCTCATTAGCCAGCCCTGTAGTGACCCATCCCGAGCATGCACAGAAGGCATCCCCAGGGACCCAATTCTGAATATTGCTAAAGCTACTGTCCCCATTCCTTAGTGTTCTTTGGAGCTTTTATGCCACTTACCTTTTAAAATTGCTTGAAAGCTACCAATTGAAAGCTACCATAACTGAGCTATTGACTTTCTATTTATTGTGTTAACTACATTGTGTCCATTTGAATTCATTTACAGCCATCATGTCGTCCTAGTGAGATAGTAATAAGATAGGAAAAATTTTTCACACTAGTCTTCCTCCGTTTTATCTTCCTTTGTGAATTCATCTCTTTGGTGCCTCCTGTTTGCCTCCTTGTTTGTTTTATTTTCTCAGATTCTATTTACCCTTCAACTTTTCCTCTTCTGATAAAAATCACACATCCTTCAACTTAGTTGGACATAGGAGATTCTTGAGACCAGGGGGTTCAACTGTAAAAACTTTGAATGAGTCCTTAACCACATGGCAGCTTTCTGTATCTGGTATTTTTGATGGTAGTCCTGTTGCTTTCCAAAGCTGAATGTCTTCGATTGGAATCTCTGCTCCAACATGTAACAGCTGTCTAACACTGAGCAAATCCATTTCTTTAAGCTTAATTTTCACATTAGTAAAATTAAGGTAACAATAATACTTTTCATACAAGATCGTTATAAGAATTTAATGAGAGAGTGAATGTGAGAGAGTCTGGCACATTATATATTGTTAATGAATGTTAGCTGATGTTGTTTATAACAATATATAAGGGTATATATAAATCCTTGAAATGGAAAAAGCAAATGTGTTGATCTTTGGCAACAAGGAAGGGAGATGCTAGAAAGACATTCTCCCATTCTTTGGCTGGGCTTAGAAAATGGACATCCCTAGTGATGAAGGCATTGAAAGCAGCTAAATGTGTGGGTGCACAGGAAGCCTTCCCTGGCCAGACAGTGACCTGGTACCAAACAGTCAGAAGGCCTGTTGGGCTCCCTGAACTTCTGCTGGGCATCTGGAGAGCATCTAAGTCAACCCTGCCCCAGAGACAATATTCCTTCCAGATAGTACAGCGGTTTGTACTATGCCAGTGTGTCTAAATTGAATTGCCTTACTCAGAATTTAGTTTCCTGTATGTTTCCAGTTAGGGTGGAACATGGGGGAAATTCTTGGGAGATTGGAGGACAGAAGGGAAGCCGCAGCCTCCCTGCAGCGCACATACTATTGCCGGTCTGCTGACTCACCTAGTCGGCACAAAGCTGCATCCGGGCGCTCAACTGCTCTCCCTTTTCCCTGCTCCATCTCCAACTTCTCCAACTCCTCATCCAGATGCGTGTTTAGCTACTTGAGAAAAGGCCCTGGCTGCAGTAGGTCACCCACATTGGCAAGCTGGGAAGCAGTGAAAGCCAAGGTTCCAGTTCGTTTTCATGGAGTTTCAGCACATGCTTATGGGTTCCAGGTTGCTCCTGACCCTCCCCATCATTTATATCCATCCTTCCTTCCTAACTGCCTACTCAGTGGACTTCAGGCTCCAGCATCAGGTGTGATTCAACAGACATACAGACTGCTTAACCAGTTCCCACAACTGCTTAAGGTCAAATTCCTCTTTAAATAAATAATACATATATATTTATTTTGCATATATATAGTATTATAAATAGTATATATCCTATATATATATAGTATTTATCAGAGGAGCAGACCCAAGCGCTGGAAGATTATATATGGGTTTGGGTGTGTGTGTAGATCTACCAGTGCTTGTTTCCGCATCTGTGGTTGATCCCCACCTGATACAGCAGCTCATAAGCTTTTATAATGGGGAACTCTCCACTCCACAGAGCAGCCCGTTCCTGTTCTGCCTCCCAGCTACCATTCCTCTTTCTGTGATATGACACAAAAGAAATTAAATTTGTAAGCCACAAATGTTGTTTTTCAGCCCAGGGTATATCTCACTTTCTCCTTAGGATTTCTGCCCCTCTCAACCCGAAATGCTTGCATAAACTCATTGCTGTGGCCCCACCCACTAAAGTTTTTTCTCTCTGGTTTCTCACCTTTGGAAGTTTCAGAACCAGACTCTTCGTGAAATTAACCCTATAAATATGAATATACTAGAGTGGCTCTCCTAGCCATTCCATTTCCCCAGACCCATCTCCTCTTCATCCTCATGCCCTGTGAAGACAACACCTTGATTCTGAATGTTTACAAGACACAGTGTGATACAGTGGGAGAGAAGCACAGAATTTAGAATCAAAACATCGTGCTTGTCTTCTGCCACCACAGAGCGCTGACTGCTTCTGCTTGTTATGTAGCTTCTGAGGGCCTCAGTTTCTTCAGCTATAAAATAAGTCTACTGAGAGCTGATCTGCCAGTTCTCGGGCCTCCTGTGAGTCCAGTGATCCCTGAGCTGCTCTGCATGTTTGAGGCCCTTTATTCTTGATGTCTGTTTCCCCAGTCTCAGATTAACTCACACCTAGGTTAGGAAATGCCAATTACGATCAGATGTTGAGCCATAAAATTCACAAGACAGTAGCAAATCAGAG
The DNA here is from genome assembly GCF_002007445.2 of Ailuropoda melanoleuca. Lineage (NCBI taxonomy): Eukaryota > Metazoa > Chordata > Mammalia > Carnivora > Ursidae > Ailuropoda > Ailuropoda melanoleuca. The sequence continues at coordinate 32,068,366 of NC_048219.1, read as the reverse complement.
CACTCTTATTTTTTAATGAAAATAAATACCTTGAAACAGTCGTAACCTAAATTCTTATACTACTCAAGGTCTACCATGTAACTTTTTGCCTAAATTGTTTCTTGAAGATTTAGGTTGAAGAAATTGAGCGAGCAGTGGTTCCTTTTAAGATAGATATATAGATCAAAATCACTTATAAAAAATATTACAGAGGTGGCCAAAAAGGAGAAAACATTTAAAGAAAACATTTAAACATTAAACATTAGTTTAAAATGAATAAAAATCAAATGCAAAAAATAGAACAGGATAGAACAACCTATTATTGAGATGACTGCAAAAAGGAACTCGGAGTTATAATGAAGGGAGTTTTAAAAAGTGACACAACCAAGGGATGAAACCAAGAACGTACAAATGAAACTGTTATGAATGGATAATGTAGATGTCCATTCAAAGAAAGAGCCTGTCTGTGCTCTCTGGCAGAGGAGGTTTTCCATGTGAGTAGGACAGATGACCATCGTATTCTTCAGTGCAATATGGGCAACCAATTATGAGCTCACAATCTGGTTAGAAAAGTCTGTAATTGGCAGGTGTATGGCTGTCAGATAAAGATGTGGAGGATGTGTGTGACAGCTGAAAGCCACTTTTGTGGCCAACCCTCACCCTGCTCTCCTGCACACATTTATCATCGAACAACAGCCGAAGTTGAAGGAATAGCAGGCTTAACCCTCCCCCTCACTGCATGTGTGCACATGCATGCACACACACACCCTGCCTTCTCACAAGGATCAAAGGAGTGCTATAGCACCATGACTGGCACATGGTGGGTCCTCAAGAAAGTGTTTATTGGATGGGTACATGTATTAATGAATTGCCAAGGAACTCAAGGGGAGAGTCTAGAAAAATCAGTAGACATTATGACAGCATCCTGGACAAAATGAAATGGGGGAAAAAATGCCCAGGAGAATTACTTTACTGGAGATTTAACATGTTGATGTTCGTAACACCTATCCTGCCAAAGGTATCCTATTCACAATGAATGAAGCAACAGAACGGGATTAAATTGGCACAGCTGGAGGAGGTCTGCCTGCATGTGAAGAGCTGAATGTTATCTCCAGGCAACGGATGGAGTTGTAACATGAGGATTCTTATTTTTAGTGTTGGGGAGAAAATGAATTTGAACCAGAAGACACCGAGGGTTGATAAGAGAAGATCAGGGCTTGAGGGAGGGAGTGGATATATAATAAGCACAGACCAAGAGGGCTAAGCAAAGAACTAGAATAGAGAGAGGCCTGTGGAAGGGGATCTTGTTATTACAGAGTGCCATAAGAAAACATAATGAGGTCTGCCTGGGCATCTGGTCAACTCAGGCCCCCAGTGCTTGGGACAGGCTACATCAGAGTAGACACCTAAGGGTTAGGGAATCAGTTTCCCATGGGGGAAGAAGACCAGCAACAATCCTGTGTGGACAAGTCTGCATCCTTTGGGGAATGGGGAAATTCTTTATGAAATCACTTAACAGGATGTATATACTTGTCTGTTTGCATTCTTTTCTTACTCTTTATGTTCTGTGGTGCCAGGTCCATGGTTTTTTTTTATTTTTGATTTTTTCCAAATCTTTATTTCTAGCATCTAACTCTAAGAATTAAAAAAAAAGGTCACTGAACCCAGACCTGTCTGGCTGAAATCTGTGATCTGCCCACTATTCCCCAAAGCTTCAGAGCCTGCAATTGAGTAGATGCTCCCTAAAGATTTGGAGAGAAGGAGGGGTGATGGATAATGATAACAAGGTAGAGAAGAAAATTTGGGTACAAATAGACTTTCAAAAGATCTCTTCTGAACAGATGGTAGACAAATGGGCCTGACACATGTATTCTGGAGAGATCATCTGGGATGATCCCACATACATGTGGGACTGAACCACACAGAGAGGGAACTGGAAGAGAGTTACACCACTAAACTTTGGGATACATCCACAGGGAAGCCAGACCGTAGCCAAGGTGTAAGAATGTCAGAATGTTGGGAGAGGGAATGAGATCAAGTCTTAGGTAAAGCAGAAAACTCTGCTGGNATGAAACATGAGAGACTATGGACTCTGAGAAGCAAACTGAGGGCTTCAGAGGGGAGGGGGTGGGGGGAATGGGATAGACTGGTGATGGGTAGTAAGGAGGGCACGTATTGCATGGTGCACTGGATGTTATATGCAACTAATGGAGCATCGAACTTTACATCGGAATCTGGGGATGTACTGTATGGTGATTAACACAATATAATAAAATAAAATTAAAAAAAAGAAAACTCTGCTGGCTGGTTCTTCTACAGTGAACTCACCCTACCCCACTTACCCTACCTCTCCCCTCAGACCTCATTTTGCTAGTTTTGCCCCTGTAGCAACCTTAGAAGAAATTCTTTTCATGTCTAGGGATGAGAAAATTAAGACTCACATTCAGAGTTTTGTGAAACTCACTAATGCCAGGAGTGAGTTTGAAAGGGAGTCATCAGAATTAACCTACCTAGGCACCAAATATTGTGAGTGTTTAAATTTGCTGCAAGATGATTCTCTCAAAGGAAATTTCTATTGGAATTTTATTTGACAGCCAATTTTGTTGAGGCCAAACATGTATCCTCCTGTGAACATTACCAGGGAAAATAAAAAGACCATCCAGAGCTTGTGTGCCCCTAGATTTTTCACCTTTCTGTGTTTAACATGCGGCTTTAATGTTCCTGAAATGCCGGTGTCTTTATTTATCAGCATCTCTTAGCTGGGACACTAGTTCTGGGTGTCCCATTGAAGGTAATGCTTCCAGATGGCTTACAAATTAGGTTCAATAAAATGTAGTCATTCTTCTCTTTTAGTGAGTTCTTGGTGCTGAACCTATTTGACTTACCTAATATCCTGTTTGAGTTGTTAAATCCTAAACATGGATTGATTAGAACAGGGGAATAGGCTCTCGGGTTAATGCATCGAGCTTTTTGAAGTGGATAAAAGAACCACTTTGGAACTAAAAGCCTGACTTAATGTTCACTTTGCCACTTGTCTGTGTGGACTTGGTTTCCTGTGTCTCCCTCCTCTCCTGCTCGTGCAGCCGCAAATCCCCTCACCTGTAAAAATGGGAGTCAGAGGTGACTGATGAGCAAGTGGTAATATACATGTGAAAATATTTGGTAAAGTATAAATAATTATAGAAATGTGAGTTGGTGCCATACAGTTAAATAAAAAATGTGAATAAGAGTATATTACATCCCTGGAAACACACTCCTTCGTTTAGAAATTTTAAGAGAAATAAAATGGAATCAAGATATTCTAGGACTAGAAGGGATCTCCGAGATTATCTACTTCAGTTTCCTTTTTGACAAATGAGGAACTTGAGTCCCCAAGCGAGGGAGTAACTTGTGTTAAATCACATAGCAAATGCTATGCAGAGCTGAGTCTGAAACTCATGTGACTTGCTTCTCCATTCTTCCTCTGCCCACAAGCTTCTACTCTGTCCCTTCTCATGCTTCTGCAAACTCCACTGTGGCCCTTGATGGAACTACTCAAACCAAGAACGTCAGACCTCACATGCCCGGGAAAAGCCCATGTTCCCATGCCTGTCTTTTCCAGTATGTTTATGGGGTCTTTCTTTTATCTGCAATTAGGAGAATGAATATTGTAGGCTCTGGAAAGATGGCCTATCCAGTGTGATTTCTATGGGACTTTGTAGAGTTCATCCTTTCAGCACTGAAGGGAATGTTGAAAGTACCTGTTGATTCTGTCTCTGAAATATACTGAAACATTTCCTTCTCTCTCCAGTGCATTACACTATAGGCTCCATGAGGGCAGGGACCTGTCTGTCTCCCCTTTTGCAGTAGATCCCTAGTGCTTAGCACAACACATAGCCCATAGCAGATGCTTGGAAGGTATTTGTTCAATGAAAGCATGACTCCCAGCTGCCATTGCCTTTGTCCAAGGTCACATTGTCTTATGAGCATCGTAAGTACTCAGCCTTTATTCTCACTCCGTCCAAACCCTCTTTGGCATCACCCTCCGAGTATCCTGCTAACTATAGATATAAAAAGGGCACTCCTCTGCTGAAAACTTGTCAGTGGTTCCCTTTTGCAGAGTGGAATTGGATAAGTGCTTTAATGGAGACTTTAAAGGTCTTTATAATCTGGCCCTGTCCTAACTTCCCATATTCATCTGTAGAATCTTCTCTCTCTACCATTCCCACCTTTCAACAGATACACACACGCACGCACGCACACACATGCAGGAGTATGCAATAATTTTTGTCTACCTGGAATGCCCTATTATGCTTTTACATTGTGGTGGACTCCTACCTATTCTTCAGACCCCTTCCAGAAGCCCATTCCCAACCTGCTTTGGTGTCTTCCTTAGGGACTAGGCAGAGTCCTCCAGAGCACGAGCTGTATCTTTAATCCCAAGGATCAGAAAATGGGAGATGGTCCTGACCTGTCACCCCCCTCCCTTCAGCATGGCAGATTATTGAGATGAGGGCAAAACTAAGCTGAGTTGCAGTGAGAACAGTATTTGTGCCAGACTGAGAGCACCAAGAAAGGAATGGTTTGTGTGCCTCAGTCTGGAGCAGAGTGGTGGCTCGCTCCCCCTCTCAGAGGACGTGCTTTCTCAGCAGGTCCCAGCCATGTCTCTGACTCTCTTCACCCAGGACGTCAGAAAACCTGTACTGCATAAAAAGAAAATTATACGAACACTGAGTTTTATCTCCTCATTTAACTCTAATAAAGTTATCACACGTGATAGATTGTTTTTATTAATGAAAAGTAACAAAAATGTCATGCTTTTGTAAGCAACTTTTTGATTGTTTATATGTTCATTAATTTTAATTTTAATACTAATCTAAACATACTACATGATGTTTAGAAGTAAGAGAAAAAACAAACAAAAAATAACCGTGATCCATCATTTGGGTGAATTTCTCCCAGTCTTCATGTAGATATATTTTATATGACTGTCATCAGAATATACGAATAAATATAAAGCCTGGTTTGTTTGTTTCACTAATATCATAAGCATTTCTTATGGTGCAAGATACTGTTCATATCAGGCACTTTAAATGACCAAATAATATTCCATTGAGTAAATGGACTTTTAGTCATTTTGTATTGCTAAAGGTCGATTTTCTTGCAATATTTCACTTTTGTTGGTAATACATGAAGATTCTTTCATATACAAAAATTTCCCCCTCTTCGAGGGTATTTCCTTAAATGACTCTGACACCCATTACTAATTTGTAAACACTTCCCCTGTTAAAACCATTCAGTAGCCCCTCCAAGGTAGAATTTAACCCCTTGTTCCATAGGAAGGAATTTGAAGACGTAGGGATTTGAAGTCCCAGCATCCTATGTTGATCACTTCTGTATCTCCTGTTATCCCCAACCCGCTGATCTGCCTGTTGTTCTAACACACACCAGCCTGCCCTTTCCTCTCTGTGCCGGTGTTCAGGCTGGCCCTGCAACTTCACTCACCCCTGCACACACCCTGCATATAACAACCCTTTGCCTCAGATTCATACCAGATGGCACCTCCTCTCGGAAGCCTTTGCTGGCTCCAGCAGGCGGTTTAGGCCCCCCCCTCCCCAGGGATTCCAAGAGTCCCTGTGCATATCTCTGTCATCACCCTTATCACACTATGTTGAAAATGCATGACTCACTGAAGCTGGTGAATCTTTTTTATTGTTTCCCCAGTTACTAGCACACTACTCAACACATAGTTAAGTGTTTCAAACAGATGATAAGCAAACCTATCAATAGATTTGGCAACTGGGACGTCCCTGTAATTTATGGAAAGAGTAAAATACTCAATTTGCAGAGGACTGACAGAGAGTAGATGTCTCCTCTTACCCCGTTTTTTTTTCAAGATTTTATTTATTTATTTATTTGAGAGAGAGAACAAAGAGGGAGAGTGAGAGGGAGAAGTAGGATCCCCTCTGAATGAGGAGCCCAACGCGGGACTCAATCCCAGGACCCTAAGATCATGACCTGAGCTGAAGGCAGATGCTTAACCAATTGAGCCACCCAGGCGCCCCCTCTTATCCCACTTTATAGTAGCATGATATGTTAGTAGTAAAGTACAGAGGAGAAAGACTATAAGTGGGATTGCTGTAAAGACACTGAATACTAAAAGATACCAAACCCCAACTCACTTATGCATATCCTTATAAATATTTAACATTTTATTATTTAGAAATTTTATCATGCTGTCTCATGGCTTCAAATGCCATGCATGTGCTAATGTTTTCCACATTTCTATCTCCAACCCTCTTACTCTCCTGAACTTAGGACTCATGATTCCATCTGCGCCCCCAAACATTTCCACTGGATGTTGGGTAGGCAACTCCAATGTCAAGAATAAAGACTCAAACTCTGGTCATCCACCCAGCTACTCGTTCCACAGCCTTCTGCATCTTAGTGCATGACGACTCCAATCTTCCAGGTGCTCAGCCAAAAGCCCTGGAGTCACCATTGACACCACCCTCCCCTTCTTTCCTACTCCATATCCCATCCACAAGCACGCTGCGCTGGCTCAGCCTTCAGCCTCCGTTCAGAACTGAGCCCCTTCTCACCATTCTCTCCTGCTACCACCCTGGTGTGAGCAGCTACCATCATTTCCCTGGATTAGTGTAATAACCTCCTACTTCATTTCTTAGCTTTCAGCCGTGCCCTCCTATTTAACACACCCAAGCAAATGTGTCCTTCAAGCATCCCGTCCTTACTTAAAGCCTGCTAATCGCTGCCCTTCTCGAAGTCTTTGCACGGTTTTTAGTTTCCTGGGGTTGCCATAGCAAAATACCTCAGGCTGCGTGGCTTCAACAACAGACTGTTCTTTTCCCGCAGTGCTGGAGGTGAGAAGTCTAAGATCAAGGTGCTGGCTATTTGGTTTCTGATGAGAGCTCTCTTCCTAGGTTGTGGATGGCTGCCTTCTCTCTATGTCTCACATGGCACTTCCTCTCTGTACACACACAGATGGCTCTTCTTATAAGGATATCAGTCCTATTGGATTAGGGCCGACACTTATCACCTCATTTAACCTTAATAACCTCCAGAAAGGCCCTATCTCCTAATATCATCACATTGAGCATTGGGGCTTTCACGTATGAATTTGAAGGGGCACAACTGAGTCCATACCACATGGCCTATAAATTCCTAAGTGATCCAGGGCATACTCACCCCATCTCCCTCAGCTGCTCCAGCCAAACTGGGCTCCTTACAGCATCTTGAGCACCTCCGACAAGCTCCTATGCCAGGGGTATTAGACTGTCACCACCCCTGGACTGTCCTCCAGACACCTGCCTGAATCCCCCTGGGTGTCCTTCATGCCTCTGTTCAAACACCACTTATTGGCTATTTCTTCCTTGACCATCTTTTGAAAATAGAGCGCAGTTGCCCCACCTCATCCCCATCCTCTTCACCTCACCTTACTTCTCCCTAAAGCTTTTCCGTTACCTGACCTCATGTATTTATTTGCATACTCATCTGTCCCTCCTCCACTCTAGTGGCAGAAATATGAGCTCCATGAGGGCAGGAATTTTATCCTTGTTTGTTTCCAAGTATATTACTGGCGCTCAGAATAGTTTGGGCACATAAAAGATGCACAGTAAACACTTGTTGAATGAGTGAATGGATGAGTAGAAATTTTGTTCACATTCATTATCTTCTTTCAGCAAAACCTGGAAGAGGATGGGGGAGATATTTGTTCTCTTTTCACAGAGGAGGAAAACTAATATTCATAAGAGTTAGATTTTATATATGTAGTGATAATTTCATTTCCCAAGTGCTTAATATTGCCAAGGGATATGCATACTATTATACTAGCTTTCATTTCATCCTTGGACTAATCCTAAAAGATTATCTATTATTATCCCTATTTTAACACAATTACACCTTAGAAAGTTTCAATAACTTGCCCAAGGGAACCACTACTAAGTGACAGCCAAGATGTGAACCCTAATCTGACTTCAAAGAGCTTGTTTTTAATCTTTTATTATAGTTCATATCCTTTTAGCACAAGACCATGTACCAGATACTATGCTAACTGTGATGTATGGACCACTATTATCCTTAATTTGCAGATGAGATAACAAAAGCTCTTGTTAACGTATCCAGGGTCTCACCCCACTGACCTAAAAGTCAGACTGTCAACAGCTAGCCATCTCCCTCAAAATGCTGGTGTTGGGCCGGGTAATCCTTACTTTCCCTTTCTCTGCCTTTATGCACAAACTGCCTCAATTAGCCCCAGGTCCAGAATGCCCTGTGACACACCTTAAGTTTGTATTTACAATTCCGATCTCAGTAGACCCTTGTGAAACAGAAAGCTTTGACTGATAAAGCAAATCAATATGTTGATTAAAAATATTGACAAATGTTATATGGCCTAATCATTTTTAAAAGAAACCATCATCTCAGGGCACCTGGGTGGCTCAGTCGGTTAAGCATCTAACTCTTGATTTTGGCTCAGGTCATGATCTCAGGGTCCTGGGATGGAGTTTACATCAGGCTCTGCGCTCAGTGAGGAGTCTGCTTGGAATTCTCTCTCTCTCTGCCCCTCCCCCCACTCTTGTGCTCGCTCTCTCTCTCTCTCTCTCAAATAAATAAATCTTGAAAAAAAAAACCCATTATCTCTATTATCTCTTCCAGATGAGGTCTGCTGCTCTGTACCGATTCTCTTTCTTCTTAGATACCTGGGAAAATGTATGTGTGATTCACGCAACCTCTCTTGCTGCCTCTAATGGCACAGCTTAGGTCAATAGTGGAGAAGGATAATTGAATCTGTTTTTCAGACTTTCAGAGGTAGGCTCTATTCTGGGCGCATATTATTAGGATTGTGAGAATCAGACATTTCTTTAAAGTGGAGTGTTGGGCTGCACTAGAAAGATTATTAAAAGACATCACAATGCCAGCCTTAGAAATATATAGGGCACCTAGATTCTTCACTCTGTCCCTCCCCTCATAGCACAAAGCCTATTCAAACCCCTTTCCAGGATCAGGCTTCTTCCCTCAGCCTGTCCTATGTAGCCTGCCCTTGATACACACTGGCTCTCTGGTATTGGGCCAGTGGTTCTTCAAGTTTGGTCCCAGGACCTATGGCATCAGCATCATCTGGGAACTTGTTAGAAATGCAAGTTCTTAGGCTCTGCCCCAGACCCGCTAAAGCAGAAACTCTGGGGAAGATTCCCAGCACTACACCTGTTTTCGCAGGCCCTCTAGGTGATTCTGATGCAGGCTCAGATTAGACAGCCCCTGTATGAGGAAAGTGTCCCTTCAGCACTCCACCCCAGCCCTAGGCTGGTCCTCGCCCCACGCGGACATAGCTGCTCTAGAGCTCGTTCCTTGGCTGCACCCACAACAGAAGAGACGAAGAGTTTGACTGGGGGTCTCAGTTCCTGGCATGCATGGTACACGGTTTTGAGCCTGGTGTAGGGAACAGTATTTTAACTGTAAAAGATACAGATAGAGCGCCTTTACTGGGTCACTGTTGTCTGCTTTAGGAAAAGCTTATGACTAACCTTTCCTATTTTGATCGTATCTGTCCTCTTATCTAACAGACCATAATAATGAGTATTGTTTAATCAAATATATTCTATTTGCTTTAATTTTTAAAGAATGAGTCATGTAATACATTTAAAACAAAGAGCATTATAACTCCTGTTGAAAAATAGCAATCCCCCAGGTTCTACACACCCACCACTCTGAGACCCATCATTTTAGCTTCTTCTGCTGCTATTTAGCTCCGTATTTCTAAATAGCACACTTCTGTTGCTGTCAATTTCAGGCATTACCTCTTGGCTTCCTCTTACTGTAATTAAGAATTCATTTTCCTTCTGTCACCCCCCACCCAATCCAATTTTTTTCTCCACTGTTTCAGCTCCGCCCCCACCTTCCTCTGTCTCTCCCTTCCAGGTGCTGACTCCCCTGGGTGAATTGATGGGTATTGTTGGTATTCAAGCCCCCTACCCATCCCACCCTAGACACTCGGGTCCTAACTTCCACCACTCTGCTAAGTACCCACAACCCGTCCTTTTGGTTCCAGGCTCCTAGAGTACTCTGAAATCTCCCCTCTGCTGTGCTAATCCCATGTTAAACTAGAAGTCCCTCATGCTAAACCCACACCAAGTTATGCACAAATACCATTAAGAGAAGATTTACTTTTCTGGCTTGTTTTTTTTTTAAATAACAGCTTGTTTTTAGTAACTTACCTGCTAATAATTTGTACTAGAATTGTATTACATTTTATATTTTTATAAATCAATATTTTCAACTGATGTTTTGTATTATGGTTATAAAATTCTGTTTTTAAAATGCCAGTTAAATGTTATAATTTTTCAAACTCATTTTACCACTCTCTCACTTGAGATATGCTGAGTTCTTAGGTTTAAGATGATAATACTAATAATCACCTTGAGAGGCATATAGCATCCTGAACTCTTACCATGTGCTAGGGATGATTCTAAACACTTGACATGTATTAATCACATAATTCTCTTCACCATTGTGTGAGTTCAGTGTGCCCTGTTGTTAACACCATTGTACAGATGAGAACATTGAGTCACATGAGGTTAAATAATTTGCGCTGAGTTCCACAGCTATGCAACACGACATTTAACCACTCTGGTTAATTCCTGGTGTGTAATGTGGAGCCCTCAGAGCTGACCTACTATTTAATCCTTAAAGCAGGTCTGCAATTTAGGTAGAGTTAGGTGCCTGGCCCCCCTATTTCCCATATACTTCCAGACCATCGTCTCCTATCCCTGCAAGTTGTCCCCTTAGAAGTATTTGGAATATTTGGAATATATGGAATATTTGCCATACCTGACATCACACTGCCCCACTTCCCTGATCAATGAATCTGGCCACTTTCCTGATGGTACTGAGTACGGTCTACCTGAAGGCACTAGATCCTGCTAACACTAAGCAGGAAAGGTACCAGTCTCGAGGGAGAGAAAAGTCAGATCCCTTTTGCTTCTGCTGATTTGGGCTGTTGATCCCCCCCTTTGAGTCCCAGTACATTTCCCTGCCTAACGTCATATTAATTTCAGAATGGCTAACTCCATTTTAGTGATTACAGTGGTGCAGCAAGATAATAATTCTGTTATTTCAGTATTTATTTTACATACTATCAATATTTTATTTTGAAAGTGCACAGGATTTATAAAATAAAAAGCTCAAAGAAACTAAATTATTTAATGCACTTTAAATACAAAAACATATAAATATGTTACAAACATTGGGGAAAATGTAAATTTACAAAAGATAAACATTCCAGCTATAATAGAACTTATTGGCAAATAAAAATTCATTAAGATAAATATTCAAAATGTACACTAAAAAGCAGATAACTCGGGAAAATCCAATCAATTATGAAAGTTGAAAATGAAAATATCGTTTGCTCTTTTTGAGTATGTGCTAGTTAAAAAATAAATTTGGTCAATGACATCGTTGGGTTGAAAACATATTTTGGTGCAAGCTTTTCTTGCTAAAAAGCTCTTTCTGGTGATTTTCTGACCAGTCAGTAGAGTGGTGACGGGGATACTTAGGGCCTAACCCTAAATATTTTAATCCAATTTCATCTCCAAATACTTATATCTCTCATGTGATGTTTACAGAGGAATTCTTATTTGCACAACTCCTTCTCCCCCGCCCACCCCAACAAACACTAGGTTTTGTGTGGATAAGGAGCTGCATGGCCCACCCCAGACCCGCCCCTGCCAAAGCAAATGGGTGATTTGTCTCCCTCTTCTGCATTTCCATTGTAGGTATTTGGTAAATCTGATGCAGGACCTGTGCTCATTTCCATACCATCACATTCATATTCAACTTTTCAGAAATTCTTTTCTTTGAAGTGCACTAATAATTATTCCTTCAACAAGAGCCTCGCAAGACCACAATGTAGTTGCTTATTGCTATTCACACAGGCCTGGAGCTGTCTAGACTTGTCTTCTCGCAGAATTTGAATAATTGAACCATTGATCTTGCTCTCCAGATATTAATAACTCAAATTTCAGATTTTTTTAAATTAAAAGAGCACACCAACAAATACATGGATATTTCCGTACTTAAAAATCTCACGGTGTACTACTGTCATACCACAACTTGGTATTCCCTACTTGCTCCTTACATGGAGTACCCAGCGTGCTTGGAGGCTAGGGCTCCATCGTCCAAATGGGGAAAATGGTGCTCAAGTAAGTGAGGTAGTTAGGCTGATGTCAGACAGCTAGCAAGTGCCGGTACTGACATTTGAACCCAGTTGTTTAGACTCCAAAGTCAGAGTACCTTCTACTGTCTCTCATTCAGTCACTTTTATATAAACAGACTCCATATTATCTGCCCTTTGGGTGAAACAATTGACCTGCATTTTTTTCCCAGCACAAACACTTAGCTCTAAGAGGCGTTTTTCTGAGGTGAGCATTGTTGAACACCAGAATGTGGCAGGTGATAAAATTTCCTCTTCCATCATTCTTAAAAATAACCAAGACAGGGAGTTTTGAAATTTACACAAGTTCCAGATGACTCTCTCGAGGTCTTCCCACTCTATGATTGTGCAGGTCTATGAAAATTAAGACAGTTTAAATCCAAATTCAGTTCTTCTGATACCTGATCCTTTCGCTGTTTGTTACCTTACAAATGAAACATCTGGATGACAGAAGTGAGTGCCGTTTTCCCCTCCTGTTTTTGAGCTTCGTGTAACCCCAGACTTTGCTCTCCGTTATGCCATTATCAAAGCATCCAGGTGGAAGGGATATCTCGAGAAATTGGAAATAATCTTGGTTGTCTTTCTTCTATTTGCTCCTTTCATCTTTTTTCTGTTTAATAAGCACAGAGTAAACACAGACCTGATTTTTTTTATTCTGAAATGTTATGAGCATTAAGCTCTGAGTATTATCATGGGAATGCATTTCATTTGAACTCCAAGGAGGCTTAATGTAAATTTTTAAAGGAAAACCTCAACATTAGTACTGTTATGACAATTTCTCTTTGCCACGGTGGATCTAGAAGGCCTCCCTCTGGCGGGTCAGGTCTTTCCAAATCAGTTCAGGTTTTTTTCCAGTCCTTGAGGTCTCTGTACAGCACTATCCTGGATACCCAGGCAGCATTTTGGAAGATTTGAGGCTGTTTGGTGGTGGAAGTTTCTACGATCCGTCAGTCACCCACTGGGTACCAGATCCTGTAGTGGGCTCTCTACCTGGGTTCCTTTATTTCACTCAGACACTTCTACCAAATAGTTCATATTCTCCCGCTTACTATGAAGCCAACTGTAATTTAAAGCTGTTGAATGTCTTGCCCATAAGTGACAAAACTGCAATTTGAATTGAGGCTGCCTGGTTCCTGCAGTCAGGCTCTTCTCACTACAGCACGCTATCTCAGCACTTCCAACACCTGGCCAGTGACCTTCAGTCCTGCTTTTCATGTCTGTACGCCTGGCTTCTGGAGCTGGGCTTAAAGTTGGTTAACCCTCTCCATTCACTTGACAGCCTCCCAGGCTTCTGCTCACTCAGCTTGAAGATACTCAGCTGGTTTCTTTTGAGAAACCCAACACATTCCATCCTGGCTTCAGTGCTGAGTCACCCTATAAGCCTGCTCTGCCCGCCACACCTACCCACTGCTGGGTGATGGGGATATAAAGGAGAGAGCCTCCCAGGTGAAAAGTTCCCAGTCTAAGCATCAGGGGAGGGGATGAGGACAGCCTGGAGAAAAGATCATTATAACACAGTGCAGGACATGGCAGCAAGAGGAATACGCAGTGGGATAGGAGAATCCCTACAGTTCTCTTTACCTAGGAAAATCTGGGAAGCCTTTCTGGAGGGCGCGATATCAGAGCCAGGCTTTAAAGATGTTTGGGTTGGGCTGAACTATGTTCCCCCAAAATTCATGTGTTGAAGCCTGACTCCCAATGAGACTACATTTAGAGATAGGACTTCTAAAGGTGTAATCAGGGTTAAATGAGGTGTCACGGGTGGTCCCTAACCCAATCTTACTGGTGTCCTTATAAGAAGAGGAAATTCAGACACACAGAGAGACACCAGACATGTATCATACAGAGAAAACATCATGGGAGGACACAGCATGAGGGCTGCCATATGCAAGCCAAGGGGAGAAGTCTCAGGAAAAACCAAGCCCGTAGACACCTTGACCTCAGACTCTCAGCCTCCAGAGCTGTGAGAAATACATTTCTGTTGTGTAAACCACTCAGTCTATGATATTTTGTTATGGCAGCCCCAGCAAACGAATACATGTTCCAAAATGCTTCTTCCTTTTCCTTCTTAACTGAATGGTGTTAGTTCCTACATTATTCCACTAATACCTGTCACACCTCCTGCTCTCTCCCCTCCCTACCTCTGCATGCTCTGGAGGACCTGGGCGTGTTTCTCTAGTTAATGATAGGTAGGTGGGTTTTTCCTTTCCAGCCAGTGGTCGTGTGAAATCCACAACGGTTTGTAAATATTGATACTGAGAGGGCACAAATAGCTCCTGGCCATTTATAAGAAAGGTATGTGTTTCTGGTGTATTTTTATGTAATCTTTTCTAAAATAAGCTCAGCATTTCTACAACACGTAACAGTAAATGTGTCACTTTTGTGTCATGCAACACGGAGCAGAGAGCTATTCGTAAGAATTATACGTCTTTCTGAAGATTTAATCACTTACGTAATTTTTTTTGCATTTTTATACATTTATGTTTCTATTCAAAGGTTTAAATATTTGTAAGAATTTGTGAAACCAGGAAAATGCTATGGATACGTGTAAGGCGAGATCAGATAGACTGCTGATCACATCAGTGTGCATTCAGTTTTGGAATAGCACTGGGCACATATAGTAGGCACGATACCTGTATGAGATGTAACTATTGCTTCGAGACAAAGTTGAAACTCTCCAAACACAAAGGCCCTTGGAAAATACTGAAGAAATGGAATAAACACTGGAAATGGAAAGAGTAAAACTTTATAAAATTAAAGTGATAACAGTTCCAGGTAAACGAATGGACATGCTGTAGTGTGTGCAAGCAAACTTTACATGGAGGTTACAGATGTGAATGCTATGGTCCAAACTAGTTGATGAAGAGCGAGACAGATTTGGGGGTGAGGGTGACTAGTTCAAAGATCACATATGACCAAATAAGACAGGTGTTCGATAACAATTTTCGATTTACCTGTCTCCCCAGCAGATGATGAGCTTCCTGGAGGAAGAGATGGGATCCTTATTCGTTTCAGTGTTTTCAGGGTCTAGTCCCCAATCCGGAGCTGCCCCCAGTGGATGTGTGATGAGTGAAGGAATGCATGAATGTGTGAGGGGAGGACTGGCAAGGATGCACAGGCTGGACAGGAAAGGAATGGGAAGTGCTCACTAAGATGGCCACGGTAGCAGCCAACATTCTGTCCATATCTGGACTGCCCATTTCCTTCCGCTTTCCCGATGTAACTTCAGCCTGATCTCTAAAACCAGTAGTTAACACTCGTGCAGCGTGGTACACTGTATCAGTGCTTCGTACGTGTCAGCTCCTTCACCGGGATCTTAAAACGTCCCTGGAGTGTTAGACAAAGTGAGAGTTCTTATTCCTGTGCACAAATGAGGGCCCTGAAGCTCGGAGAGACTGTCTTGCTGCGGGTCGCCCAGCTGATACCAGCAGAGGCAGGACTCAATTCCAAACCACCTCAATCCAGCACAGGTGTTCTTCCTACTTTACCATCAGCTGTGGTCCATGGGGGAGGCCACAACCATGGGAGCAGTTACAGAGCCTTCCCAGGGAGCTGACAGCTGAAGTGGGCCCTGAAGCCTTCGTATTTGCATTCTCTTCCACAGGGTAGCCAGACCTCGGCACGAGGAGTGTTAGACCCAGGGATGTATCAGGGGAGGAAGAGCCAGGCACTGGTGCGCAGGGGTTACGAGCATGGGCTGAGCAGTCAGGCTTGGCTTAGAGTCTTGCTTATGCCTCTTACTTGTTAGGAGATCTTCGAGAAATCTTTTTGATTAAAACTATTTATTGAACACTTACTCTGCACCATTCAATGACGAGGTTGTGGGTGTATAGGGGTTAAAAAAAAGGCATTGCTTTTCCCATTATAGGTTGTCTAACACTAAACAAGAACATAACTTTTATGTATAATGAGCACACAAAAGTGCTTGCAAGGAATTAAGTGGATAATAAAGTAAAGCGCTTAGCGGATTTAATTAATTAATTAACTTAATTAATTAATTTAATTAATTAATTTAATGGCATGTAGTAATGGCTCTGGCCATGGTAGCCGAATACAGGTGCTTCAGAATCCTAGGAAGTTTCCACCTGACCGCGCACCCCCCACATGACTCCATGTGGTCCTATCACCGCCTGCACCCGACATCAAATTTTAGATTACACCACCCTCTAATATTAATGATTCCTACAGTTAGATCTCCATAAATCTCCAAGTGCCTTCATATCTATTCGTGATTTTAATTACCACCACCATCCACTGTGGTGAGTGTGGTCCTGCCCTGATAACAGGGAAATGCAGGCCACTATAGTCTGTGAGCCACAAAACACAGCAGGCTAGCCAGGAGTGGCCTCCCTGCTCCGTACCTTCCTGCAGGCCCCCCAGAGGACCCTCATCTCCTCAGAAACCTTTGCTAGCTCCTCCCTACCTCCTAACTGCAAGTACAAGGTCCCTGACAGATCACGCAGACGTGCTTCCCATGCCCAGATCCGTGGAAGAGCAGCGATCCTGGCGGACAGTAACATCCTCCCTCTGGAAAAGGACACTGTAGTGAGCTTTACCTAAATCTAAATGATCCATTTTAAACTTATGTCCGTTATTCTGATTATTTATCTTACTGGTTTGGGCACTAAATGTCACTTCTTTCATAAAATGATGATGCTTATAGTTGATTTTTTTAAGATTTTATTTTTTTACTTGAGGGAGATAGAGCACACACGAGAGAGAGAGAGAGAGAGAGGAGCACAAGCAGGGGTGGAGGGGGAGAGGGAGCAACAGACTCCCCACCGAGCAGGGAACCCAATGCGGGCCCAGGGCCCCCCAGGATCATGACCTGAGGCAAAGGCAGATGCTTAACTGACTGAGCCACCCAGCTGCCCTGCTTATAGTTGATTTTTTAAAAGATATTCCTATTTAGCAACATAAAGAGCTCAATCTAGTTTCTTGTTTGTTTTTCAAACTGGTGTGTGAGATCCAAAAGATAGGACTTTCGTAGTCAGGACTGGTGTCCAGCCCTAAGGCCTTCTCCTCTGATACCCACCCCCACTCTATCCTTCACCGCCCACTTTCTCTCCCCTTCTCTCTCCTTGCACCCCCCTCTCCTCTGATTGAGCAGTGCCTGACCTACTGTGCTCAACGTTCCTCAGACTGTATGATTGCGTATGTCTTCACGTCAGTCTGTGCAGATGCCCCTCCTCAGCCATTTCTTTCCATCCTACAAGGTATACCTTAAAGCATGCCTTCTGTTTAATTTCCGTCTACTCTCCAAGACTGTGCTAAGCACTGTCCTCCCAGTGTGTTTGCTCATTCCAGTGTAACATCTCCCCTTTCCTAGCAGGGTGGTGGTTTGTCCATGTGCCTCTCCCATGAGAACTTGAGCCCCCTAAGGGCAGAGATGGAGCCATGGCCTTCCTTCTGTCCACTCCTTGTGCCTACCCCGGCGGCTAGCTTGTCACTAGAGCACGTAGGTGAGGTAGAGGGAAGGAGATGGCAGGAGGGAGAGGAGGAATGAGAACAAAGAGGAAGTACAGAGAGACACAGAATGGAAAGACAGGGATACACAGAGAGAAGAGACAGAGGCAGGGCGAGAAAGACAAGGTGAGAGCCAAGAAACTGAGAAATAGAAATAGAAAAAAGCAGGGGAAGAAGAAACGAGCTAAGTTGTGAAAAAGAGGCATTGAGGGAAGGGGGGAGAGGGGGAGGAGTGGAAAGGAGGAGGGAGGACAGGAGAGGAGAGGAGGGGAGAGGAAGGGGGCGGAGAGGGAGAGGAGAAAGGGATGGGAGGAGGAAGTTTGCTGCTCCTGAGTGAACAATTTCTGTTTAGTGTGTATCCGGCAATCTGCAGCCTCCACTGTTGTTAACTCAGCAAACCTACCTTCTCAGGGTGGAAACACCTGCCTTCCCATCACTCATCTTTAACACATGTGGGGGGCTTTGATTGTGGTCCATCTTTCATCCTGTAATTATTGGAATACATTTGCATTAAATTATATTTAGATTTTCATCATCTCCTTAATTTTCCAAGATAAATAGATCTTTTTTAAAAAAATGAAAATGCTATAGACCACGTATTTAACCTTAGAAAATTGGCAGTCCATTAAAGAAGGAAGCATTTGCTGCTTTGGCAAAAATATTTTAATCCAGACGATAGTTTCTGCCAGGATACGTACGAAAACTCCCAAGTACGATTTAGAATGATGGATCTTGACCGACTTAGCTCTAATCTAAAAGTTGTTGTTGTTGTTTTTTTTTTTTTTTTTTTTTTTAGAGATTTTATTTATTTATTCGACAGAGATAGAGACAGCCAGTGAGAGAGGGAACACAAGCAGGAGGAGTGGGAGAGGAAGAAGCAGGCTCACAGCAGAGGAGCCTGATGTGGGGCTCGATCCCATAACGCCGGGATCACGCCCTGAGCCAAAGGCAGACGCTTAACTGCTGTGCCACCCAGGCGCCCCTAAAAGTTGTTGTTGTATAGGCTCTTGTTGATGCAGCTCTCTAGAAAGCACCTCAATTTCATAAAATTACAACTTATTAAGTGATAGTGTCATTTTTTTCTAAGTTTTGGTTTTTAAAAAAACGCACTTTAAAAAAGTGCGTAAAAATGAACATTTCAAACTCAACGCACCAAAGGGATGCCATGATAAGTACACAGTTAGGGATGCCCTAGAATGACAAAGTGAGCCCTCCTCATTTCAAGTTGGGTGTAACCATCTCAACCACTGCTCTGTATGAAGCGCTTCTAAAGAGTTTCAAACGCCTTGCCTCATTGCATGCACACAACCACACCAGTTCCTTTCATCATTCCCATTCCAGTGTGGCATCAGGGCTCCCAGATTTAGGTCACTAGAAAAGTCAAAGAGCTGGTAAGTGGCCAAGCTGAGTTTCGTCCCAGTAACATCTGACACCAAAGCCCGTGAACCAAAATGTTCTTCCCAGTGTGACAAAGACGTAACCTTCGTGACTGTTGACCGAGGTTGATTGAGACTGACTGATAGATCTGCTGACCTCTAGCCTTAAGCCTTGAAAAGAGGAGAAAGAAAGTCACTGCCATTTATTCAATGTATCCTTTCATTTAACTCTGACAACCAACCTGTGCACTAGGAATATTTGGATATTCATTCCCTTCGATCACAGAGGAAATGGAGCTCCGGAGAGGTTAAGTAGCTTGCCTGGTTCCCCCAAATTGCCTCTCCGGTCATTTAGACTCCAGAAGAAGGTGTGAAAGCCCAAAGTCTTCATAGCCTGCCCTGCTGGAGATGAGAACCGTTATTTCTTTGTATTTGTTTAAAAGCTGAACTTCTGTTGAGTGCTTGCTGCGTGCCAGACAGCGTCTCATTAAGTGCATTGCAGAAATTCTCTCATTCCCTCCTCACCGCAGACCTGTGAAGGAAGCTCACTCTCCTAGCCCTGTTCTGGACTCTTTATTCACCCTAGAGCAGAGAGCAATTTGACTTCGGGGCACAGACAGTTATAGTAAGACAACAGTCTCAGGAACATGCTGGAACAGGGGAATGCAGGCGCAGCCTGAGGACATTCAGATTCTGACTGCTTAAAAACACCTCCCAGGCCAAATAAGCCTGTCTGCCAGCCTTGTTTATTCCCCTGCCAGTTCCGTATCCGGGCCCCGAGGGACAGTGAGGGACTCGGCCTGAAGCTGTTGCTACTCCGTTCACAGAGTCCCGCACCATCTTCCATACTCTTATTTTAAGATAATACCATTGATCTCTCAACTTGGGTAATCCAGAACTATCCATTCCACTTTCCTGCGGCTTCTAAAGTAGCTACACACCGTGCTCATGTTATTACAAGACCGTTAATTGTTATTAATTGCCGTTGGAAGTGACAATAATTAACGCACCATAATGAAGTCCTAGCCCGCCGTCCTGGCGTGTGTATTTAACCTGTACTTGTCTAAGGAGATGAACACATTCATAGGAGACCTTCATGCCTTGCTGCCGAAGAAGAGACAGAGGCGGAAGAGTTAATCCAGAGACCAGAAAGCCTTGGGCCACATCTTCCAGGGGAAGATCACAGTGCCTGTGGCCTGGGCCTTCCTGCTTCCCGTCCGCTCCTGTGGCTCCCCACTGCCAAGCTAGCTTCCCTTGATCGGAACAGCAGGCCCGTTTGATGACATGCCAGCACGGGCTTCAAACACCAATTACCACGCTGCCGATGACAAATACAAAAGGAAAAAAAGCAGCAATGATCGTTTAATAAATTTATTATGAAGACAAATCGCCCTTGCATAAATCACCCTGCCTTATTATTGAAAAACCTCACTTATTCAGACGTGGAGACAACAAGGGTTCATTTCAAAACTGTGGTAGCACACCCCGTCGGTGGCTTTAGGAAGACTGAGTAATCCCCATGGCCTGAAACCCGTGGGTCTCCTAGTGAGGTTCCCCAGGATGACGACAGCCATTAGCTCAACTCCCATGTGCTGCTTCTCTGGACCACAAGATATGAAAGTGAGGGTCATTCTACATTTCCACACCATGTAGAGACTTGGAATAGGCAGCCCAGAGAGGGGTGGCTGAGAAGCACACTAGCAACCTCCGTCTGTGTGCTGGGTAGGCATTCTGTTATACGTTGCAGAGAGAAAATTTCATCCTGTCCTCATAAAATTACACAGGGGCAGCAGCAGCAAAAACTTAAGAACATTGGCTTTGGACTTAGGTAGCTCTTGTTCAAGTCCACCGTCTACCAGACCTTCACTCTGTGACCTTGGCCAAGTTACTTAACCTAAGTCTTGTTCCCTAGTCCATAAAATGGAGAACAGTAGCTACTACACAGATGTGTTGTTGTAATGATTAAGTAATACGTGATGAATACTTAACATAGAAAAGACTCCGCGCGTTGTCGTGAAGTTGATTATTTCCCCACTTGACACATGAGAAAACCCAAGCTCATCAAAATCGAGCATCTCATCCATAACACAGCTAATAGTGTAGTCTGGACTCAGATCCATATCTGTGTCCAAATCCCCTGCCCTTTGCCTAGAGCCTAAGGCTTTCAATGTGGGTGGGTAGCCCCAAGGTCTGTAGTCTACTGGGGGAAATTTAGTGGCAACTACGCCTTGAACAGTTACCTTCATTTCCTTCCAAATCAGAGGTAAGGAGTCTTCCCCATTTTGATGCCAACTGCCTTCTTGAATTCGTAGAAAAATTAAACAACCTCAATGTATAATTAAAGGTATGGGAGATGTATTTCTGTTACGAAATTGATTATAAACATGCAGTCATCTTTTTGTTGTTAAGTGTTTTTCTAAATATTTGAGTACAAATGCCTACCCTCCTCCTCTCCTATTGCTTATCACATATTGTTCCCTCACACGTGGGTTCCTTGGAGGACTGCCAGGGCATTTGAGTTGAGACCCCATGGCCTAGGCCCACTGGTGGACTTGAGCTACGGTCTTGTTCCATGTCTGGTCTCTACATACAAATAGCTCCAGGAGAGTGTGCAGAAGATCAACTCTGGCCACACAATGGCTAGTCCAACAGTGTCTCAGTAAAGAAATGTTGGAGGGCCTGCTATGTGTTAGGAATGGACTTGGCAACAAAACCATACAAATAGGGAAGCTGCTACTTTGAAAAATGGTTTATGATTACCTTTGGAGGCAAGTCTGTCACTGTCAGCAGTGAGACTCACAATACCAAAGGGCTGTAACAGTTCTCTGTTGACTAGGCACTTACTGAGTGCCAGGTACAGGGGAGCAGTGATGGTCACACATGTGCCTTCCATCCCCTAGTCTCCCTCCATGTGGGAGTTCCTCAGTCAAAACCCTCGGGGCGAGAACTCTCCATTCCCCCACCCCACCCCAACTTTCAGCAGAAATTGGAACTCCTGAATAAACCCCATACTTTTTGTTAAGAAATGTAAAAAGTAATGGAGGGAGTAAGGAATTCTCTTCAATGTAGAGACTACCAGCTTGTCATTCCCTCATAAGAGAAACACAGTTGTTGAGTCAAAGAAAGACCTTTTTTCTTTTTAGGCCAAATCTCTTCCTTTCAAGAAACACACACACACACACACACACACACACACACACAAATGACCAAGGCTTTGAACCCAGGACAGAAGGTGGGTGTGAGAAACTGGGGCAGTCTACACATTGTCTTGTCAGAGAAAGCAACAGTGCGGAGCGGAAGATGATGTGAATAAAAGCTCTGCCTTCTTTTGGGGCTAATGATTGAGAGCGTAGGTGTGTCTGTTTCCAGACCTGGAGACTGTGCCATTGCAGCTGTTGCCCCCTCCTACCCTCCCCTCCTGTCTGGCTCTCTCCCCCCTGGGTCCGTATCCCTGTACCCTGCTTCTGCTGCTGCATGTCTGAGAGGGAAGGCACGAGGACCAGAGAGCACACCTGTTGGTGTCAGTGCACCTTATGCTCTGTGGTGTGCTGGGTGTGCGGTNCACCGTGCTCATGTTATTACAAGACCGTTAATTGTTATTAATTGCCGTTGGAAGTGACAATAATTAACGCACCATAATGAAGTCCTAGCCCGCCGTCCTGGCGTGTGTATTTAACCTGTACTTGTCTAAGGAGATGAACACATTCATAGGAGACCTTCATGCCTTGCTGCCGAAGAAGAGACAGAGGCGGAAGAGTTAATCCAGAGACCAGAAAGCCTTGGGCCACATCTTCCAGGGGAAGATCACAGTGCCTGTGGCCTGGGCCTTCCTGCTTCCCGTCCGCTCCTGTGGCTCCCCACTGCCAAGCTAGCTTCCCTTGATCAGAACAGCAGGCCCGTTTGATGACATGCCAGCACGGGCTTCAAACACCAATTACCACGCTGCCGATGACAAATACAAAAGGAAAAAAAGCAGCGATGATCGTTTAATAAATTTATTATGAAGACAAATGGCCCTTGCATAAATCACCCTGCCTTATTATTGAAAAACCTCACTTATTCAGACGTGGAGACAACAAGGGTTCATTTCAAAACTGTGGTAGCACACCCCGTCGGTGGCTTTAGGAAGACTGAGTAATCCCCATGGCCTGAAACCCGTGGGTCTCCTAGTGAGGTTCCCCAGGATGACGACAGCCATTAGCTCAACTCCCATGTGCTGCTTCTCTGGACCACAAGATATGAAAGTGAGGGTCATTCTACATTTCCACACCATGTAGAGACTTGGAATAGGCAGCCCAGAGAGGGGTGGCTGAGAAGCACACTAGCAACCTCCGTCTGTGTGCTGGGTAGGCATTCTGTTATACGTTGCAGAGAGAAAATTTCATCCTGTCCTCATAAAATTACACAGGGGCAGCAGCAGCAAAAACTTAAGAACATTGGCTTTGGACTTAGGTAGCTCTTGTTCAAGTCCACCATCTACCAGACCTTCACTCTGTGACGTTGGCCAAGTTACTTAACCTAAGTCTTGTTCCCTAGTCCATAAAATGGAGAACAGTAGCTACTACACAGATGTGTTGTTGTAATGATTAAGTAATACGTGATGAATACTTAACATAGAAAAGACTCCGCGCGTTGTCGTGAAGTTGATTATTTCCCCACTTGACACATGAGAAAACCCAAGCTCATCAAAATCGAGCATCTCATCCATAACACAGCTAATAGTGTAGTCTGGACTCAGATCCATATCTGTGTCCAAATCCCCTGCCCTTTGCCTAGAGCCTAAGGCTTTCAATGTGGGTGGGTAGCCCCAAGGTCTGTAGTCTACTGGGGGAAATTTAGTGGCAACTACGCCTTGAACAGTTACCTTCATTTCCTTCCAAATCAGAGGTAAGGAGTCTTCCCCATTTTGATGCCAACTGCCTTCTTGAATTCGTAGAAAAATTAAACAACCTCAATGTATAATTAAAGGTATGGGAGATGTATTTCTGTTACGAAATTGATTATAAACATGCAGTCATCTTCTTGTTGTTAAGTGTTTTTCTAAATATTTGAGTACAAATGCCTACCCTCCTCCTCTCCTATTGCTTATCACATATTGTTCCCTCACACGTGGGTTCCTTGGAGGACTGCCAGGGCATTTGAGTTGAGACCCCATGGCCTAGGCCCACTGGTGGACTTGAGCTACGGTCTTGTTCCATGTCTGGTCTCTACATACAAATAGCTCCAGGAGAGTGTGCAGAAGATCAACTCTGGCCACACAATGGCTAGTCCAACAGTGTCTCAGTAAAGAAATGTTGGAGGGCCTGCTATGTGTTAGGAATGGACTTGGCAACAAAACCATACAAATAGGGAAGCTGCTACTTTGAAAAATGGTTTATGATTACCTTTGGAGGCAAGTCTGTCACTGTCAGCAGTGAGACTCACAATACCAAAGGGCTGTAACAGTTCTCTGTTGACTAGGCACTTACTGAGTGCCAGGTACAGGGGAGCAGTGATGGTCACACATGTGCCTTCCATCCCCTAGTCTCCCTCCATGTGGGAGTTCCTCAGTCAAAACCCTCGGGGCGAGAACTCTCCATTCCCCCACCCCACCCCAACTTTCAGCAGAAATTGGAACTCCTGAATAAACCCCATACTTTTTGTTAAGAAATGTAAAAAGTAATGGAGGGAGTAAGGAATTCTCTTCAATGTAGAGACTACCAGCTTGTCATTCCCTCATAAGAGAAACACAGTTGTTGAGTCAAAGAAAGACCTTTTTTCTTTTTAGGCCAAATCTCTTCCTTTCAAGAAACACACACACACACACACACACACACACACACACAAATGACCAAGGCTTTGAACCCAGGACAGAAGGTGGGTGTGAGAAACTGGGGCAGTCTACACATTGTCTTGTCAGAGAAAGCAACAGTGCGGAGCGGAAGATGATGTGAATAAAAGCTCTGCCTTCTTTTGGGGCTAATGATTGAGAGCGTAGGTGTGTCTGTTTCCAGACCTGGAGACTGTGCCATTGCAGCTGTTGCCCCCTCCTACCCTCCCCTCCTGTCTGGCTCTCTCCCCCCTGGGTCCGTATCCCTGTACCCTGCTTCTGCTGCTGCATGTCTGAGAGGGAAGGCACGAGGACCAGAGAGCACACCTGTTGGTGTCAGTGCACCTTATGCTCTGTGGTGTGCTGGGTGTGCGGTTTGACATTCCATTCCCACAACAAACCTATGAAGATGGTAGATATATTTTTTTAAATTTAAAAACCCCTTCACTTATTTCACCCATCCCTCCATCCCCCTGTGCTCTGCAAGGACCAGTTTGTTCTCTGTATGTATAACTGTTTCTGTTTTGTTTGTTCTTTTGTTTAGTCCTTTAGATTCCACATATAAGGGAAATCATATGAGATTTGTCTTTCTCTCCCAGACTTAACATAATACCCTCTAGGTCAATCTATGTTGTTACACATGACAAGATCTCATTCTTTTTTTGGCTGAGTAATATTTTCAAGGCTGAGTGTATGTGTATACACACACACACACACACACACACACACACACCACTTCTTTATCCATTCATCTATGGATGGACACTTGGGCTGCTTCCATATCTTGGTTATCGTAAATAAAGCTGTAATAAACACAGGGGTTCATATATCTTTTCAAGTTATTGTTTTCATATTCTTTGAGTAAATACCCCATAGTAGAATTACTGGATCATATGGTAATTCTACTTTCTATTTTTTTTGAGGAACCGCCATACTGTTTTCCACGGTGGCTGCACCAGTTTGCATTCCCACCAACAGTGCACGAGGGTTCCCTTTTCAACATTTGTTATTTCTTGTCTTTTTTATTTTAGCCGTTCTGACGGGTGTGAGGTGCCATCTCATAGTGGTTTAGGTTTGCATTCCCCTGATGCTGAGTGATGTTATGTTGAACATCTCATGTGCCTGTTGGCCATCTGTATGTCTTCTTTGGAGAAATGTCTGTTCAGGTCCTCTGCCCATTTTTTATCAGATTATTTGGGGGGGGGTTGGTGTTATATAAGTTCTTTTTATATTTTGGATATTAACCCCTTATCAGATATGTCATTTGCAAATATCTTCTCCCAGTCATTGGATTGCCTTTACATTTTGTTGATGATTTCCTTTGCTGTGCAAATTTTTTTTATTTTGCTGTAGTCCCAGGAGTTCATTTCTGCTTCTGTTTCCCCTGCCTGAGGAGACAGGTCCATAACTATGTTGCTGAGGTGAAGAGTGTATTATTATCCCTATTTTACAAATGAGGAAACCAAGGCTCAGAGTAAGAGACTATCACAAGACTGCTCTGCTACCTGGCAGAGCTTGGATCTTGTCCCAGGCCTGACTGACCTCAAGGCCTCGTCTAGCCCTCTCGTTAAGAAATTGTGGGAGGACAGGAGGGAGATCCCAAACCCTAAGATGAGGGTAGCTTAGTGGGGATAGGAGTGAGGAGAAAGGGAGTCGCTGAATGAACCTCACTCACTCCACAACTTGTTTCAAAGCTCATCGTGGCTCAAGTTCCCTTTAATCCATCCCCTTCCCCTTGCTTTCACTCCAAATGATAGTAACTGGGGCGTGAATTGAGGCCAGAGGCCTGACCTTTTGTATGCTGGCAGTCTGTCATTGGCTATGGCCAGTGGGGGCGGGGATGGTGCACAACCTCCCAGTCCGGTGGCTCTCCTCAGGGGTTGGCTATTCCTGGGAGAGGGAGCAGCTGTGAGTCATTAGCAGTCAACACTCCCAGCAGCTGGGAAGAGGGTGCACCAGCCCAGTAAGGGGGGTCTGGGCAGAGCACCAAGAACATCTACAACTGACACAGAATGAGAGAATGATGGCCCACTGGCTAATTGGCATCCTTAATATAGCACAGCCAGCTCATTTTACAGGTGAGGAATCTGATGCCCAGAGAGAAGAGCTGAAGTCAAAACTCCTTTACACACCCTGAGAGTCTTCCACGGTTTGACCCTGTACTAACTTCTAGCCGGTCTGCTCTGTTGGAGCATGCTGACATTCCTGCCCTGCCTGTGCCTTGCTCCCCAAGGATCTAGGCCCTTCCTTTGCCACCATGCCTTTACTCATGCTTCTTCCATGGCAGTTCGAGAAATACCTTTCCTTTGTTCTCTACCAAGTATTATAAATACCCTATAGACTCACTTCATAACATATGGAAGGGTGGGTCCATCACAGATTGCCTATAGGGCTTAGTAGCTCCTTTTAAAGCAATCTAAAAGGATTTGTAGTCTTAGAGCAGCTGACCTGAAGGAACCCATAGACTATCTGTATATGCCTACACCACCATTATGGGTCTCCCATAAGTACTTATAGAACATTATGGATTTCTTGTAGAATCCCACAGATTACCTGTGATGATTGTGCCACGTTCAATAGTCTTTCATTGGACTATTAAGTGCTACTATATGCCAGACCATGCTCTGGAGAAATGAGGTGAACAAAATGGACAGGGTCCCTGCCCTTTCTCTAAGCATAAGAAAGACAGTCAATGTGTCGGAAACTAATAAATAATTTCAAATGATGTTAAGTACCACTGAGAGTGATTGGGGCAAAGACTCAAAATTCATAGGTCAAAGAAAGGCTTTTCTGAAGAGGTAACATTTGAGCTGAGATCTGAGCTGCGGGAAAGAATCATCCAGAAGAAAGTCTGAGAATGCAGCCTTCCAGGTAGAAGAAATAACAGATGTGTTGGCTCAGAGGTAGGAATGAGCTTGATATGATGGAGGAACAAAAGCAGTGTCAAGGGATCCAGGAAACGGTTAGTAAACAAGCACGAGAGAGGACACTGAGCAGATACTAGCGATAAAGAGAGAAAAGCCACAGTACCTTCCCTCAAGAAACTCACATTCGATTTCCGTAGTCACTTTTCGATTGTAATAGTGAGTATCATCACAGGTCACCTATGGGTATTTACAGTACCATTTCAGTACTGACAGGAGCCCTCAAAGATAGTCTGTGCTGATACTGTCTCACTATGAATTGCCTATAGGACATGATATGTCACCTCAACTCACTTGAATATTAGAGATGAGCTGCAGGTTCTTACAATCTCAGGATAGGTCCATTTGTGTATACTTTAGGCAAACCATTAGGGATGCCTCCACAAGCCGTTAGTTGCGTCGCAGATGACCTGACCCTTGACGTCACCGTGGTTCCGTCATAGACCCTTTAGATGCTTTTTCAATTGCTAAAGCTTGTGAAGTATATTTGCTCTATCACTAAGGTTTGCTTGGAGATTATTTTTAACCCTAAGACTGTCCCAAAGAACAATTTCTCTTTGACTCAGTTTTCACTCTGTTGTATTGATTAACATGAGAAATTAATCCCAAACAAGTATGTGGAACAAATGATAACACCCAGTTGGAAACATTTCCCCAGGGTGTAAGGATCAGGTGCAGCTGCAAGTGACAGAGACGCACAGTAATAGGGGTTTAAATAAGACAGAAGAGAGAACGCTATTTCTCTCATAGGAAAGTCTGAAGTCCATAGTCCACAGGGATGATCTAGCAGTTCTGCGCAAAATCCTCAGGGCTCCAGGCTCCTTCCAGCTTCCTGCTCTGTCATTCAAGATGGCTGCCCAGCCACCACACCCGGGTTTCAACCAACAGGATGGACAAAAAAGGGAAGAAAAGGCAAAGGGTGTGTGCTAGTTATTTTCTGGGGAAAGCTTCCAGAAACTGTCTCAATACACTTCTGCTTACCATTAACCAGAACTTAACCACGTGGCCACATTGCTACAAGGAGGCTGAAAAATGCAGTCTTTATGCTTGGTGGTCTTGTGCCCGGTAAAATATTCTCTTTCTAAGGAAGAAGGGGAAATGGGTAATGAGGAGTGATGAACAGCCTTTAGTATTCCCAGTATGGACACAACGCACCTAACAAAATTCACATTAGTAGAAACGTCCCAAACCAGTGGTTGCTGGCCCTAGGATGTTAAGACAAAAACAAACCCCCCAAAACCAGTAAAACTACATTTTAAAAAGGAGGGAGTCCATTACAGTGTTGCCAACTTATAATTTGCCCTAGTCAGGACATGAAAAACAATTTAAACGTATCATCCACCATAATAATCATCTCCTTAAAAAAGACTTTATCACATGCACAAAAAAATAGAAAGAACTTTAAAAATGTTTTAAATGGAGTAAATTTAGCTTTGGTGAGGAGGTGGGATAGTCATTTTTTTCGTTTCACCACGAGGCAGTGAACACTTCATCAAAGACCGGTATTATTAAATATGCTTCAACCTAAACGCATTTAAGATAGTATGACATTTTCTGTTTCTAAAAGCTTCCCCCAAGTTGCAATAATAATGACCATTTATTTAGGGCACAAGCTATTAACTGGTGGACCTTGAGGCAGATTCTATTCATAGATGTTGTGTTGGAGCTAATCAGTAATTTCTAAAAAATATGTTGCCAACATCTAAAACTTAAGAGATTTTGCGTTTAAAAAATGATTAATTTTTGCTTCTCTTGAAAAGTGGGACGTGCTGGCATGTTGAGCCCTCGTTTCCGCATGATCGCCCCCAGCTGGAGGAAGTTGGGCAGCAGCTGCCCCTTCGATGAGGTGTGTGCTTGCCAATTCATTAGGGTCCCACCTGGCCAGGGCCTCTCCTTTTTGCTACCTGCCAGGCCCCTGTGGAAATCGGAGTTTGTGACTCCAAATTAGAGCCACGAACGTGCAGGTATTTGTATACATATTTCTAAATTTCACATCGACCCACAAGTTAAATATTGTATCTCAAGATCAAGGAATGGAGAGGGGGGTTGACTTGCCCAAGTACCAAAGAGCTAATAGCTGCCCATCTGGAGTTCGGACCCAGGCATCTCTGGCTCCAAGGCCCATGTGTGTTCTGCTGTGCCACCATGCCTTCCAGTGGGCCTGTGACCCACGTTGCCATCAGCCCTCACGGAGGTAGAGTTATTCATGCCATCTGGGTTCTAAGACTTCATTAGAATTAGCTGAGAAAAAATTTGAATTTCCTGTTTCCCTTGTAGTATTATTTTAGATTCCTTTTTATATTTGTTTTTGAGGGGGAAAAAAAATCCTGGGGAAGGAATGATGGATCAGAGGAGGCCATAGCCATCTATCATGCAGACACAGCATGCATTTAAACAGCTCTGAGAACATAAATTGGTTACTTAATCGGCCCTAGCTAATCCATGGAGTGAAGAAGCCAGGCTGCATTATGGGAAATGGCTTCTGCACGTGGGGTGGGCATATCCAACAGAGCCCCAGGGTTTTTGAGGCAGCTGCTCACGGAGGCTCAAGGCCTTCCCAAACCTCCCACCCACTTTAGGCTCTCAGTGCCTCATGGGTAGGGGTTTTCAGAGCATGAGTTGGTGCTGGATCTTTCGTTAAAGACACAGTCCTGACATGGAATGAGAATGTAAAATGTGCATGTCTTTGAGCTTCGTTTCATTCACAACTGGACTTCTTCACTCATAGCTGCATGCTGAGAGCTGCCAGTAAGACGTGGCAAAACAAAAAGTCCCACTACCTGCTATATTCCTACTACACACAGTCTAGTTGTCACTTAAAAGACTACGTACGTGTGAAACATGTTTAAGCATGACTTTATCAACTCTTTCCAGATCATTCAGTTTGATAAATGCGGTGCTGCTTCCTTCAGTTCATTGAGTTGAGGTGACTGCTGTGTGACAGGAAGGAATGGTGAGAGGTGCGTGGGAAGCTGTAAGTTAGGATCCTGGTCCTCAAGCCACTCTCAGTCTGGAGTGGAAGACCCACACGGACAGATGGTTCACGCGACTCACTGATTCCACTCACTGGTTTTGAATGCCTCCTACCATCTCAGTACCACGCTAGGTACTAATCCCCACCTTCATAAAGTTTACCTTCTAGCAGAGGGTGGAAGCGCGTTGTACTCCTTTCCTAAGGTGGGGGTGAGAAGTAACACAAACTTCATGACTTAAAACAGCATGAATTGAACAGGAGTGTCTTTCCAGCCTACTGAGTACTCCGAATGGAAAGATAACTGTCAGGTGCCTAACTTCAGAGTGCCCCAGTCCAGGAGGGAGGGCAGGTCAACAGCGATAGAGTACTAGCAGGGAATCAAGGGCTCGGAGAATCCAGAGCTCAGGACACACAAGGAGCCCCCTCTAGGTGAGCATAGCCGAGGATTCTGCCCGGCACATAGTGGGGGGCCCAGTGAATACTCATTCCTGCAGCCATTTGCAAATAGCACTAACTTTGCACCTGTCCAGATGAATTCTGTGTGTTCAGAGGATGTCATTTTTTAAATACAATAGGACTTATGTTTCAAACAAGCATCATAGGTTTGAGATGTATGAAGTGACTAAACAAAATGTTTTAACATCTGGAGTATAAAAACTGACGGGTCCTATGTTTTTAAGTTTATTTTTTTGATATAAGGCCAGAACTTTTACAAAATATGTTATTTGTTAAAGTAATACTTTACATTTCTTCTGCCTTTTAGAATTTGCAAGGTGCTTTCATGTTACTGTATTTATTTAATCTTTACAAATAACCTAGTGACTCTCCTGAATTTCCAGAGACGGAAACCAGGATCCAATTCCATAGGCCGATGGCAAGAGCAGAGAAATGGACGAAGAAACACCTTCTTTTTTTTTTTTTTTTAAAGATTTTATTTATTTATTTGACAGAGAGAGACAGCCAGGGAGAGAGGGAACAAANAGAGGGAACACAAGCAGGGGGAGTGGGAGAGGAAGAAGCAGGCTCCCAGCAGAGGATCCTGACGTAGGGCTCGATCCCATAATGCCAGGATCACGCCCTGAGCCGAAGGCAGACGCTTAACGACTGAGCCGCCCAGGTGCCCCATGCAGTTTATATTTACAACATGCATTTCTATGACACATAGAAATTTATACAGGCAGAATTAAGCTGAATATCTTATACCTTCACAACAAATTAAGGGCAGTAGGAGTCAGGGATACCCCTCATTCGACAGATCAGGAAACTGAGACACAGGGGAGTTGACTTGAAGCCAGTAGTAGAGCTTCGCCACTAGGGGGTAGAATGTAGTTCAAAGCATATGTTTTAAAGGGTTGTGGACTTGACATAGGAATCGCCTTTGCAACTTACTGAGCTCTGTGATGGCATTGGGTNATTTATATTTTAAAGGGTTGTGGACTTGACATAGGAATCACCTTTGCAACTTACTGAGCTCTGTGATGGCATTGGGTTGCTTCCTTTTGTTGAGTCATAGTGTCCCCTTCTGCATAGTGGGAATGATAATGTCCACTTTGACAAGCTGTTTGAATATCACGTGTGATCGTATGTGTAAATATTTAGCCAAACATCTGACATACCATGAGCATTTGATAAATAATAGTTAAATGGTATTATTTATAGAAAGGAGAATAACTCCAGGCTATTCTAAAGGATGTTTTGTCTTATGGCTTACCAAGCCCTCAGATTTGAAGATTCAAATGCTTTATTGGGAATACCTTCAGGATTCTGCAGTGATGAAGCCCAAGCCTAAGAGGGCAATGCAGGCCTTTTTTTTTTCTTTCTTTCTTTGCTTTTTTTTTTTTTAAATATCTGCTCAGCAGGTTGGTTTGATGATCAGAGGACAGAAATAAATTTGCACATGAGAGAGGAAATCATAGATTGTCAGAGCTAGAGGTGACCTTACTTTTCACATGAAGAAACAACCACAGTTAAACTATCTATATAAACAAATTATAAATATAATTACATATAATATAAGTTTTTATATTCAATTTTCATATTTTATAGATATTATCTTCTATATATCATATATATTTATATTATATATATCTAATGTGTATATATGCACACACATATTTTTGGTGATTGTTCATCTCTCCATGGAGTGGGTCTAGACCACAGAGACTTTTTCTGGAAATGGACCTGCCTCAGTATTAGGGTATTATAGGGTGCGTAGGTGAGGGGAGGAGGAAGAAAGGGTGTCAGCAATCTGGCAATTCCTTTTTTTGCCCTTGTATACCATGCTCTGTTCTCCCCAACAAATCTGAATCCTGAACCTTCCATGGGTCTGCCTGGCTGATGGGCCTCCTGGTCAGCTGAATCTGGTCCCCTCTGTTGTCACTTGACTGCTTGCTGGGGGACCCATCATCCAGGAGCTTTCAGACTTTCTTACATTTGCTTACACGTCTCATGTGCTGGCGGTCCCTCCGTCATTTATTGCTTATCCAGCCCCCATTCTGTTATTCTCTCATTTTTATGAGATTACTAGAGGAAGAGAAAATAGATGTGTGTGGTCCGACTAAATTCTTTACGTAGACAAGCTTCATTCAACAGTTAAATGAAGTTCAAACTGGGCAGGGCTGAACACAAAACAGGAAGGCCTACTGCACGGAGACTGTGATGGTTAGTCTAGAGATGGTGAGAATCTGAGCTAAGGGATGAGCTTTTGGAAAGGACACACGGGAAGGGATATATTTTGGTTAGGTTTTCAAGGTTGAAGTAAAAAGATTTGATGACATCTAGTTTCCACAACTGGATAGAAGATAACTCTTAAAATTAAGGAAGGCAAAAGAAAGAATAGATTCAAGGAGAAGATAATGAGTTCAGTTTGGCCACATTAGGTCATATTGGACATTATAGAAAATGAATGTTTTCACATGAAAACTGAAGATGTCATAAAGAAAAAAAGTATGACAAGTAGAGAATGTAATTGGACAAATGTTCACAATAGTAACTTTTAACCCTTTGAACTATGATTCAGTACAAAAGTATGTAGATACATACACACACACCACCAAACACAAGACTCAAAAAGAGCATACCTTTAAATTTGATATACTATGACATTTTCTGTTATTCTGTTTAAATATAATTCTGGTCATAACCCACTAAATTGATTTAATGACTTACCAATATATCATGAAAAATATTGGCCCACAAGGTATGGCTGACTGAAGATCTTTGGAGACAAGAATGCAAATCATGAACACGGTACCCATAGCCATCAATCAGGATTTTGCTTTGGGGATTAGACTGTGTTCAGGGATAGTAACTGAGGAAAGAAGCTATCTAAAAAGAGGCTGAGATTTAACATTATGAGTAAGGAAAAAATAATTGCAAGTGGAACAAGGAAACGAATGAATAAAAAACCAAATTCTTTTGTTTTTAAGGATCCTAGGGAACCTACTGGGTTTGGGCAACACTGAAATGAACCCTCATGCAAACACAGGCCATGGCAAGAAATGGGACTTGCACTTGGAGTCAAGGAAGCTTTTTCGTTTGAAGTAGGGCTACAACTCAACATCGTCTCTCTGAAGCCAACCCTTAAAACACTGCTATAAAGTATGGATTGTACATTTAGTCCCTTCCTGTGTAGTTACTATATGTCCACGAAGGGCCTTGACACAGTTTCCGGGTAAATATGTGAAATAAGTCCTCTGTTTCACTTCCCACTTTATTTGCATTTTGTTTGCCACTCATTTACCTGCTATATGCAAGACCATAGAAAAATATGGACATAAATAGGACAACTCTTGTCCTCCAGGACCTCACCATCTTGCTAGGAAGACAGAAACACAAATGACTCTGGGAACATGCTGACTGTGATAGGTATGCCACCAAGCACACAAAGGACCGTAGGAGGTCTGGGGAAAGAAAATTATGTCAACTCAGGGGGCATTGCCTCCTTTCTTCCTTTTGTTCTTTGATCAAACATCACTCTCTCAGAGAAGCATTCCCTGACCACTCTAGCTTAAAGCATCATGCACTACCTGCCCTGTAACTTTGTCCCATTAGCCTGTTTTACATTCTCAATGGCAATTCATATCATTAAAAATTATCTTTATTATTTATTTTTGTAGACATACATTTAGAAAGATTTTCCTGAGGTGCCAAGAGATAATAGATAAAATATTCCAAGTGTGGTTCAGATCTAAGTGTTTAAGTGAAAAACAGCAAAGGAAATAAGTAAAAAACCAGGTACACCACTCTCACGTCTCTCACCAGCATTGAGAACATGAAACTGTCAGGCCATCTCGAGGCTGGAAACGGATTTGCATGGAGGTATTTTCTTAACTGAGAGTTGAGTCCCACTCCCTCCATGGCAGAAGTTGGAGGTGCCTGCCCATACGTGGGTTCTAGTGACACTACCTCAAGTGAATATCCGGGCAAGTCGAATATGCCACTGTTACCTGCCAAGGCATCACAAACCACCCCAAAACTTAGTGACGAAAAACGAGCTTTTACCATATTTTATGATTCTGTGGACCAGAAATTTAGGGAGGGCACATTGCAGAAGGTTCATATCTGCTAGGCAATGATGTCTGAGGTCTCAGTTGGGATAACCTGAATGGTTGGGAGCTACCCAGTAAACTGTGTCTGTCTGTCTGTCTGTCTGTCTCTTTCTCTCCCTCTCCCCACCCCCACCTCCACCCTGGGATGGACTAGCATGGGCTTTCTCTCCTTATTTTCTTTTATAAGAGAACAAGAAATCGATACAAAAATTTGTTACTTTTCTATATAGCTTTGTAGTTGACAAACTGCCTTCACCTGGTAGTCCTGTGTGGTCAGCATAGCAGCAAGGGGGAATTTATCTCATTCACGAATGAGGATGTTGAAACTCGGTGAATGGAGAAAATTAGCATCAAGGCAGGTGCTAGAGCCTAGACCTGTACCAGTTCTTTTGTGTCCATTCCCAGTGTTGCCCCCATGCCTGCTCACCCCCATGCATGCATCCCTCACACACCCCTCTGGTCACATGCGCTGAAGTCACGCACAGTCACACCCAGTGAGTGAGCAGAAAGCAGCAGCACATGGCTTCTTCAGGGCAGTGGTGCTCCCCATTCCCAAGGGAGACGACAGCATGTGCTGACCTTGAGAAAATGATGGCTCCAGATAGAGGAAGAGGTATTGGCATTCAGAGGGAATCGGGAATGAGGAGTGCAGTAACCGCCAGGTTTAATACTGTGCACACACTTCTGATGAATATGTAAATGTGGCTGGTACCAGAAGCAGGAGACGAATAACATTTACTAAACAGCAGTGTTAAACCACTTTGAAAGGGGTGTGTCAGGAGCATGGTAATGAAATTAATCCTCTTCACCTGTGAATTATCTATCGGGGCTTTGGGTTTCATCCAAAAATGTCTGACTCGAGTTTGCTTTGCTGAGAGCCTCTTGTGTAAACTTGATCTTAATGGAGAATGAAGCTTTAGAATCCAACACAAGATAGGAAGTGGCAAAAGGCACTGTAAACTGTAAATCTGCATTATTAGAGGGTACAGACACTTCAGGTGTCCCTGCCCATCCAGGATGACTACTCTGGGGCATCTTAAGGGCTGATGTGGACCGCATGACAGGGTTATGAAACAGGAAGACCAGTCACTGTGAAGATGGTCAGAGTGATTAGATCAGAGCTTGCGCCATCTGGCAGGAAGCTCTACACAGAAGGGACTGAGTTCAAGTGTTGAGGGAGAGTTCAGTCTCTCCAGTGGCAGGTGTGAATGAAGGCTGCCTCTCTACAAAGAATTCCAGACCAGATCTCTAAGAATGAACCAAAATGATCACTTATAGACACCGTGCCAAGTACTGGGATCCAAAAACAAAAAAGTCACAAAGTTCAAGGCATGCATCTATTACTCAGTCTGCCATGGACACTCATTATCTGGGGCCACCCAGGACTTGAACTCCTTTCTTTTGGAAATAGCATCCAAAATTGCTTTTAAGGGTCAACATTTTTCCTTTAGAAGTAGCCATCAGAAGGACTGACCATCAAGATGTTCTGCCCTTTCTAGCCAACCAGACTGTGTGACAGTGTTCAGTTCTGGAATGGTATGCAACAATGGTGGGAAGAGTGTTGGAGTGGAGTCTCCTGGCTGTGATCTACCCGTTCACGCTTCTCACATCGGTCCATCTGCCCTAGTTTCCATCCATCCATGAGCCTGGTCCTCCAGCCTCATTGCCAAAATGTTAATTACCTGATATTCTCCCAGTCAATTTATGTTTCCATTTAAGTTAGTTAAAATCCCTTTCTGTTGCTTGCAACCAAGCAATCCTAACAAACACATCCTCATTCATTCATGAGCTGTCCTTCAGTACCTTGTTGCAGATATCTACTAAAGAATGACAAGGACTCTGTGCTCAGAGAGCTTACCACCTGGGGGAGGAGGACAGAGTCAGTGACTCAGTATATACTCCAGGATCTCAGCTGAAATCAGGACAAGAACAGAGGAGTATTATAGAAACAGTATCAAGGAAATTGAATTTTCCTAAGGCATGTGAGAAGGCCTCACAGGGATTCTGGCATCTATCCGTACTTCCAAAGGCTGACTATGGGTATGGCAGACGTATCAATGAGGGAAGTGCCTTAGCAAGTGAAGTTTCAGACATAAAAGCTAGGAAGTGTTAATGGAACATAGGAGATTTGTGAAAGAGAAGATGGAAAATAATATTTATATAGTATTCAAAGTTTGTTAGAAACAGTAGTCTTGATTCTGTTGTTGTTTTTTTTTTTAATGCAGTAAATTTTGAGTCCCAAAATGTTAAAGGACTTGCCTAAAGTCACATGGCTACAGAGCTATAGAGACTTAGTCCTAATCCCATCTCCCATTCAGAGCATTTCTGTGAGGATCAAATAGAATCAAAACTGTTCTCATGTCCCTTTGTCTCGACTGGGTGTGTCCTCATGGTGAAAGCTGGCATATAGGTCTGTTTTCTGTTTTCAATCCCTAGAAACTAGCACTGGGTACACAAAAGGAATCCGGCGTGTTTGTTGAGTGAATACGCGGACAAACAGTTATCAGTAACAAACACAACAGCCCACATTTAGAGAGCATTCAGGAGGTTACTTGATCTCATAGTGACCCTCAATTGTATAAGTTACACACAGAAGGAACCATCTTTCTTTCCCAGGGTGCCTACCTTGAATAGCAAAGTGGTCTCCTGTTATTATCATGCCCATTTTTCGGATAAAGAAACTGCAATTCA
Source organism: Ailuropoda melanoleuca (assembly GCF_002007445.2). NCBI lineage: Eukaryota > Metazoa > Chordata > Mammalia > Carnivora > Ursidae > Ailuropoda > Ailuropoda melanoleuca. The sequence continues at coordinate 32,030,392 of NC_048219.1, read as the reverse complement.
GAAAATTGAGAGATTGCCCTGGCTAAATGCTAGGGACCTGGGAAGGCAGCGTGTGGATTTTCAATGGGCTCCCTCAGGAAGTGAGGAGACCCTGAAGGTGGATGAACTAATAGGCTCCCCATTGAAATAAAAGGCGTTAATATGTATGCAGTATTTTCTCTCTAGTAGCATTGCAGGTTGGAAGGATTGAGTCTCTATGCAGAGAAAGAGAAACAGATAAAAAATAGCACAGGTAACCAGGCATCATTAAAAAAAACAAACAACTCCCTTTTTAATTAAAATTAAATGTCCACTGTAAGGGGGGAAAAGTGGTAAGCAGCAAATACCCACAGCTTTGTTTAATCACCTGTGATGAATTATAATTAGGATTTGAAAATTATTGAACTTTTTTCCCCTTGTTCACCTTGGAGCTCTGAAGGTGAATTTCAAAGAGTGCAGGAGGAATGAATATTTAAAAGTTTGTTTTATACTTGAACACCAGAGCTCCCATCTCATTTTTCCATTAAAGCTCAACTTTTGAAATTTTTCTCCGCTTTGCAATAATTACATCTTCAGCCTGACAACTCATTACATGACAATGCTTATGCTAATGCATTCTATAGGCACCAGGAAAGGAAAGCTCTGGCTTTTCAGTGATGAGGGTTTAGAGGTGGCTTTCTCTCTGCGGTTCAAAGAGACCCTGCCTAAACCCATCCCCACCCCTGCTCGAAGCACCTTGCACTGACAAGCCTGGCTTCTTTTACTGTTTCCTGACAGATAAGCAGCATTGGCTGTCATACCCTTGCTCCACCTCGTAGCTGGCTTAATTTATTTTATTTCATTTATTTTAAGTCCTGCTTTTTTCTGGAAAGACTGGAAATGAAGTTATTTGTGCAACATTTTCAGCCTCAACAATGGAACAAGCTTATTTGTCTTGCTCACCCTAGAGTGGTAACATTCTATGTATATTTTTTCAATACTCTCATTGTTATTCTGATCAATTCAACCTACAGCTATTATTGACTTCCCACCCTGTGCCAGGCCCCTGAACAGGGTAAGAGAAAGAGAGGGTGGTGCACAGTCCTGTCCTGTCCGCACTGAGCTTACATCTTTGCGGGGGGTGCAGACATGGGGAAGAGTAGACACCCCACTCCACCCACAGAGTGTGCCTTTGCTGCAGGGGCACGCTGACTGCACCTGGCTTGGTGGTGCATGGGAAAAGACTTCCCCAAGAAAGTATCAAATGTGAGACCTGATTAGAGTGGAAACATGAACGTTAATGGATCAGAGGGTGTGTGCTCTTGGGGGCGGGGAGCGAGAGAATTGGCAAACAGCCCTGGCAAAGCAATGGTCCAAAGCAAGGGCAGTGGAGTTGAGGGAACTGGAATTTACTCTTGCAGGGCTGGAGAGTGGCATAGAGAGTCAGGAGATGCTGTGAGGAGCACTGAGGCTGGGGAGGAGCTCAGGGTGCACGTTCCACAGGGCGACATCTCTAGGCTAAAGACCTCACATTGTGTGTAGCCTCAGGGCTGTGTGCAGCCAGCCAGCCAAAGGTTTTTTCCTGGGGAATGAGTGACTTTGCTTAAAACCCTTGAAATGCCCCCATACCAGTTGAACACTAGCTAAGCAGGTGTTCTACATATATTATCATCCTGAATCATCACAGCAAAACTGCCAGCAGCTGTGAGTGTCTCCATCTCACCTCTTAGAACACTGAGGCTCAGCAGTATTTTGTAATGTGCTCGAGCTCCTTCTGCTGCGTGTCAGTGGCTGAACCAACTCACGCCTAGGTCGGGGGAGCTGTGCGATTCAGAGGTCCAGGTCCTGAGCTGCACTTGGCTATTTCCAGCACTACTGGAGAGGATGCCAAAGTTGTCACCAGCTTTCCAACATGCCTTAGGGAACGGATGGCAGGGCGTGTATCCCTGTCTTGTGCTTTTCTTAAGTTACTGCTCTAACAGTGTTATAGTAGTGAGAGCCCTACCGGGCATCAGGAAACTGCTTTTAGGCTCTGCCATGAGCTCATGGGTCATTTCACTTCAGCCTCTGCTTTTTCAATTATAGAAAGAATTGTTAAACTGTGCCCTTAGAAAGAGAAGTAGTTCAAATCAAAGAGAAGAATCTCAGTGGAAACTTCAGCTTAAATAAGAGACAAAGGAGTTCAATGCAAACAGCCCTCACTCGCTTGTAGCTGGTGTGAATGATATGGTTGGTCTTGCGGGCTGGATAGAATTTAGGAAGCCAGAGAGGTGAAGGGAAAAGGTGTCTGGAAAGATGTAGGAGAAAGGCTTAGAGTTGTATTAATATATAAGGGAGTTGTAGCTCAATGAGTAGATGGATGGATGGATGGATGGATGGATGAATGGATGGATGAGTTGAGAGAGTCTTGACAGAAACTAGAGGTCTAGATTCTGTGCCCTGGAAGAGGAAACCATGAGCACTAAGTAAATCCCTTGGCAGAAGTTCTGCAGGAATCTGTGAGGCTCACCTAAGATCATATTAGTTCCTAAGGGCTATCCAGGCCCTGGATGAGAAATTGCCCTTTTGTAGTGTTGTGCAGTAACCATACTCCAGCTGGCCATCTGCCCTGATTTCTTCCTCTGGTGCTTATTGGGGGGCCAAAAAAAGACATTGTCTCTCGGAAACCTTCTTTGATTGCATGCCTGGGCTAGAAAGTTGACTTCTGAGTTCCCATAGCCCTCCNGGAAGCCAGAGAGGTGAAGGGAAAAGGTGTCTGGAAAGATGTAGGAGAAAGGCTTAGAGTTGTATTAATATAAAAGGGAGTTGTAGCTCAATGAGTAGATGGATGAATGGATGGATGAATGGATGAGTTGAGAGAGTCTTGACGGAAACTAGAGGTCTAGATTCTGTGCCCTGGAAGAGGAAACCATGAGCACTAAGTAAATCCTTTGGCAGAAGTTCTGCAGGAACCTGTGAGGCTCACCTAAGATCATATTAGTTCCTAAGGGCTATTCAGGCCCTGGATGAGAAATTGCCCTTTTGTAGTGTTGTGCAGTAACCATGCTCCAGCTGGCCATCTGCCCTGATTTCTTCCTTTGGTGCTTATTGGGGGTAGCCAAAAAAAGACATTGTCTCTTGAAAACCTTCTTTGATTGCATGCCTGGGCTAGAAAGTTGACTTCTGAGTTCCCATAGCCCTCTTCTCTCTGCCCATTGATGCCCATGTCTTTCCTGCCCCTTAGACTGCAACTCCTTGAGGCCAGAGGCCATATCATTTCATCTTTGTATCCCCACTATAGTGCCTGGGACAGCGTTTATGAATGTAATATCTGACACTTCCTGTCTATGGGACATTGAGTAGGCTCGGGACCATGTTTCATTTAATCCTTGCAACACATCTGTGAGTAGGTACTATTATTGTCTATTTTATAGATGAAGAAACTGAGGCTCAGAGAAGTTAAGTGATTTGCCAAAGGTCACACAGCAACGGAGTGATGGAGTCAGGATTATTTGCATTCTATGCACTGGCAGCATCAGTTGGGAGCTTGTTAGAAAAGTAGATCCCCACCTTAGACTACCGAATTTATCAAAATCTCCAGGTGACTCATGTGAACATTAAAGTTTAAGATGCACTGATCTAGTAGAATGAAAAGAAATTGCTGAATGAACAGTCTGAATTTGAATCCTGGCTTCACTGCATACTTGCTGTGTAGATGGGAAAGGGGACATCGCTAAGCATGGTTTTCCTCATCTGTATTAAGGGAAGAAAANTATGGGACATTGAGTAGGCTCGGGACCATGTTTCATTTAATCCTTGCAACACATCTGTGAGTAGGTACTATTATTGTCTATTTTATAGATGAAGAAACTGAGGCTCAGAGAAGTTAAGTGATTTGCCAAAGGTCACACAGCAACAGAGTGATGGAGTCAGGATTATTTGCATTCTATGCACTGGCAGCATCAGTTGGGAGCTTGTTAGAAAAGTAGATCCCCACCTTAGACTACCGAATTTATCAAAATCTCCAGGTGACTCATGTGAACATTAAAGTTTAAGATGCACTGATCTAGTAGAATGAAAAGAAATTGCTGAATGAACAGTCTGAATTTGAATCCTGGCTTCACTGCATACTTGCTGTGTAGATGGGAAAGGGGACATCGCTAAGCATGGTTTTCCTCATCTGTATTAAGGGAAGAAAACAAGAATCTACAAAATAGGCATGAGGGTACAATAAGATCATGCCTGTGAACCCTGCCCATTTTAAGGACCCATAGATGTTAATATTATCATTAGCTATGCCCATCTCTGAACATGACTTCAGTCATAAAATGTAGATGGAAGGTATTAGACTATAAGATCTCTGATTCTAACTTTGTAGCCTTGTCAGTCCTAGGAATATTAGGGTGAAAATGCAATTAAGACCCTAGAAATATGTTACTTTGTGGTCATTAGTTTTCCCTCCCACACCCACTGTTGTATCAAACTGCAGACAAAGCATTTATTTGCCTTGTCCCTTTCTTTCCTGTGTTACACAGCCAGCGAGGGAATTTTCCCCTGGTTGACTCCTGCTGTCCTTGTTCACAGCTCTGACTCCTGCTCTCCCATTTTTCTGCAAAAGATTTCAGAAAGAAGTGCATGTTGATTTGCTGTATGGCTTCTTGATTAGATGGCAGATTTGTAACGGGGGTGGATGTGACAATCAGGCAGGCTTTGATTAGACCTTTCTGATATGTAAATCCAGGTGGATAAGATAAGTGGCGTTAGGCTGGGGCTGGCAACAAAGGTAGGAAGAAATCCCAGGTGACTGGAATTAAAGAACTGTCTGAGCCGGGTGTTGGTGCGAATGATGTGAATTTCAAAGAGCCCGGGATAAACACTCACTTTCAGATGGGCTAATTTATGCAGGAAGTCGTTTGAGAAGCCAATTCTCTCATCCCAGAGAGTTTATAGAAGCCAGCAAAAAATGGTTAAGCACTGGAATGTAAACACTGGTAATTGGTAATTAATGGGCACACCTACGAGGAAGGCATATGCCAAATTAAATTGATTGCTTGAGTCATTCATTGATTCATTAAACTGTATATGTGTTTTTGAGCTCCTATTCAATCCAGGTAGTATGCTAGGTGCTGGGGACTTAGAGATAATAGGGTGAGAGGCCACATAGGAAGGGGCTGTAATGCAGCTTTAACATCAGTGATTAACATTGTTTTCTCCTTTCTTAATTCCTTCATCCTTTCAATTCCTGCTCTGGGCGGGACACGGGGGCAGGGCTAGAGGATACCTAGAAAGGAGGACAGAGCAAATCTCAGTCGTCTCATATGCCCACACTGCTCTAGACTCAGTGCCTCAGACAGTGAGCACACAGTAGGCAAGCAGTAGGCTCTCAAAAAATTCATCTATGAATAGGTGCATGAACAGAAATAGTCATTAAACCAATAATTGCATGGGTAATTAATTACTAATTGTCCTAAGTGCTAAGGAGAAGAGGCTTGGCGCAGGGTACCCTGAGAAAACAAAACAAGGTGATTTAACCCTATCGGGCGATCTAGAGAAGCCTTCCCCAAGGAGGTGATATTTAAAATCATACCCGAAGGTGAGCAACGGTTAGCTATGAGAGTGTGGGAATGCTTCCCCAGGTAGGTGAAGAAAACCCGCGTGAAGGCACTAAGGGGAGCTAGCTCCTTCCATTGAGGAACTAATACACTTGCAGGGTAGCAGGTCTGGTTAAGGAAAGAGGGATGGGAAAGGAGATGAAGTCAGAGGGTCAGAGTGTAGGCAGGGGCCAGATCATAGCCAAGATTTTAGATCATGTTTAGGATTTTGGAATCAATGGTGAGCTTCCTAACAATAACTGTATGCGGCAGGGCACCACAGTAGCTCAACACTGTGGCCTTTCAGAAGAACCTGTGCATGTTACCTTGGAATTATGCCCTGGGGACCTGTGCCTCCCAGCAGTATCTGTGGCATCAGCCGAACAAAGGCAGGACTGGGAATCTGTGAAAGGACAATGAAACTGCAAGTCTGACACAGAAAACAGAAACAAAAGCTGGCGTTTGGAGCCAGCAGAAACCGTGTTTGTATCTCAGAACCGCCACTCATTCATTTTGCGTGCGACCCTGGACAACTCACTGATGCTTCTAAGCCTCCCAGAGAAGAGAAGGGGAATTTAAATGATTCTCAGTGGGAAGGGCTTTGCCTAGTGCTATCCCATAGTAGGTGCTCAACTTTACTTTCTGTAGCTTTGTTCCAAATTGAGATATTTGGGTGCCCGAAAAATTTTGTGTCTTTTCAAAATTACAGTTCTAAAATATTTGGTCAATATTTATTTGACAGAGGTGGGGAGAAAGTGATTTTCTTTTCCTTTTTTTTTTTTAAGATTTATTTATTTTTTTGAGAGAGCGCTCACGAGTGGGGCTAAAGGCAGAGGGAGAGAATCCCCAAGGAAACTTCTGCTGAGCCTGACCAGAGGCTCCATCTCACCACCCGTGAGATCAGCACCTGAACTGAAACCAAGAAGGAAGCCCAGGTGCTCCAAAACTGATTTTTTAAAATCAACAAATATATTCAAAATAACATATTTGGCATACTTAGAATTGTGATTTTTCTGAACCGCCAAACTTCCTGCATTTAAAATTCAGATAATAGAATCAGCAGATCATTTTTTCCCCTGGGTAAATAAATATTCAGTTTCAGAATCTCAGCTGGCTTTTTGGCTGCTGACTTCAGACTCACTTGGCTGGTGTGGGGCCAGTGGAGAGTGGTGGGGAGGTTTATACCTGTAGGGAGAAGCTTTTAGACACAAACATACCATATGGCACAGCGGTCTCCAGCAAATTCTGTATTTTTATTTCCATATAAGGGCATTCTCCAGGGAAGTGGGACAGCAATACTTGTCTATAGTTTTTGTCTGCTTTTCATCTGCTGCTAATAGAACCCCTTTTTCTTGATGGGAACCTGACTGTGTGGCTCATGATATAAATCCTTCCTGCACATCACATGGCCGGGCTCACAATCCAGACTTGACCAGTCACAGCACTGCTTCCCACTTACCAAAATGATTGGCTCAGACTAGGCTAATCAGAGCATTAGCTCAGACTTCAGATGGAACTTTTGGGAAAGCAGTTAGCCTCTGCCCTCTAATGTTCCCAGTTGATGAAGTACAGGTGAGGTTCAGTGGGGTGAAGTCCGGAGCCGACGACCGAGAAAGAATTCTTGAGACGTCTTTGGTGCAAAATGGTGGTTTATTAAAGCACGGGGATAGGACCCGTGGGCAGAAAGAGATACTGCGCTGGGGTTGTGAGGAATGGCCTATTTTATACCCTCAAATGGGGAGGGGACTAAGGGTAGCATAAGTCTCTAAGAAATTTTGGAATCAAGGTCTCCAGGACCTTGAGGGGGGCTAGCGACTGTTGGGAAAGGGTCATTTATTACCGTCTAATAAAACCTTAGTCATGAAACCCTTCAGATGTATATCGGTGGGCCATATGCTTGGGGATGATTGCCAATACGTATCTTGGGGGGTTAGAGATAAAGGAAGTTTCCAAAGGAATTTTTATACATTAGAGTAGACTTACAGGATCTTAGTGGAGGGGAGGGGGTCAGGCTAGGACTGCCTTTTGCCCTTAGCAAAGTATTAACATCGAGGCAGCTAAATTCCCAGAGGAATGTCACGGTGCCTGTTTCAAGGACTTGTCAATGGGCTGTAGGTAGCAAGGACTTTCTTTGTCCTTCAGGGCAGCCAGGAGTGCCTGAGGAACGTTGCATACATCCAGGGGTGAGGGGATTACACGGTGTCAGCTTCTGCTTTGTCCTCCGTTTGCCTTCCGTTCCCTCATCACAGTTGTAAAAAACAATGTTACCTGAGAACGACCAGAGATTTCACATTTTTGCCACGGCTCAGGACAAGTCAGCCTCAGAGAAAAGCAGAGTACTCTGATAACCATTACTTGAAATCCTGATGATGTAGTTTGAACCTTCCTGAACTTACTAGTCAAGTGTGCCAGTCAGTATTCCTTTATCATGTGGGTTTTTATAGCTATACTAAAAAGAAAAATAGTTGCCCTACCATAATGTCAATACATACTTGAAGTGTACAACTTGATAGATTTTGACGTGTGTACACCCATGAAACCATCACCACAATCAATAAACATACATGTGTGATTTTTACACCCATGTTCATGGGAGCATTATGAATGGATTAACAACAGACGACATACCCATACAATGGAATATTATTCAACTTTAAAAAGCAAGGAAATTCTGACACCTGCTACGACATGGACAAAATTGGAGGACATTGCACCAAGTGAAATAAGCCAGTCACTAAAAGACAAATACTGTATGATTCCACTCAGATCAGATACTTCGAGTAGTGACATTCCTAGACATAGGAAGCAGAGTGGTGGTTGCTAAGGGGCTGAGGAGAGGGAGGGATGGGAAATTATTTTTTAACAGGTATGGAGTTTTAGTTTATAAGATGAAAAGAATTCGAAGATGGATTGTGGTGATGGTTGCCCAGGAAATGTGAATGTGCTTTTAATGCTACTGAACTGTGTGCTTAAAAATTGTTACAGTAGCGGGGTGCCTGCCTGCCTCAGTCTGTTAAGCGTCTGCCTTCGGCTGAAGTCATGGTCTCAGGGTCCTGGGATGGATCCCTGTGTGGGACTCCCTGCTCAGCGGGGAGTCTACTGCTCCCTCTGCCTCTGCCCCTCCCCCTGCTTGTGTTCTCTCTCCCTCTCTCTGTCAAAGAAATAAAATCTTTTTTAAAAAGTTGGCTTTAGGGGCGCCTGGGTGGCACAGCGGTTAAGCGTCTGCCTTC